>NC_064649.1:21945273-22254295 GCF_023864345.2 Schistocerca serialis cubense | reverse complement strand
TCCCATTGTATGGCACAGATAGTGTTACTAATGCCACATATGACACACCAGATGTGTTTTCTGGTGGAGGATTCAGTTGACTTGTCATCAAATGTTTGCAGTTCTCATTCGAAAGCCACTTTTTTTCGGCTGCTAATACAGTAGCTGTGCAGAATCAACTTTAATTACCTATCCATTCCTTACATCTGACTATTGCAAATGGACATTACACCAAGACACAGAGACAAGTCTGAATACAGCGAACCTGGAGGGGGGATAGGGGAAAGGGGGGGGGGGGGAAGGAGGGGGGCACTAGGGAACTTTGAACACAGCTCATCCACTTCACAGTCTAATACCCTGACCATGGCGTCATGACTATTTCACACGGCTCTATGGACCATTAGACTGTTCACTGTTTCTATTTTGCCTTTTTTTCACAATTCAGTGCGCTTTCTTCCTGTTTTCTCGCTTGATCTGTGTTCAAATTTTGACAGGTGTCGACTGGGTTGTCTTACCACTAAATGTGAGAGGGGTGCGATGGACTGTTTCTCTTGTGAGGTGTAAGACTACACAATGTACGGAGCACTTCGTTCTTTAAAACGAAACTGCAGTGTGCTGTTTAAACAAGAATCATAAATTCATAAAAGTTCTTAGAAATTAAGATTCAGATCCACTTTAATGTGGCCATAGCTGCAAAGTGTTGCGGCACGAAAACTGCAACCTTCACAAGTCGTTTGGCATTTTCACAGATGCCGAAATCTTACAAACAGTGACCACCACAAGACGGGATGCCACCTGTTGGTGTTGCGAGCAGGTGACACTGTACAGGAAGTACAAGATTATCAGTGATTGAAGCAATTTCATAAATTCACTGTAGCAGCGTTAATTGAGATATTGTCACAAAACTCAGCTCTATAGAAAAACTGAAAAAGTTTTGTACTGTTTCAGCCATACATCAGATTTCTAGCATCAGAGCACAGCAGTGAGCAGATAGGCAAGATGGCAACAGACAAACAGTGCTCAAAATGCATTCACATCAGTCTGCCGCAACAGTACGATGACATTTCAGAATGAAATACAACAGAGATCCACACTTTGACACGTAGCCCACAGAAGTCGACAAACAGAACAACCGGAGAGCTGAACATATCACAACTGACCGTTTGGGAGATCTTAAGGGAGCAACTGATGCTGAAGCCTTACCACTTACAACTGCTACAAGCCAATGACAAAGTCAGACGCTTTGAATTTTTGGTGCTGTCGCAACACCTTATCGAAGAGAATGGGTTTTGTGAGAAACTCATCTTCAGCGATGAAGCAACATTTTTTGAGAATGGCACAATGTGTGAATCCCCGTGCTATTGTGCAGCACATTTGATATTTGTCAGCAGTTAATGCATCCTGTGCAGTCTCACGGTTTAAAGTTAATGGTTCCTTTTCCTTCTGTGAAAAGACCGTTACAGGACACGTGTATCTGGACATGGTGGAAAATTGGCTCGTGCCACAGCTGGAGATGAACAGTGTGGACTTCATCTACTAGTAGCGTGCTGTTCCATCCCATTTCCATAATGATGTTTGTGAATTCTTAAAAAGAAAATTGAGAAACCGGCGGACTGGTTGTGGTGAGGTTGATGATCACCAATTTGTGCCATTGCCACCATCTCTCTCCACCTGACCCCGTGCGTTTTGTTTGTGTAGGGTTAGGTGAAAGATTCAGTGCTTATGCCTTATCTACTAACAAACCTACCAGAACTGTGGGCTCACATCAACAGTGCTTGTGAACAGATTGATGGGAAATGCTGTGTGACACAGGGGAAGAGCTTTATTATTGACTGCATATCTGCAGAATAAGTTGAGGGGAGGGGGCGGCACACACACAAGTGTAAAGAAGAAGAAGAAGGATTCCTTGAGTTTTTCTATGTGTGTACAAAGCACTGTGACAATATGCCAAATAATATAGCTACAGCAAATCTGTGAAATCACTTCAATCACTCATAATAATCCTGTATATAAGGGAAGCAGAGATGACTGAGGAATCCTTCTAGCAATAATACTGGTTGTGAATGAGAAATCCACTGAAATAAGTGACTCTGACAAAGGGCTGATTGTTGTGGCTTGGTGTCTGGGAATGAGAATCTAAGAAACAGAAAAATAGTCAGCTGTTCGCATCCTACTCTCGTGAGCACCTACAGAAAGTTGTCGAAGGACGGTGGAACCACAAGTGAGCGATAAGTGTTGAATGTTCACACCTTATCACAGAATGTGTAGATCGGAGACTTCCCCACTGCAACACAGGATAGGTGGTAATTGGTGGCAGATCTCATGTAGATCGGAGACTTGGCCACTCTGTAAAGCAGGGTATGTGGGCTATCTGTGGTAGATTACAATGCCGGTGTAAGCACAAGTTTTTCACAGCACAACATTCAGCGCAGATAGTCAAATGTGGTACTCTGCAACAGATGACCCCTACATGCTCCAACGCTGACCAAACAACATCATTGTTCACGACTCGGGTGGGCTAAGGATCAACGAGATCGGACAGTCGATCGATGGAAATATGTCGCCCGATCAGCTGAATCACGTTTCTCATTACACCAGGCCGACAGCTGTGTTCAGGTAAGGTGGACTATCACGTCTAGATACACCGTCAACCGGGCACACGACCACTCAAAACGTGCACGGCTCCACAGACACGAGCCAGTAGGGGCGGTATTTGTGGTACGGGGCACATTCACTTCGGCTTCCACATGACTTACAGTTGTAACTGAAGACACCAGTTTAACATTATTGCAAACCACCTGCATCGATTCATGCTGGGTGTCTTTCCTGGAGGCAATACGCTGTGTCTCCCAGCAGCACGACTGTCCGTGTCACGAGATCAGACTTGGGGGTACAGTGGGTCGAGCAGCACAATAGTGAACAAACACCGACGCCTCGGCCATAATATCCACTGTACACATCTCTTACATTTTTCACCACTAGCAATGCATCCACAAACAAGTGGCAACAAATAATTTATGTTGATTGGCGACTCCATGGAGTGTTCTGTGCACCACGACCAGATAATGGATATAATTGGAAGGAGAAACAGCCTTGGTCGTATTTTTTTGTTTTATTATCCGCAAAATCGATTTTCGGTCACTTAGTGACCATCCTCAGTGCTGTAAGATATAATTAAAATTGTTAGGCACTGGTATTAACAGGCTTAGAGCGAGTTTATGTGATCGCTCTAAGCCTCTTAATACCAGTGCCTAACAATTTTAATTGTATCTTACAGCACTGAGGATGGTCACTAAGTGACCGAAAATCGATTTTGCGCATAATAAAACAAAAAAATACGACCAAGGCTGTTTCTCCTTCCAAATAATTTATGGGAATTGTGTGAACTGTGTGTAGACATCTGATGCCACATACCTGCAGAAACCTGCTGAGGACTTATCAAACTGATGCCACACAGAATTGCTGCTGCATTTTGTGTTTCAAAAGTGGATTGACACATTATTAAGTGTGTCGTCACAATGTTTTGGTTCATCAGTGTATATGGAGCAGTGAAAGGTAAACCAAATGCTTGTCGCAATGGGACTGTGGAAAGGTTTGATAAACGTGTTGAGACATCTCTCCCCTGGGAGACGAGATGATCAATTCTTGTTTCACAAAATGTGGTCAGCCACTGGCAGATTCATAGTCACACCCACTCTTGCGCTTCCTCACTCAACTGGAACTGACATTAACGCACGTCTTTCAGATCGCCAAAGGTGTGAAATTGACATAGTGAAAGGTCTGGGATGTTCAGGCAATATTTCAGTGTTTCGCAAGTCAAATCTCTGAAGAGTAGCTTTTATCCAACTAGTGATGTGGGGGAGGGCATTACCACGCAACACGACAATTCCATCCAACATCACTCTGGGGCTTTTTGACTTTGCGGCACCTCACAGTTTCTGCGTAGTGCCTCAATAGTGGTGCGCATCGATTGTGATTTCACACGCGAGGAAATCTATGAGCAGAGGGAGTCATCGTGACCTTGCTGTAACTTGTGTGAACATCTTAGGAATTCTTTGGCAGAGAAGATGTGGGATGTTTCCACTGTTGGCTTTGATGTTTGCCGTCGGATTCTAAGCTGTAGCACCACATTAGGTCACAATGACCTCATCCTTTGACTGCAGGGGCCTTCAGCTCATCGAGTTCCTTGAGCGTGGGAACACAACCAATGAGCGGCCCTATAAAGACAATTTGCAGAAACTGCAACACGCCATACAGCCAAAACGCCCAGGAAAGCTGTCAGACAAAATCTTACCATTGACGATAATGCCCACCCTCGTATTCCAAATAGGATGAAGGCTGCCCTTCAACAATTTGTTTGGGAACCACTGCAACATACTCTGTACAGCCTGGATCTATCATCGTATGATTTTCACATTTCTGGTAACCAGAAGAAAGACACGTGTGGATGTCAGATTGACTCGGACGAGGAAGTGTGAGAGGGGGTGTGGTCGCGGACCCGTCAGTGGCCAAAAGCGTTTTTCGAAACAGGTATCGATATTCACGTCTCCCAGTGAGATAAATGTCTTAGTTTATGTGATGATTACTTTCGAATGGGACAATTCCACAGTCTCCCTGTGGCAGGTGTTTGGTTTTCATCTGAGTGCCCATCACGTATATACTATTATTTAGTGCTCATATACAGGGTGTTACAAAAAGATACGGCCAAACTTTCAGGAAACATTCCTCACACACAAATAAAGAAAAGATGTTATGTGGACATGTGTCAGGAAACGCTTAATTTCCATGTTAGAGCTCATTTTAGTTCTTCCACCTACGCTCAATGGAGCACATGATTTCATACGGGATACTCTACCTGTGCTGCTAGAACATGTGCCTTTACAAGTACGACACAACATGTGGTTCATGCAACGATGGAGCTCCTGCACATTTCAGTCGAAGTGTTTGTACGCTTCATAACAACAGATTCGGTGACCGATGGATTGGTAGAGGCGGACAATTCCATGGCCTCACCGCTCTCCTGACCTCAACCCTCTTGACTTTCATTTATGGGGGCATTTGAAATCTCTTGTCTACGCAACCCCGGTACCAAATGTGGAGACTCTTCATGCTCGTATTGTGGACGGTTGTGATACAACATGCCATTCTCCAGGGCTGCATCAGTGCATCAGGGATTCCATGCGACGGAGGGTGGATGCATGTATCCTCACTAACAGAGGACATTTTGAACATTTCCTGTAACAAAGTGTTTGAAGTCACGCTGGTACGTTCTATTGCTGTGTGTTTCCATTCCATGATTAATGTGATTTGAAGAGAAGTAATAAAATGAGCTCTAACATGGAAAGTAAGCGTTTCCGGACACATGTCCACATGACATATTTTCTTTCTTTGTGTGTGAGGAATGTTTCCTGAAAGTTTGGCCGTACCTTTTTGTAACACCCTGTATATGCTATAATTCAGTGCCATTAGAAGCTGCATCTTGAAAATAACACACCTTGTCCCAAAACTGACTGGTGGCTGATGTTTTCATCATAAAGATAATTAAACTTAAAATTGATCCAGAGATTTTGCCCTCAGCTCATACAACAAACCTACCTGAATATCCAGATTCCTCGGAACGTGAAATGTGTCACCAGCTCTGCCATTCTCCACATGTCGGCCCCCCTTCTTAGATTTGGGTTTGTCCTTAGGGACCCCGGCAGCTCTCCGCAGTTCGTCATCGGTGGGATACAGGAAGCGAATGAGCCTGCGGGAGAGAAATTATGAATTGTGATATTATCCTCCACATTGCTATGAGAGAGAAGCACCTTGGCTGTGTCACAAGCACATATGGAGAACAAGCAAATAGCCTGCTGCTGACAAATGAATGCAATAAATTACTTTTAAAACTGTCGAGCTGGATGGAATGTGTAGTTCAGATGTAATGAAACTATTTGTAACTGTACTTAATTTAATAATTTAAAGAAATTAGTGTTGCTGTTGTGGTCTCAGTCCGAAGACTGGTCCAATGCAACTATTCATGTTAATCTATACTGTAGAAGTCTCTTCATTTCTGCATTACTGATGCATTTAAGTCTGCTTACTGCATTCAAGCCTCGGTCTCCTCCTACAATTTTTACCCCACACACACTCCACGCCATTACTAAACTGACAATAACTCGGTGCATTGGGGCATCACCTATCAACTGATCCCTTCTTTTAGTAAAGTTGCACCACAAATTTATTTTTCTCTCTACTCGGTTCAGTACTTGCTCACTATTTATATCTGTACAAGACCAGCTAAGTCTCTGAAATTGTGTCATTTCATTTGTATAAATACGTGCACTTGGGTTTTAGGCTGGAACCCCATTTGCATTCGATGCTGGGTTTCAGGCTGGATCCCACATTTACGTTCAATGCTGAGGTGCTGTCTCAGAACGGGGAGAGCCTTGGCAATTCTGTTCGGGTGTAAGAGGGAATTTAAAGTAGACTGTGGTGGTAGTGAGACTCTGGATTGAGGCATGCCAGGGTAATCTGTGCAGTTGTGTGAACCGCTGTGCCAAGGTGGCTCAGTGGCTAATGCACCTAACTACTAAGCAGGACACTCTGGTTCGATTCTTGGCCTTGGTACAAATTTTCACTCACCACTTCAGTCTATGTACGAGGGTATTTCAGAAAGTAAAGATCACCGTACGCCAGAGGAACAGAAGAGTTTTGGCAAGCAAGTTGGCAACACTGGTGTTAACCTTGAACCGTTAGCTTTCTCCTCGTGGTTGTTCGGCAGTTGAACGTTGCTTCTGGTTGGAGTAGGTCTCGTTTAAAATGGCTGCACCGATTCAGAATCCCACCAAATACGAAGTGCACTCCGTCATACTTTTCTTCACGCGAAAGGTCAGCAGCCAGCGGATATTCACAAAGAAATTGTTTCTGTTTATGGGAACATTATGAATCGACAAAATGTAATGAAATGGTGTCGTCATTTCTCTGAAGGTAGGACTGATGTTCATGACGAACAAAGAACATGTCGGCGATCTGTGATCTCTGATGCCCTTCTTCGGAGAACGGAGGAAGCAATTCGTGCGAATAGACGTCTCACATTGAACAAATTGCATCGGATCATACCGGACGTGTTAATGACAACTCTTTATGACGTTGTGACTGTCAAGTTAGGGTACAGGAAATTGTGTGCGCAGTGGGTTCCAAAACTGTTAACGGAAGAACACAAAAAGAAGAGGATGGGCTTTGCACTCGACTTCCTCACACGCTATGCTGAAGCAGGTGATGAGTTCCTTGCTCACATTGTGACAGGTGACGAGACGTGGGTTTATCGCCATACACCTGAATCCAAACAACAATCAATGCAATGGCGCCATTCGAATTCACCAAAAGCCAAGAAATGCAAAACGTCGATTTCAGCGAAGAAAATCGTGGCTTCTGTTTTTTGGGACAGACAAGGCATTCTTCTGTTGGAATTTATGCCTCCTGGAACGTCAATTAATGCTGCTGCACATTGCCAGACTTTGAAAAGTCTTCGAAGGGCAATTCAAAACAAACACAGGGGAATGCTGACAAGTGGAGTCAACTTGCTTCATGACCTCTATCGGCCTCGCACAGCGCTCGTAACCAAAGCATTACTCAAACAATTCAAATGGGACGTATTGGACCATCCGCCATACAGCCCGGACCTTGCGCCCACTGACTTCCATGTCTTCCGTTACCTGAAGTCACATCTTGGTGGAAAAATCATTCCACGACGATGAAGAGATCAAAGATGAAGTTGAAATGTGGTTCCGACAACAGGCGGCAACCTTGTATGACTGTGGGAAACAAAAGCTTGTGCACTGACTTAACAAAAGTTTGGATAAGGGGGGTGATTATGTCGAAAAATAACAAATAATCCAGTTAATAAGATGTAACTGACGTTTTCTAAATAAATGTTCTATTTAAGGACTGCGAGCCATTGTATCTTTACTTTTCGAAATGCCCTCGTAGATAAAATCGTATCTGTATGAGACCAGATAAGTCTCCGATATTGCTTCACTTCATTTAGAAAAATATTAGCTGCTAATGACTTACCATGTGCACTAGGAGGGTGGCAGAAAACGAGTGTCCGGGAGGGGCACAGATCACCTGTCTATGGGATTTATGTATTACACTTCACAAAGATTCGCACCGGGAAGACAGATGGTTAACTCCCACAAACCATACAGAACATTCAGCAAGTTATTTGCTCTTGAAGAATACACATAGAATTGACACAACGGAATAATGAGAACTGAAGAAATGTGATGGCATGCAACCCAATGTGAAGTAGTCCATCATGGAGCTTATTGTGAAAGTGTCTATCCTTTAGAGCGTAGCGGCAGATAGTACGTAATATGTTTTACAGGCAAAGATGAAACAAACATCCAGAGGCCGAATTTATCCAGGTGGTATGAATTGTAAGGACACACGCTCTACAGGAGGGATAGTTTGCTCAAGAGGAGTACGATTTTTACACACAGACCAGTAACCAAGTAAAAGCAAGTTATTTTGACCAGCTATTGGCCAAAAACAGTACTCGTACCATAATTGTAGTTCTCTCACACCCACATTTCCATGTTTGCTTGCTATGATGTACGTATTCCCTACGGCATTTGCAAGATCACGCACACGAGAAAGAGTTGTAGGCGGTAGAGCACCTCCAACTTCTTTCAGCACAATAAATAACTTTCCAGCCAATTTACCATTCAGATTGACAGTCGGCATAATTGTATATGAATCCGTTAAGGCACTGATATTAGCTGATCTTCACACATCTCTCTTGGAACCTCTAATTTGCGGGGTTCCCTTCATATGCATTTCCTCTTCAAATCCCGACTGGTCAGAAATGAAAACAAATTCCTTACCAAAAGGTAGGATAAGTTTGTTTATCTCCTCCATATATTTTTGGGTCAATTCTACAGTTTGGTGTGCATCGTCAAACTGACGCTTTGTTTGAAATTTCGTTATCTTACTTCTTCCAATTCTGTAACACTGTTTGAAGTTATGCAAACATCCACTGCTTCCCCTGAAATCACTAATCTGTGTCGCGTGCAATTTAATGTGTGTAACATAGTTGGTCACTATCGTGCGCATCCTGTAAATTGTATCTAGCATCCTTCACACGCACATACGCCAACTTTTGTAACAAGTGCAGCTTATCCTCTCTCGAATATCTGCACTATACGATCATACTGCTGTGGACTTATTCAAAATCTGTTTTTTTTTTTTTTTTTTTTATTGTGCTCTGGATGATCTTCCATGTACATAATTATGTTTATTACCTGCTCTTTGGACAATTGTCCTTTACTACATTTCACTGGAGACAGGATTTGCAGATCTCTGTCTGAAAAGGAATATGAACTACATGGCTCAATACCTGTTTCAATATCACTTTTGCCTGTTAAACAAGTACTGACATCATTGTACTCCTCCTGAACATTGTCCACACAGTTGACTGTACTCAACACCACACATTCTGCTGACTCATCTTGCAGAAACTATCTGCCACTTCTTTTTCACTTCGCAAAATTCCTTGGGTTCCTTTCTGATTAAACGTCATCTTTGGCAATTGTTGTTGTAGATATAATGCAATGTTTGCTTTGTTTATTGTTGCTATTGCTCTGCTTTGTATCAACACCAGTAGCACTGTTATGAATTACACATCGACTAAGCAGTTCAGCTACACTCCATAGCTTCATGCCGTGCTCACCACTGGATAACTCCAGTCACGCCCCCTGTTGCCATCAACAGCCAATATTATGGTTGCATGGTAGAAAATATGCAGGACATCAAATGCCAAAAACATCACTGGCCTTTGGGACCTTGCACCCACTTGCGATTTAACAGTTGCCCTGATAAAAAAAAAGACTTTAATTTTTCAAACTGACTGGAGTCTATGCAAGGGGGACAGCAGCAATTTCATGCTTCTGGCGTCACTATTGGGTGTGTGTCGTTGATGTATGCAGCGAGAAAGGCTAAAACTGTGTTTATATCAAAGAGCACTGCACAGCAGGAACCAACCAAATGGGGCAGCTACAGATTTTAAAGCAATGATTTCACTTCCAGGAGGATGGAGTTTGCTTTATCCGACCATCCTGGTTAATGTTTTCCTAAATCATTTCAGCCAAATGTAAGAAAGTTCCTTTATCAAGGTCACAGCTTATCCTCAAAAACCATACTGTTATAGCTTTGTGTGTGTGTGTGTGTGTGTGTGTGTGTGTGTGTGTGTTTTGAATTGTAGTTTGGGGGAGGAGACCAGACAGCGAGGTCATCGGTCACATCGGATTAGGGAAGGAAGTTGGCCGTGCCCTTTCAAAGGAACCATCCCGGCATTTGCCTTGAGCAATTTAGGGAAATCGAGGAAAACCTAAATCAGAATGACCAGATGCGGAGTCACAAGACAGATTTAAAATGCCCAATTTCAGAAATAACCTTAGAAAAAAGTAGGCCTCTTGAGAGAAGTGTATAATGCAGGGAAGAATTGTGTAAATCAACACCGTGGGTGATCACCAATAAAATGTTGCTTCTACTACGTTCATTATTGTCGGTTATTACCCACTGTGTTGTATTTATTACTTTATAGGTATTGTGTGATTTTTCTTTCGAGAAATGTGAGTACATAGCGTACAACCACCAACAACTGACAATTTTCTTCTTCTTGTCATCCATACTTTCTAACATATAAACTACTTTTGAAGTGCCAAAATTTACTAGAACAAATGAAATGTCTATAAGACACCACACTGTGCAACGTACTTGGGGTGAAACAGTCACAATTCCTGAAACCCATCGATCATGGCCTCTGGCCTGCTCAGGAGCACCACAGTCCTGGGTATATGGACAAAATGTGCTGCATTTTGCCACACTTACAGACCCAGCCTGTGGGCATATCGGTGAGACTAGATCTGACAGGCAGGGCCTGCACATTAGTGGGAACTGAACAGCTTCACATCGGCAGGCCAGATCCGATAAAGATAACCACAGAAATGGCCAGCGGTTTTGGCCTGTCATGGAAATCCACTCATGTGACCAGCTATTCACGACAGCATGACGACGAAATGAGACCACAGTGATCAAACTGTGCAACTGATAACTTGTTCAAATACTGTGAGAATCAGTAATAAAGAGGATAGGTAGCAACTACCCATAAAGATGTCTACTGAGCCACAGAAAGAAACATAGAAAGGACAATCACACTCTCACAACTAAATTTTCAGCCACAGTTTTTGTCAGAAAACAAGAGCACTAACACATTCATATGATAGCTCAGACACAACTGACGCACACATGACAGCCATCTCCAGCCGCTGCATCTACCGTCTCTGAGAATCAGATCCAAACAAACAACTCCTCACACTTCCCTAGGAAGGGGAGAAGCAGAATGAGGGAGCAGGGAAGCAGTGCACATACTCAGCTACACCCAGCCAGCAATGATGCACGACGCCTCAGTAAGCAAACCATTTCATCCACTGACACAAAAAGGAGATTTTTCCAGTTTTTTTTTTCTTCCCCAAATTCCCATGATTTCCGCAACCTGTGGCAACCCTGTTGATGTTGCCAGGACATTACACACAATCTTCCTTCCTTCTACCTATAAGCACAGGTCCATCTCAGTCAGTTCCCAGGAGGACATTCTGGAGACAGCTGCGTATAATGGACCTTCGAAGTTGGGTACCTCGCAGAAGGCTGTTGCTCATAGCAACATGAAGCCCGCACATCTTCAATGGACCAAACAACACACATAGTGGACAGTAAGCGGCTACAGCTACAAAGTACGGCGAGATCTCTTTCAAAATGATGCGAGGGGTCGAGTGCACCGATAGTCCGACAAGGTATTTAATACTCAGTGCATGAAGGCTGTAGTTCAGGCTGGAGGTCGTGCTGTGACGATTTGAAGGTTGTTTTCATGCTGTGACTTGGGCCCATTGATCCAGATTAATGTGAACGTGAACTAGGATGTTTATTTCAACGTTCTCAGTGACAAAGTGTTGCCTTTTCTTCTATATATCATAGTGAGTATGCTGCAGACACATCTTCCGGGAGGCAAACGGCCTTCTTCACAATGCTTCACACACGTACAAGGATGGTTTGAAAAGTACTCTGAACAGAATAGAAAAAAAGTACTTATATCACTGGACCTTTTTCATTTTTCAATGTAGTCTCCTTGTAGATTAATGCACTTGGTCCAATGATGTTCCAGTGCCTCGATCCCATCTTGAAAATGTGTTTCCTCCAGGCCTACAAAATAGTTGTCTACTCCAGCTATCAATTCTTCAATTGAAGTAAATCTTCGTCTACCGAGAAAAGTTAAGTTTTGGGAAGAGATGGCAGTCTGACAGAGCCGTATCAGCTGAATAACGCAGGTGTGGCAGCAATTCATACCTTAGTTTGTGCAATTTTGCCGTGGCGATGGCACACGGGTGCGGGCGCACGTCAAGAATCGCAGCACCCATCTTGCAGATAATTTTCTGCTTTCTAATTCTTCAGTTAAAATGTGATATACCCTTACTGACGACATCTGGCAAGCATGAGCGATTTCACGCACTTTCAATTGGTGATCCTCCGTGACCATTTTTTGCACTTTTGCAATGATTTCTGGAGTAGAAACACATCTTGGCCAACCGCTGCGCGTATCATCATCTGAGCTCTCCCGACCAAATTTAAATTCATTTGTCCACTTGGCAACAGTTGAATACGAAGGAGCAGAGTCCCCCAGTGTATTCTGGTTATCGGCATGAATGTCCTTTGCTTTAATACCATCCATTACGAAGTACTTAATCACTGCTTGAATCTTGATTTTTTTTTTTTTCAATCTTCGCTAATCACTACGCGGGAACAACAACAGAGCCACGTCACCACCACAGCTCTCTGTAGAGCACTGACGTGGCATGTGTTTACAGACAACAGTCCAATGAATATCATGTGAACAACTCGTTGTGCTAACACTGACCTCTCATGGTGATTCCAAGAACTTTTCAAACCACCCTCATATGTTCCCCATTTTACACACACCTCAACTGGTCTGCAGTTACCCAATTTTAATCCCACAGCAAGTGTCTGGGACTATTTGAAACAGTGGGTGAAACACAATAAACAACATCCCTGGAACTTGCTAGCTCTAAGGGATCTAATCATCAAGTGGTTATATCATATCTGAAGAAACCTGCAAACTTCTGCCCTCGCAGCATTGAGATAATTTATTAGTTTCTCCTTGCTTGATTGATGCTGATTCTGCCACTGTATTTCAGGTAATGAAAAACCACTACAGTTTCTAATTATAACATTATTACGACCACACAACCAGTTTTGGCCTTTATATTAGGCTGTTATCAAGTGCGTTATGAAACTGCCAAATATTAATACATAATATAATGGTTTGTTCGTGTGTGTGTGTGTGTGTGTGTGTGTGTGTGTGTGTGTGTGTGTGTGTGTGTGTGTGTGTGGAAAAAATTAAAATTGCAGGAGCTGAAGGACAAAGCTTATATGTGTACAGTACAAATACAGAAAGAATGCTATGCTGTAGAGAAGCAACACCAAAACATAAAAACAGTGGACATAAAACATATCTAAAAAGATTTTCACACCCAATGACATCATGAGAAAAATGGGCATGTTGTAGACATTAAAAACTGTACAACCAGCTACCTTAAATCTGTTAACATGGTTTAGCTCAAAAATAGTTATTTAACGTTTTTCAGATAAAATGCTAATAGTAAATAATAAAACAGCAAAAAGGCAAGTAGATTTAAAAAAGTGTTGCATCCAATGAGAAAAATGGGTGTGTCATAATTATAAAAACTGTACAGTCCAATATATTAAAATTATTATTATGCTTAAGCCTAAAAGAGTTACATTATGATGTGTTTCGGATATAGAATTACGTGGTTTTCAAGGAAAATGCTGAAAGTAATTATTTGGAATTAATAAAAGTAGTTGCAATGAACGAGACATACGAGTCAAGCATACAGGTATGATCTCTAACAAGTAAAATTTGAACCAAAGGGAGCTGTTGAGGGTTCTTGCATAGCCTGTACGTCTCATCGAGTGCTTAAGAGAAGTATGTTCAAACAACTAGCTACAGCTACAAATTTGTAGAACATCTTTAAAGGAAGTTGTCAGTAACTGGGAGCAGATATCCAAGAAATCAGCTCTCTTTAATGTGCATTGCTCATTAAGTGTCTTTTCCTTGACGAGATAGAAATAGCACTCAACAGAAAAAATGCCAAGGAAATAATACTTAACAAGCAACGCATATTAACGAGAACCAATTTCTTGGATATCTGACCGCCTTGCAACATCCTTTAAAGACATTCTGTAAGTTTGCAGCTCTAGCTAGTTGTTTATAAACGCACTTTTCTTAAGCATTCGATGGTGTGCCCGAGCTATGCCACAGCCCTGTTTGTTCAAATTTTGCTCAACTGACGCCTCATCCACTGCAACTATTTTTATTAATTTCAAATAATTAATTTCAGAATTTTATTTGAAGATCATAGAATTATAATTCTGAGACACTTCAGATTCTAGCTTTCAAGCTTAAGAGCATTAACCGTTTTAATGTATGGTGAATTGTACACTATAATGACAAAATCCCCATATTTATTGTGACGTCATTGGGTGTGAAACTTTTTAAAAATCTACTTTACTCATTTCACCTGAAAAATGTGCACTGTAATTTTGAAACACATTAGATAACACAGTTTAGCTTAAAAAGAGTTAACAGTTTTAAGGTATCAGAAATCATTAGGCATGAAAAGTTTTTAATATACATTTGACTTCCACCGTTTTTGCTCAGTGGTAAAGTGCTGGACTACAAATCCAAAGATCTCGGGTTAGATGTCCAGTCAATGGTAGGATTTTCATCCGTCACTTAATATTACTTTCCACCTCTGTCAGTGTTTGTCGATGCGAAAAACGCCGAGTCACACCGTCGATCGGAACCCGTGTTAAACTGTAGGTCCACCAATAACCAGCTGGGTAAGTCAGTTAAATTGTCTGAGAAAGGCAATGGTGGACCACCTCCAACAGGACCATGTCTAGTAAACCCCTATGGTGTTTAAAACAATCTTTGGACTGATGACTGCTTAACTGTCAGATGTATTCAAAAATTCAATGTGCTAAAACAACAATATGGGATTTGTGGGTCCGTCTTGATGCAAAACGCTTTTGTTATTTATTTATTCCTCCAAAATTAGCTTCAGCAATAAATATCCCCATCATCAGTGGGATCCCGACAACATTCAGAACAAGACTGAAATATACAAACTCACATTTAACTCCTGTCAGGCCCAGTACACAGGACAAACAAGCAGAAATTTCCAAACAAGGTACACGGAACACATGAGAGCTCTAAAGAGTGACAGCACACATTCCACTTTTGTAGACTACCTACTGAACAAAAATCACAACTCCACTCATATAAAAGAGATCTGCACATCCTGAAACACAGCAACAGTTTACACTGAAAACTAACAATAGAAGAAAATTATTACATACAAAAGGCTATAGCAGAGGGAAAAAAAAATGTATCATGCTCAGAGACATAAGTAACTCAGAACTCCCACTATAATTTTCCTAATCTTCTTACAATATGTGATACATTTCTCGCAACACATCCAACCAGCAAGATGGCTTAACATTTTAGATCTCTAACGAGGTGCAAAAGTTGTGTTTCTCTGTGTTTAAAGGTACCCGCAAGCCATCCAATGAATGTGTGTGCATGAAACACTATGTAACAACCTAGTACACCAAAACTGTATCCACAACACACTGCAATTCCAAATGTGTAACAATGAGATACCTAAGTTCACATTTTTGTATTTTTTTACTAACAGCCACTCATACAGTTGCAGATGGCACAATGTATACCGAGGAAAAGCAGCAACAAAGGAACAGAAAATGCACTGGAAACAGCAGCAGAACTGGAATATCATCCTGTGACATATAGTAAATAAGGTATTGTCAAACTACTCACAGACAATATTTGGAACAAAATAATACACATATAACAATGTTTTATAAGTATGCTATTTCTGCACGTTTCAGAATCAAAAAACCCATTGACGATGGAGATATTTGTTGCTGAAACTTGTTTGGGGGAATAAATAAATAAAGTGTTTTGCTTCAAGGTGGATCCACACTACCATTTTGTTGTTTTTCTATGCAAACATGGACCAATGGAAGAGTTTCAAGATAAAACCATTATATAATGCATTGCTTTTTGCACAAGACATAAGCAAAATTTGAATAAAATTACGTAAAAGCATGCTCTTTACTATTCTCTGTGCAATACTCAGCTTGGTAAAATTAAGTAAATCATTGTGCTGACAGTTTTGTGTTGTTGTTACTTTGGTCGTCCACATTTTGACATTTTAATAATTATGACATTACTTCAAAAATTTATTGATGCATTCTTTTTACTGAGCTCTGCAAACATTAACATTATTTTATTTTCATATTATTGATCGACCACGGTCATATGCCATTTTCAAGTACCAAGTGTGTTCAGAACAACATGTTTCACTTCTTTCTCTCAAGCTGATGAGGGATGTGCACGTAAAAACTTTGTTTATTTAATATTTAGACAGAGAACTTCCCACTCTGTGTGCTGTTGTTTGATGTATGTGCAGATATTGTGAAAAAAGAGTGGTCACAAAACATCGTCAAGGAGTGACGGTGATTGAGTATCTCTACTTGCGATGGCAGGGTCACTTATAGTTTGGCGTCACGAATCGACGATGTCTCGGAAGGCACAGAGCAAGAGATGCAGCCGATAATGACAACATCTGGGAACACAGCTCAAGCAAGCTTAACAAGAATGTTATTCTGTTCCCAGATTTTGTATGGAAATGATAATATGTAACGACTGATGCGAGTTACGAATTGAAGAGAGATTTGTCGATCCACAGTTGTAAATGTTCTTATAGAGTCGACACAAAATGCAGAAGAGTTACTGAAAGACATTTACATCATTCAGTAGCTTGCACAGTTTAGAACTCTCTTACAAGCCTCAACTTTCTGCAGAAGGTGAAGTAGTCACATGGCAAGATTTTGTGGCACTAGAACAAGAAACTAAGGTAAAAATTATCACAAATAGCATCAGGGTGACAGATCATTAGGAAGTTAATACTTCATTTTGGCTTAGTTCAGCTACAGAACTACCTGTTACCCTCCACAAGATACATTTGTTAGCATTTTGATCATGAAACACCTGCAATGCCAAATATTGCCAATTTAGTGGAATATACATCACTAGCTACAGAGTTAACAGTTGTTTGTAGGTACTGTTGGCATAAGTTCTTTGTAACATCACAATCAGTAAACTTCAAGTATTTACCGCCAGTGATACTTTATACAATCGGAGAGCCAACAAACATCCGTAAGTGCTGGAAAATAGCCAAACGCCAATACTGTATGATAGTACGAACTGAAAATAAAAATTAGTAGTTGCAGGCATCGTGGGGCTATTCAAAAAATTTATAGCAACTGTGTACACAAGCTAATAGAAAATTTTTGAGATGTAATGACATACCCAATGATCATCAGTCATCAACTCAATGGTCCATTGCAACAGACATACAGAGGATAGACAAAATAATGCGAACACCTGTACTTACTTGAGAATGATTTATTAATAAGGGGCTGAACCCCAATTTGCCCATAATATAGCTGTAATTCTTTTTGGAATACTGGCATATGATGATTGTATAGTCTCCGGTTGAATGTTATGCCATTCTTCGGTCAGAAACTCTTCTAACTCCTGTAGTGATGAAGAGCCTGTGCTCCAGTACCGCCACAAGGATTTGATAATTTTCAAGTCTGGGGACTGTGCTGGCCACAAAGATGCTGCAGTTCAATTGCATGCTCCTCATACCATAATTGTACTGTCCTGGCTGTGTGAATGGGTACATTATTATCCAGAAATATGCCACATTTGTTGGGGAACAACATCTAAATCATGGGGTGCTTCTTATCACCTGAAATGTTCGCATAATCATTGGCTGTAACAAGGCCTTTGAGAGTAATGATGGGACCAACAGAATACCATGATACGGCTGCCCACACCATCACACATCCACCTTCATGCTTAGTCACTGAAATCAAGCAATCAGGAGTTTAGGCTTCCTTTAGCATTCTCCAGACACAAACCTAGCTCGATGTTGGAAATAATGGAAACGCTGACTCGTCAGATCACATGACGTGTTTCCACTGATCGTCTGTCCAGGATTTATGCTCCTGACATCATGTTTTACGATTCTTTGCATCAGTTGTCATTGCTAATGTTTTCGGTATAGCAGCTCGTCCACAAATATTCACTTTACGGAGTTTTCGGCAGACAGTGTCGATAGATACGAGGTCTCGAAGATGGCTATTGAGCTCTGCGGTCACTTTAGTTGCCGTAGTTGTGTGTTCTTTTGACACAATTTGTGTTAGCATATGACGATCTCTATTATTTAGTTTTGATTTGCACCCACTATTAGATTTACACGATGATTTCTTTATATGTTTTGTAGAGGCTGTCATGACTGTTGAAACAATTGCTCCTGAAACATTCAATAAGTTGGCTGTCTTGGTAACTGATGCTCCAGCTAACTGAGCCCCCATAATCTGCCCTCTTTGGAACTCTGTTAGGTCTTTCATTGCATGTTGACCTCGGCCTCTGAATGTAAAAATGAAGTGTGCAATAATCAAACAACCTGCACTGATGCCTATTCCATAATGAATACACACAGTCCAGCACGACACGTGCCTTACCTGCGTTGCTGACCATAAAACACAACCATTCCATTACTACTACTGTTCACATTATTTTGTCTATCCCCTGTATATACCCACATATATAAATAAATTGGCTAGATCAATCCACTCAATAAGTGGTGGTAGGAGAACATACCTATAAGGGTATTAAAGCTTGCAAAATTTCAGAGCTAGTGTGTCCTCCTTTTGGCAGAAGAGGTGAAGGGGCAGGAAGAGGGAAAAAGAGGACTGGTTAGGTTTAGAAAAAGGGTAGAGTTTGAAAATATCACCCAGAACCCTGGATCAGGAAGGCTTGCCAGACAGTATCAGAAGGAAAGACTTATTGTTAGAGGCTGCACTGGAAGAGATTTGAAAACCCAAGAGGTGGAATATAGGGTAATAAGTAAGGCACACATTACTGACAAAACACTGCGCAAGAGTTAATAAAAGTGGAAAGCTAAGAGTATTATACATGATGTACAGGTGAGATGACCCGTCTATATTCCTCCTAGCCCCCACCTCACCTGCCACATATGATGCACATGGCTTTCAGCTCTTATTAACTCTTCTGTGATGTGTCAGCAGTCTCTGTATTGCGTGTCTTCTACTTGTAAGTTCTCATATTTTCAAATCTTGTCCAGTGTAGCCATCGACAATCGGCCTTTCACTCTCGTTCTGTCCACTAAGTCTCCCCTGACTCGGAGTTCTGGACGGCTTTTCTGTAACTCTCCCCATTTCCTAAGCCTCACCGGTCCTGTTCCTTCATCCCCCTTCCATCCCCTTTCACCCTCCTGCCAGGAGGAAGAGCCACTGGCTCCAAAAGCTTGCAAACTGTAATACTCTCTACATAGGATGTATCATAATTAATTGCGTAAACGCATACAGTTTAAAGTACACGATACTAGAAGCAAAAAAGTCTCAGTAAACATCGGGTGAAAAATGCATACCTTAAGAGCTTCGAGCAATTTTTCCATCATTGATACTGTGAATCAAATCTCTTCTACCGCACGTTCTTCACTTTCCATATTTTGGGAAAAGGTAGTATGGACCTTAAGAGCTTTGAGCACTTGTTCATCTTTGCTACTCTGAAACACAACTCTTCTAATGATCAAGTGCTCGTAACTTTTAAGGTATGTGTTTCATAGCACATGTTTGCTGGACATTTTTTTCTTATTTTGGTCCATACTACCACTTCCCAAATTATGGAAAGAAAAGAACTTGCAGTAGAAAAGATTTGTTTCACAGTATCGAAGATGAAAAATTGCTCATAGCTCTGAAGGTATGCATTTTCGACCCTATGTTTACCGAGACTTTTTTGCTTCTAGTATCGTGTACTTTCAACTGTATGCGTTTACGCTATTAATTATGACACTCCTTGTATGTCTGTTCTCCTGCCACAGCTTTGTGAGTAGATTTCTTTATCTATCCAGCTACTTACATTTTCAAAAACTGATTATTTTCCCAAATTTATAAAGAAAAATAAATCAGTATCAGCAGAGATTACATTCAACACATGTCATTGCACTTCTTTCTATTATAAAAAATTGGTCTAAAATATTCACCATTACACATTCATGAGTAAATTATGTTAATTATTTTTTAAAAAATTACAAAAGTACTGTGAAGAGCAAGACAGCCTACCCTGTGGAGCAGAGAAGCCACCTTGCTAGAGAATAATGGGGTCCAAGCTTCTGTATAACACTGACCATCACCAGTGTTATGACGAGCTGCGTGCCGAAGAGTGCCTGTCGAACAATGTCCACAAAACTTTATTAGCCAACAGTGCAGGATACAAATTACAGCAAATTAAATTAAAATAAAGATGGTATACATTGGCATTACTTCCTAAACGACATAACAGTGTCGAGAGAAGCCACGTCGCTGCGTGTGTTACCGTATATATGGCTAATTTATCATTATATGAAACCAAAACAAGGGAAAATTCAAGATGGAATAACAACACAGAAAGGATAGATTGCTACTCACCACAGAGGAGGCATACAGTTGTAGACAAGCATCATGAAAAAGAAGGCAAGAAATACTCAGTTTTCAGAATAACAAGGAGACCACACAGCACTCGGATTTTTTATATTTGTGGTGCATGAAATTCAGGACTCAATTATGAGTATCTCAGAGCAATTCAATACAATGCTCAATGTTTATCGAGAAAATAGACTATGAAGTTTTCTGAGCATCTTTCATTTGTTAATATAAGCATAATTTTTCCAATAGGCTGTGGGACTATGTACTATAGGGCTCGCCTGTCACACGAATAGCACAGTTGCTTGTGCATTACAAGGCCGTTTGTGACAATACTTTGTCCAACATTGTCAAATGCGATCAAACATGGCTCATCACTTCAAAATGGATTCAAAATGGCAATCCGTACACTGGAGCACACCACTTGTCGTCCAGAGAAATCCCCACCCTCAGCCAGTAAAGGCATGACGACGGTCTTCTGGGACTACAGTGAACTACTAATAAAAAATGACAACTGGAATACCAACATGCAAAACAAAAACAATACAAAATTAAGCCACCAACATAATAAAAAAGATCTATATAACTTGAGGATAATCTTATAGAGAAAGAAGAGGAAGTAAGTGAAGATGAGATGGGGGGACATGATATTGTAAGACGTATCTAACAGAGCACTGAAAGACTTAAGTGGAAGCAAGGTCTGTGGTGTACACTGCATTCCCCCAAAATTACTGCCATACTTGCAAGAGCCAGCCATGACAGAAGATCTTACTTTACTTTCCGAGTCCAGCCAGGAATATCTCAAATCTCTTCCTCCAAAACTTTAATGGACTTGTCATTGCACAAAAATGCCTCTTCCGCTGTGCAAACAAGCTCCATCTGTCGACACATGAGCAAATGTTCAATCATCTATGTTTCTCTATATGCACACTTGTCAGCTTCAGAATATCCCCAATTAACGATGTTACTTAGCATTTTGCCAATCCCGTTCTCAATCTATTCAGTGCTCTCCATGGACTATACTGTAGTTGCTGCCCTTGGGCGATTTCTTCTTTGAGGAGCAGGTTTGTATTTCACAGTGTGTCCAACCATAAAAATAGGCGGCAGGTCTCACGTTGGCCTGCTAGTGGTACTGTCCATTGGATAAATCTCTTCCTCAACTTAAGACAAGTTGAAACTGTTTGGTGGCTACACAGTGCGCACCGTGAGTCTATTTGCTACTCTTCCCTCCCCCTCCCCTCCCCCCCCCCATTTCATGGGCTACTGTGCGTCTGGTACTTGGTGGTGTTAAGACTGCAAATGGGTAAATTTTGTGTACAGGTTTAGGTGCATCCAGTGGCAATCCTGACAGTCTCATTTAAAGTGAAGTCTACTTGTTTGGAGTGGCAAGACACCTCCTGTGTGTGCTGCGTATTCTCTGTCTGCAAAACAGAGTCCCATTGCTGATGAACGAAGAACTTCAGGTTGTGCTGCCCATGTTGAACTGATCAGTTTATGTGTAACGTTGTTCCTGGCACATATTTTTCCTTTTAGATTGGTGCAGTGTTTTTCAAATGGCAGTGTATGGTCTATGGTGACTCCTTAATATTGTGGTTTGGTGAAGTGTTACAGTTTAACCCAGCAATGAACAGTTTAGGATGACTCCCTAGACTTTTCATTTGGTGCAGTGTTGTAGTTTAACCCCTCTCTATTCTATTTCCGACTGTCTTGAGGCTTCTCTAGTATGCTGGCAGAATGCACATACTAGTGTTTTTCTGGATTAGGTCACAGATGTTTTTCTTCATACTAGTTTACTAAGTTGCAAAGCCTCTGCCGCTTTACTTCCAATCTCTTCGAATGTTCTTCCTTGAGCAGTGATGGCAGTGCTGTCAGCATATAAAAATCTCTGTATTTCAGGATGGCGTGACTGGTCATTTGCATACATATTGTACAGAATAGGCAAAAGAACACTTCACCGAGGTAATCCGTTCTTTTGTTTTCTCCATCTGTTTTTTTTTCCTTGGACGGTTATGTAGAATCTTCTATTCTGCAACATGTCTCTTAATATGTCAGTCAGTCAAATGTCCTTTGTTAATTCATAGACTTTCATGAAGAGTCATTGGTGGTTTACTGTATCACACACAGCAGAAAAGTTAACAAAGGCAGTAGCAATTATCAGTTTACTTTCAAAACCGTCTTTACTGTGCCGAGTCAGGTATAGTATTTGACAACAACCCGCTTTCCGTTTTCTGGCTTCAGCTTGTTCAGGGATAAGTTCTATATTAATTTTGGTTGCTACTCTTGACATGGTATGTAAGATATAGGAAATAGGCAATATAGCCTATGACTTGAAACATAATGTAATAATCCCAATTTCAAAAAAGGAATATGTACAAATACTACCAAAACATCAGTTTAATGCTGGCTTAGTTTGTCAAGTGGATAATGGAACACAACTGAATACAGGGTCTGGAATTGAGGCAGGGGGAGCAGCAGCATCTTCACAGTCCTGCAGTTATCTGTGAGTGTTTTAAGTGTGTGTGCAGCAGTGAACAGTAGAACTATGTTTTGTATTGCAAGTAACCTCAGCGTGTGTGGCAATGAAGAACAAAATGTTCGTATTGACAAATTACCTGAAACAAACTAAAAGTAGAAGCGATTTCTGAAGATTAGGTAACAACGAAGAAATACTGAAATCAACTGGAGAAACAAAGAAGTTATAGGACAAATTGACTAAACGAGTGGATCGATTGTTTGGACATATTCTGAAACATCAAGGAATTATCAATTTAGTAATGAAGGAGAGACCAGAAGAACAACAACATCATACAGAACAACCCAAGTCTGACAACATTAATCAGAATCAAATGAAAGTAGGGTGCAGTAATTATGCACAGAATAGACTAGTGTGGATAGCTGTATGAAACCTGCATAAGGACTGGAGACCACAACAATAAGATTCATAGAAAATGTTATTGTATTGGCTTAACATATATTGGATGCACATTCTTTGTACATACTGCAATTTGGCATAAGAAAGAATCAACTGCTCAACTAAGTCCCCTATCCTTATTGTGACTACCACTGCAGGTAATCCGAAACTCAAATAAGACGCTGCCATCAATAATGTACGACATGACATGAACGTCACTTTGACAACATTCTATATACTGCTTACTATAATGTTTTAAAAGACGAAACGCGTGACCGCTTTTAATGGAAGTAGCTTATAGTCTTTCCTTTTATTATAACTACAGTCTAAGAAGCTAGGTCTCATTTCTCTCGAAACGTTTCATTCAAACCAAGAACTCAGACAATCAAATTATGTCGAAGAACATAATGCTTGAGAATTATGTCATCTATTTCAAGCGAATACATTTTGTATTACATTCTCCTAACCCCCTTGGGTCAGTTTGTTTTAAATATCGTCATTTTAGAGTTCACTATGAGGACTGAATAAATGCTCGGATCTAGTAGTAATCTACCGGAAGATTTACAATTGCGGACAAAACATGACAACAAAATATTCGACATTAATGGAAAAGACTATTAAAACAAAAAGCCTACAACAGATATTATACAGGAAATAATTTATTTTAGAATAACGTTGCTGCATCTCACAAGAAAATAAAGCACCAATCTTAAATGTCTCGAAAAACAGCAGATAGGGTGTAATAAACTCTAGGAAGTGAGCAATTTACATGTGTTAATGGCTTACCATTTCGCTATTTACAGCGTGCAGACAACACGGTCTCTTGTTTGTTTGCTTTTTATAGCTTAAGTGTTGCTACATTTGGGGTTTGAATATCGTCGTCGCATATAGCGACAGTCGACAAGTACGCGTCGATATTTCCCTACACCCAACTTTTATTTTTATTTAACAACTGACTTTTATAAACTTATAGTTGTGATATTACACAATAAGTTACGAAATAAATCTGCTGTTTTCCAAGTTCCTTTACTTTACTATTTGCTGCCGTAATGTTTTTGAGTATCCATTTAAGTATAATTTACATTTGATAAAATGATAAGGGAAGTACAACTACAAGTTTTTATACATTCGATTTGTCTGAAATTAGTAATGTAAACATTTTTGTTATGTTGTTCAGCAAAGATATTATCGCCATAAAATTTGCGGCAAAGTGAAATCTGCGGAAGCTGCAAAGTACTGCGTCAAAACGCGTAAGTCCGATGCAGTGCGGCAGATGGCGTCGTGAGAGGTGGTTGTTGTTGGTTGTGTTTTGTGCCTTACGATTGTTTGTAGTACTTTAGATGTAAATATGTGCCTCGCAGACTTCTAAAACAGTCTTACTGTCGTCGAAATTTCATTTGCTCTTTTTTCTTTTTTTGTTGCAGTCTACTGTTAGGTGTTACGTGACAGTTTTCACTGTGAAAAGAAAGCTACAGGATGGCTAGTGTTACATATCATTTTAGAGATTGTTTCAGGGTAATAAATAAAGAAGCTCTGCATTGGTTTCCTGGCCACATGGGAAGAGGGCTGAAGCAAATGCAACAGAAGTTGAAATCAGTAGACTGTGTCATTGAAGTACATGATGCTAGAATACCATTATCAGGACGTAACCCAGATTTCAAACATACGGTTTGCGGTCTGAAACCACATATATTGGTGCTGAACAAGAAAGACTTGACAGATATGAGTTACAGCTCTAAAGTGTTAGCTCGACTGAAGCAGGAAGGTACACCAGACGTGCTGTTCACAAACTGTAAAGACGCGAAGTGCAACGGCGTGAAGAAGATAATTCCAAGAGCATGTGAACTCATTTCGAGCTCAAACAGATACAATCGGTCAGAGACTAGTGAATACAGTATCATGATTGTCGGCGTTCCAAATGTTGGAAAGTCGTCACTTATAAACACGTTGCGTAACAGATTTCTTGGCAAGTCTAGTGCAGCTGCAGTAGGTGCAAAGGCGGGAATCACGAAGAGTGTTCAGAACATTATTAAAGTCAGCGAAGAACCAAAAGTGTATCTTATTGACACGCCTGGCATACTTACTCCATCTATTAGAGATGTGGAAGCAGGCCTTCGCCTTTCACTATGTGCAAGCCTGCAGGATCACCTGGTGGGGGAAGAAATTATCGCGGACTATCTTCTCTTCTGGTTGAACAAACACCGACGCTTTAATTATGTAGAGCTCATGGGTCTCCAAGAACCTTCAGACAACATAGGCACTGTGTTAACTCAGTGCGCCCTGAAGTTGGGTAAAACTTTAAAGGTAAGGAATTATGATGGACAGTACATATACAAGCCAGATATGACATCTGCCGCAGCATTTTTTTTAAAGGCTTTTAGGAAGGGTGATCTGGGAACAATAATGTTGGACGAAGATCTTGTACTGGGCACTGTATCGTGATAAATGTCTTCCTGCGTATACCTAGTAAATTTAAAAGTTAGATGAGTAATCTGATTGCCCAGTTACAATTGATCCACATCCATACTCTGCAAACCACTGTGAAGTGCATGGCACATTTCTTTCGAAACACGTGACTCTCTCGAACTATAGAAGTGGCTAATCTCAAAAGGCCTATGATACGATGCACATCAGTCATACGGGCTATTTAAATTGAAGTGTGTTACAAAAGACAGTTGTTTTTTCTTTACTCATTCTCACTCAGCAATTTATATGTACAGAAGACTGAAGCATGCATACAGTACGAAAACACTTTTGGTCATGCCAAATGTGTAACTTAAAGACTGAACACTAAAATTAAGATTTTAGATTTTTCTGTCCTCTGTTGCTCCATAGCCAAGGGGCTCAAACTTACCTTTTTTCTGTGTTTTTGCCACATCAACAGACAGTTATTAACTTAATTTTTCTGTATGGATACTATTCCCTTTTGTATTCTGTTTTACTTAACTTTTTGGAAATATATCAGGTGTTTTTCGTTATTTGTATAACTGGTTAAGTGGTGGAAGTTTTTGGTACAATGTAATTTCACTTATAACTAAAAATATGAAAACTGAAGATATCTGTATGCAACTGCCTTTTGTTCAGAACTGGAACATAATAATTTAAATTCAGATACAAAACGGAGGATGTAAGTTTTCTACAGTGTTTAGCATAGTTCATTTCTGTTAAATGTGTGTGCCTTATGAATTGTTATGAATTGAAAACAGCAAGAGTGCACAGTATTAATGTACTGTGGTGTGCACTTATGAATGTCTAGTGCTTATTGGTTATAAAAAAGACGTGCCAGTATTTGTGAAACTTGTCCATTTCTATCAAATTATCCAGGCTTTTGCAGTGCCTAATTTTTAAACTGAACCAGACTCTTCACATAAACTGCATACTCCTCCTTACAGTAGGGCCTAATGGAAATTCCAGGATGGGAATGAAAAAAAAAGCAAATATGGGAAAGGTAACCGTACACATATGAACTGATAATGTGTACTGCATGTGCAACAGCATGAAGACTTAATTAGCTGTCATCACTTACATGTGACTGATTGTCATTTCCTGTTTTTTAAATGAAGTATGAACTGTTGTGTAGGTATTTTACTTGTGCAAGGTAGTGCTGTAGGAGAGTAAATAGCATTTTATCCATCCTCAGCCATGCTGTAGTGACATTTATTATTACCTGTTATAAGGTGCTTTTAAGCAAGTCAATCTAATTGTTGCTGTTATGTAAGAGCTTTCGTGTACATTCTCTATTTTAAAAGGTGTTAAAATATATCAGTTCTTTCAAATCCTCAATATGAAAGCTACAAACACTGTTTTTGTGTACCACAGAAATATAAAACAATATTGCTATAGTAAAATAGTATTCACTTCTAATATTGTTGCTACAGTGGAACATTTCCTCATATCTGAGTTTTATCACTAATGAATGAGTTTCTTTGGTATAATGATGGAGGGAGGAGTGTCATTAGTTGTGATTAATATGTTAGAAACAGAAATTTATTTTCTGGTTAGTTACATATTTAAGTAATTGAATTAAAGTAGTTGACTGCAACCAGCTTGGATTAACTGAAGTAATTGATACCACTTCAGTAATTCACAGCTAAACTGTCAGCTTTCAACCTAACCCAGACCTCAGGCCACATTACATACCAAAATTTCACAACAGTCTACATTTAAAAAAAAAAAAAACAAATACAGTCTCAAAAGAAATGCTGTGTGTACTCTGTTGTCTTTCTGTTACCACATGATATCACAATCCAGGTCATCGTTAAATTACAAGTCAAAGTTGACATCTGGTCTGGTAGGCTCGGTTGACATGACTTTTCAAGAAGAAACAGCAAATTGTATAATGTTACAGTTAACCTTGTTTTTTAATGTAAGTAATATAGCTGAAAAATGTTACACAAAACTTTAAATACTTTAATTAATCTTTAATTTATGGGTGCGAGCACGACCTTTCCAAATTATTTTCTGAGGAAAATTATTTTAGTGAATAATAGCGTTTCTAAACAAGCATAAAGTGTCATTTTCCTTTTATCAATATTGTGGCCATGTTAAAGTATAGGAATGCTGTGGAAGATCCTCTCTATTAATTTGTTACGGATTTTTGTTTTAATATACTGTGAAATTCTGGAATAGGGTTTAATGTATGTTAGGGAAACATGAATTTTTTTGTGTCACCTAGGGTACAGTAGTTGAAATTTATCTTCTGTCATCTTTTTGTAAATTTAGAGAGAGATTTTATAGAAAGCTGACACACTTCACCTTTATTTTTCTTATGTGCCTTAAAGTATGAAATATACAGAACCAAGTTCTCATTCCATTTATTCAACCAATTTCACATTCCATTCCATTGGTCACATCCTGAAGCAGAGACTGTGTGGATGTGGAATGAGTCAATTTATAATTTAACAGGCAGAAGTGGCCACAACAAGACAGCACTGTAAAGTACATTAACAACAAATTATGACTATTGTAAGTCCACTCACATTGGTAGTTCTCAGAATAACTTCTAGATCAAATTTATGAAAGACATCTGCTTTGTAAGAAGCCAGTTCTTCTCCACTTGCACTGTTCAGCAGCTGTTTTGATCTAATGCTTTATACTAAGTGTTTATGTAATTTTACACAGAACACTATAAAATGTGTATGCAGGCAAAGTCAAAATCTGTTTGATGTAAACTTGAGATAAGCAAAACACTTACTGAAATTCATAATAGACTACCAAAACTTTTAATCGGTTATTTCTGATGACCGATAGAGGTCAACCACAACTACTGATACCGTACCGTAATGACATCACACACCACTACATCAACCACAACCTCAAAGCAGATGGGTGGAACTGAACGCTTCCATTGACCCAAATATTCTTATGTACAGCATGAAACCACACACATAACAATAGTCAGTGTTGGTGTTGATGCCAAAGCTCTCCATATCTCATTTACAGGAGTCTTTGAACCTCAACACAGGGTGTACTACAGGTCTTTTGGCTGTAGAAATCTCTCCAAGCATCACCTCACGTGGTACTTTCTCAGGATCCGTACGGTAGATGTGCCCCAGCCAGCAGAGTTGACTCTGCTTCAAGATAGTTGAAATGCTGTTGCAGCTAGTTTTTAGGTAGTACTACTTCGTCGATCACTCGGTTCTTCCACATTATTCTGAGGATGGATCTCGGGCACCGCACGTGGAAAGCATTAAGACGAGGTTCTCATTTGGCATAAGCAGTCCATGTTTCCAATGCATACAAAATGATGCTGAGGATGCAAGTTTGATACACGAGAATTTTGGTGGTCAAAGAGAGTTTGTTGTTTTTCCAAACATGCGTAGAGAGCTTGCCAGAAGTTATCACAGCTGTTCCAATTTGAGCATCAATCTCCTTGTCAGCAGACATGTTTGATTTTAGAGTGGATTCAAGATAGCTGAACAACTTGCAGAGTAGTTCCATCTAATGTGATATTCGACAGTGTATTAGCACTCTGAACCATAATAACAGTCTTCCTGCTGTTTACATTCATCGAGAATAGATGGCATGCGTGACAAAATCTTGATACTAGCTCTTGGAGCTCTTCTGCAGGATCAACAGCATACAGGAGTTCATGAGCGATTACCTCACAGTGCTTTGTTTTACTCTACAGAAGACTTGATGTTGAAAGCCCTTCCATCTTTCCTAGTGTGCAGGTGTACTCCAACAATGCAATTCTCTTTGCCACTTGGAGCAGAACCAAGAAGAAGATTCCGAAAAGTGTGGGCTCCAACACACAGCGTTGTCTTATTCCGCAGTTCATATTGAATGGTTTAGATGTAATAGCATCGAAGATTACAGAGCATGCATATTGTCATGAAAAGATCTTATTAAGGACAACAAAGTTGATGGATATCCAATTTTTTCCAATATACTGCAGAGTCCCTCCCTACTGACGATGTCAAAGGCTTTGTTGTTTTATGATTTGAGCCGGTACGTCATCACAGCCTGTACTCTTGCCTACCCTTAGACTTTTAAATGCAAGTTTTAATTTGTCGAGAGTAGGGGGATCATAAAGTTCAGACTTAACAGGGTAAGTTGGGAAAGTATCCAAAGCTTCTGAAGAAATGTTGACTACTTCTGAGTATAGGTTAGCATACTGCTGCACCCATCTATGTAGCTTTTAGGCTTTATTGTCACCATTAATATGTTTCATTGCAGTGTACTTCATGCTTGTTGGTCGAATGGCCGTTTTGATGCCTTGATACACACCACAGTAATCTTCTTTGTCTCGCCAGATCTGAATAGATTTACAAAGGCTGGTCCAATACCTATTTGCACAGTGGTGAGAAACTCATTGCAGATCTGCTTTGCAGGCCTTGTAATCGGCTGTTGCTCATTAGTCTTCAGGATTATTCACAACCTGTACATGAGCATTGTTTGTCATCTATATATGGGTGCAACCGACTTTCACATTCAGCAAACCAGTCACTCTGAGTCCTACCCAGCTTCCCAGATGTTATAATAGCTGTTTGCATAATATTTTCTTTAGCTAGATGCCATATATTTTCGATGCTCTGTGCAGTTATCAATTGCTCAGGATTCAGTTTCATCTCGATATCTTCTCTGAACTTTTTATATAGCTTATCATGTTGGATAGTTTTGGTGTCAGTCTTCACTCTTTGACAAATGCTCTCAGCTGTGTGAGTCTTCTTTGGTGTGAACTGTGATTTGGTCATAACTAAAGAGTGATCAGTATCACAGTCAGCACTGTGCTATGTACGGGAGTTACGCACATGACGTAGGTCACGTCTTCTGGTTATGAAGAAGGCAAGTTGATGGCAGTGGCCTGAATGTGGGTGTTTCCATGTTACCTTGAGCATGGGTCTGTTCTGGAAGTAAGTATTAGTGATACATAGATAAAGAGAGGTGCAAAGCTCCAGCAGTTGCTGACCCCGCTCGTTCATATTTCCAGTTCCATGTGGGCCAATACAATCAGGCCAATTTGTTCCCTGTATTCCCAATCCTGGCATTGAAGTCTCCCAGTAACATTACTTTATCTGATCCACAAACATTCTCCAAGCATTTCTGCAAATCTTCATAAAACTCGTCTTTGACTTCAGGTGGTGCTTTGATAGTGGGAGCATATGCTGAGATTAATGAGACGGGACTAGATGCCGTCCTTAATCTCAAAGTTCATAAATAGATTTTGGTTGTTCGCAGCAGCTAAGAAGACTGTTTCGTACTGCAAAGCCAACTCCATGCTCACGTCTGTCTCCAATTTCTCTCCCTTTCCAGAAAAAGGTATAATTATCTTCACACAGGCTGCCTTCCCCTGAGAGGTGATTTTCCTGTAATGCAGCCACATCAGTGCGAAGATGCAGCAGTTCTCTGTCGATTATGGCTGTTTTTCTGATTACAGGGCCAGCTCTGTAGGAGTGTCATGTCGAGGTAACTTAGTTCTGTCGTTGCCGGTGGCAAAATGTGTTGTTGGATTGTTGGTTTTATTCATGCGAGCTCACTATACTCCTAAGAGTCTTCATATAAAGCTGATTCTTGAAACTTCATAAGTAGGCTCTCTCAGGACAGTTTACATCTGTCGTCATGAGTCTGTCATCTCATTCAGAATATCTGTGACTCTCTTCCATAGGTCAGACAAACCTGTGATGATTTGTGCTGCCTTCTCTGTGCATGTTCAGCATCCCCTGTTAGCCCTGTTTGGTACAGGTCCCACACACTTGAGCAGTATTCTAGAATGAGTTGACAAGAATATTTGTAAGAAATATTCTTTGTAGATTGATTGCATTTTCCCAGTATTCTACCAATAAACCAATTCTGCCACCTGCTTTATCTATGATCGAGCCTATGTTAGAATTCCATTTCATATTTGTACAAAGTGTTACACCCAGGTATTTGTATGACCTGGCCAGTTCCAACTGTGGCTCATGGATATTATAGTCGTAGGATGCTGCAAATTTTTTTGAACTGCACAATTTGGAAATTGCTACCTACAGCATCTCCTATATGACACCTATGATGTCACTACATACGCCTGCAACATAAAAATACATGTAATACAATAATGTCTCATTTGAAAAATAAAATGAAACTAATGGGACAACCACAGAAAATTGGGGCTTAGGACGGGACAAGATAAATGTATAAGTGTAAAAAAACACCACAAGATCCCAAAACATAAAAATGACAAAAAAAAACTGTAATTACAGCACTGTGCTGTACCAACAGAAACCACAGGAATCTGACACTTCCTTTGACCTGTATAGCTCAACTGCAGTTGTTGATACCAAAACACCAACACCTAAAGGTATGAAAATTGGAATTGTACATTTTCCTTACTGACCTCCCACCCCTCAAAACAAAAAGCCACCATCAAATAAAATGCAAAATAAGCTAAAATCAGTCACACCTTACAAACCAACAAAACCTGTAGCAAAAAAGGTCCTCTACAACATAATAATAAAAGAATTCCCACCACCCACAACGCACACTGCTAAAACCACAACCAATACCCACAACACACCCACTCCCTCCAACACACACACATACCCAACCCCTCGACCTGTACATCTTACCCACAGCTCTTAAAACACACAAAAAATGCAATAATCCCCAGGGATGCTCTTCTGCCAACAGTACTCATCTAAACGAGATTTAAGGTTAGAAGAGCACCTCTTCCCCCTCCCTATAACTGATTTAACTGCCCTCCCAAAACACCTCTACTGCCTTAGTGCACGCCCCAGTTTCATAATTTTTAAACTCAGGACTATGGTTGACAACTAAATGATCATAACCCATCTTCCCCAAACACCCAATAATGAAAGAGCATTTGATAGAACAGCACTCCCCGTCCTCAATATATTCTTGTATCAACTCCACCAATACCATCTTAGTATGGCCCTCTAAAAGCCTGAGAACACAGTCAGCATAACCCCCACCCACCTCCCAAAACAGCAGCCCCCCACACCTACATACCAATCCGAGAACTACCCCATATGTACTTCCTCTTCTCAAACAGTGACTCATCAATCTCGACTACAACCCCCAGCCCACCCAACTTACCCCTCTACTTAACATACTCAGAACATACTTCCCTACAAAAAGAAAATCAATCTAACGCTGGTTCTCTCACTCACTCCAGTCTCATGCTCACTAAAACTAATCGAGGACCTATAACAAAAATAATACGTCGACAAAGCAGTCTCTCTTGAGGCCAGCCTAGATTTATCGAACCAGATACCACATCTAATGGAGCGGCAGATGTTATCTTGCCGACACCACCACACATATGTGTCCCTGGTTCAAGATGCCAGAACTCTTGTCAGCCTTACATTCTCGCCACAAATGCTCCATCTAACAACCTCTGTGATAAGCCCAAACAACTGAAGGAACCTAATCACGGACAACATGTCCCCACCCATCTCAGCCCGACCCTAATAAAAATGCCAAACACATTAAAAAAACGCACACATTAATAATTCACTGAAAACATTTCCACGATATGTCCCCAACTGCTGATCCTCCAGGCGACGCTATACAGTCAACACCAAAGTCAAATGAACCCAATACAACACGTTACACTCAGCACATACACATACACCATCAAACACAACCACCATGACATCAACAAACACTACCAACTCAAAACCTCTGCGCCATAGTGATGCCCACACCACAACATGCTTACGTCACAGGTCAAAGCGGACGGGTGGAATCTGATGACCTGAGTGAACATAGCACTTCAGTTCACTATAATGAAGGAAATTTGCTGCTCTGCTTTTATTGGTTATGATTCATGTATTCTTCAATACACAAAAACTTTTGCTTATTAACATTTTTGAGGTTTTTTCTAATATGTGAAATTATGAAATTATTTTTAATTTTTGGCTGGAACAGTTTAGTCTTGTGTGTATTTCTCTTTGAAATCGTATCCTCCTTGTTTCGTTACAATGGATGTGATTGTGTTATACTGAGAATTCCTGGTGTGTCTTCAGAAGAGACGCACTTTCACAAATATAGACTGATGATATGATCATTGTTTAAAATTCTTTGAAAATATACTTACGTGATTTTCTGTATGGCCCCTGTGATTATTCTTATTTCTTTCTTTTGAAGTCTAATGAATGTTTATCCAGATCGATTTCTTCCAAAACACTATGCCATTTCTCAATATGCTATGCATGAGTGCAAAGTAGGTACATAGTACTACAGGAATTTTTAAGCATTCCTGTTGTTGTTGTTGTTGTTGTTGTGGTCTTCAGTCCTGAGACTGGTTTGATGCAGCTCTCCATGCTACTCTATCCTGTGCAAGCTTTTTCATCTCCCAGTACCTACTGCAACCTACATCCTTCTGAATCTGCTTAGTGTATTCATCTCTTGGTCTCCCTCTACGATTTTTACCCTCCACGCTGCCCTCCAATACTAAATTGGTGATCCCTTGATGCCTCAGAACATGTCCTACCAACCGATCCCTTCTTCTGGACAAGTTGTGCCACAAACTTCTCTTCTCCCCAATCCTATTCAATACTTCCTCATTAGTTATGTGATCTACCCATCTAATCTTCAGCATTCTTCTGTAGCACCACATTTCGAAAGCTTCTATTCTCTTCTTGTCCAAACTATTTATCGTCCATGTTTCACTTCCATACATGGCTACACTCCATACGAATACTTTCAGAAATGACTTCCTGACACTTAAATCAATACTCGATGTTAACAAATTTCTCTTCTTCAGAAACGCTTTCCTTGCCATTGCCAGCCTACATTTTATATCCTCTCTACTTCGACCATCATCAGTTATTTTGCTCCCCAAATAGCAAAACTCCTTTACTACTTTAAGTGCCTCATTTCCTAATCTAATTCCCTCAGCATCACCCGACTTAATTAGACTACATTCCATTATCCTTGTTTTGCTTTTGTTGATGTTCATCTTATATCCTCCTTTCAAGACACTGTCCATTCCATTCAACTGCTCTTCCAAGTCCTTTGCTGTCTCTGACATAATTACAATGTCATCGGCGAACCTCAAAGTTTTTATTTCTTCTCCATGAATTTTAATACCTACTCCGAATTTTTCTTTTGTTTCCTTTACTGCTTGCTCAATATACAGATTGAACAACTTCGGGGAGAGGCTACAACCCTGTCTTACTCCCTTCCCAACCACTGCTTCCCTTTCATGTCCCTCGACTCTTATAACTGCCATCTGGTTTCTGTACAAATTGTAAATAGCCTTTCGCTCCCTGTATTTTACCCCTGCCACCTTTAGAATTTGAAAGAGAGTATTCCAGTCAACATTGTCAAAAGCTTTCTCTAAGTCTACAAATGCTAGAAACGTAGGTTTGCCTTTCCTTAATCTTTCTTCTAAGATAAGTCGTAAGGTCAGTATTGCCTCACGTGTTCCAGTGTTTCTACGGAATCCAAACTGATCCTAGAAAATAATAATATGCCCTACTGACTTAATATTTTGTTGAACAGTTTTGTTTTCCCAACCGCAAATGTTCATCCTGCCATAGTCTTGAAAACTTTGTATTTGATGTTTACTCTCTCTCACACTGCAAAGTTCTACTGTTAGCTCAGTTCCTAGTTTGTTCGTTATGTGGCTGAAGTACAGCCAAAGGACATGTCTTTCTCAGCAATACTGTGGAGTTTTTATTTCTCTTTTAATTTGCTGTGCTGTTGTCAGCAGCCTGCACTGTTTTAACACACACAGTATTTCATTTAATGCCTTAAGAGTTTGTTTCCACTGTGATAATGTTTACTTCTGATGTCAAAAAGACAGCTGCCATATTTTACCTTCTTTCTTCAGCAAATCATTTCGTCAGCATGCTGTGAAGTTTACAGCTGCAGACATCTTCACTGTAAGATAACACACTTGTGGGTGATTGCTTCAGCATCTATCAGCAACATTAATGTAACATCATATGGACTTTCACACACGGTTAAAGACTTGCCTTCAGTTCCATGCAGCAGGCATCAGCAAGGTGGGGGTAATGAGTCTAGGCAATTTGCACAACTCCATGGACTGTTCTACACCAAAAGGAATGTGTAACAGGACTCGGTGGCAGACATCACAGTGACAGATGTGTGCGCGAGCGCATTGTCCTGATGAAAGAGCAGCCATTTTTGTCAACATCCCAACATGTTTCATTTTGATGGCTTCCCTCAGCTGCATCAGTTGAGTAGCATAATATGCTCCGTTCACTGTTTCACCTTTTTTTTAGGTATTAAGCCAGGATAACATCCGTCACATCCCCCCCCCCCCCCTCCAACAAAAAAAAGAAAGAGAGAGAAGACCAGTGTCTTGCCAGCTGACTTGACTAAATTCCTGGGGGTGGGTTAGGAGTAGTGTTTCGACTATTTCAATTGACTTTTGAATTCGTGTTGAAAGAGGTGAACCTATGCTTTATCCATTGTCACAGAGCGTTTGAAAAATACCTCAGGATCTGTCTCGAAAAGGATCAAGTTTTCATTGGACATTATGTGGTTCTGGCATTGGTTTACTGCTGCCAACATTCTTGGGACCCATTGACATGAAACGTTGTGTGTGTCAAGTACACTCTGATCATGTGTCCAGTGTGTTCCTGAGGTACCTGAATGCCCCCTCTCTTAGCAGTATAGCGTTCTGTCTGTGTTGCAGTAACTAGCCATTACCAGTCGTCCACTACGATGTGCATCTTGGACAGAGGTGTTGCTCTGCGTGAATTCCACCACCCACTATTTCACAGTGTAATAAGAATGGGAATCCTCCCCTAATGTTTCCATCGTGTCATTATGGATCTCTTGTGCACTTATGCCCTTTTTCAGCAGGTATTTGATGAGTGTATGCTTGCTACCTTTATCTGTGTCTCAAAACTTGTACACCTTGGGCACTTCAAACTCCGACAACTGGAAAAAAAAACGTACTGTTAATTTCTAAACTGACATTCGGCTCAGACAAGAGTTTTGTGGGTGGGCCGAGAACTTTTCAGTCACCCCTCGTACATCAGTTGAAGATTATGGCACTTACATAATTCAGTAAGATAGATCTTATTTGTCAGGTAATATTCCACTACCTTCTTGTATTTCCAAACATAGGAATTATACAGCCAGCCGGTTGCAAATAACTGTTTGGTACATCGACCTTGAGAAACCACATAATTACATTGCGAGAAAGCAGTGGTCAAAATTTAGACAAACTATGCTCAAGTCAAAAATAAGTAAAACATGTTCCAGCCTTGACACGTATGCCTAACTAGGAACAATTCTTGACCCCATTATGTGCTAGTCATCTGTTACACTCTTAATGTGGTACTTCACGGATGTTCACTATTTTGACATCCAGTAGGTTCACAATTTATCTAGGTTCCCAACATTTACCAGGATTTGATAATTTGTCATTTCATTAGCACTAATTAGTGTAAATGATTTAACTGCCCATCATAAGCATTTTACAGAAATCCTATAGCTTACAGGTTCAAAGTTCTAGCTTGATCAGAGAATGTTGTTACTGAGTGCAAATTCTGTGTCCTAAACCGATGAACATTGTGCTTGCTGTCTTTTGCACTTGACTTCATTTTGTTCAGAACATTACTTCATCTGTAAAATGTATTTTTTTTCCATTGTTACTGTGTTTCAGACCTATTATTGTAATTAAACCAAACCCAGAACACAAAATTGAGGAAGAAGAGCTGATTTTTCAAGGCACGTTATTCAGGACAGGCAGCATATGCAGGCACAGAGAAACTGGGCACGGCAAAAGAAATTGTGTTTACTGGCAACTGTTGAGGTTCTGTGGATATCGAGAACACGAGAAACATGTACACATTTGGTGATTTATTATAACATTTCACATTGGTACATTTTACTGCATATTAACACACACACAATCAATATGAATATAGGAACAAAGATGTAAAAAAAGTCAATATCATTAAATGGGTCTGATCAGCTCAACACCCCACTTCAAAACATTTAAATGATTTTCTTAAAAAATATCTAGGCCCATGCAGTTCAGAAAATCATAATGTTTTTCTTTTCTCAATCCTTTTGTCTTTATATCTGCAAGCATATCAGCATTTTGGCCATGCTGCAGAAGTTTCGTTGGGAAGCCTTACAAATCCTCGATAGAGTCCTGATCTCTCCCCATACAATTTCCATTTTTGGGAGCCCTAGAGTAAGACATTCGTGGCCACAGATTTGCTTCAGACAGAAGGGTACAATCGTGGTTCCGTACGCATCCACAAACATTTTTCCACGAAGGTATTGACCTGACCGTCTCTTCTCATAGTAGGATAAATGTATTAACTGTTATGCCAACTGCTATCATTTTCATTTGATTGCCCCTTAAGCTTTTGTGGCATAGGCTAATGTAAACTGAATCGGAGTTTGTACTGCTGCGAGACTACATCATTCCCGTATCAAGGTGAAGAAACCAAAATATTCTTATTTGTTTGTTTGTTATGTTGTACTTTACTTTACCGTTCATCACTGAACATTATTATTTCACTCACTTGTGAAATATTACCCTGCATGGCTGTAAAGAATGTCTTGAATCTACAGCCTTACTCTTTCTTACATTATCCATAACAACTGGGACAGGAACTCCTAATCCCATCCACTTTGATCTTATAGAAGCTGAATATCATCCACATGTTTTTGAATTTATGGTGAAAGTAGTGGTTTTTCTTAGGAGTGTGCTTAAGCTGCTGTTTGCACTTGGTACGTTTTCAATGATCAAATCTGCCAGTTACCTGCTATGAATCTTGCTGATGAATGGTCACCTTTAGAAATTGTTCTGGTGGTCCATTTACTCTGTCCTACCGCTGTGTACAAACCTGCTTTTCTTCTGGACTTCAAGCCTTGCCGATTGATACTAAAATGTTAGCTCACAATGACTACTTCAAGGTACTAAATAAACTTCAAACTCTCAGTTGCACTTCTCTGTATGAGGGGGTGCCCAAAAAAATGAATTACTTTTTAAAAGCTATATATTTTCAAATTGCTTACAAAAAACCCTACCCCTTCAAAATACTCTCCATTACAACTAATACATTTGTCCCACTGGTGCTTCCAATGTTTGAAACATTTTTTGTAGTTATCTTTAGAAATGGCTGACGGCTCCTTCTACCTCATAAACAAAAGGTTTGATTGACGGACTGACCTGGGGAACAAACTCTCAATGAACTACACCCTTGGTACCAGAAAAGCAGATCAGCATTGTTTTGATGTTTGATTTGACTTGACAACATTTTTTGGACAGGATGGTGATGACGTCTTCCATTGTCTTGACTGTTGCTCTGTTTCTGGGTCATAACCGTAACATATTGACTCAACAACAGTAGTGCCCTTTGACAGAAAATGTGGATCAGTTTCAAGCTGTTGTTCCAAAGCACAACAGGTTTCAACTCAATATTCCTTTCAATTGTCCTTCATAATCCAAGGAACAAACTTGGCAACAACCATTTATTCTCTTCACAGCTGCAAGTTGTTCACTTAAACTTTCCATCATAAAAAATGAAACAAGAACATGTTAAAGGGACATTAAACCCTAATGTTCCTCAATTAAATGACAACAAATGATGAAAATCGAAGGTTAGCAGAAATTCGTGCATCTGTAAAAAGATCTGAGCACGAAACTTACGACTACCACCGTCACAACTTAGCAAAAGATCTGGCAGAGAACCCAAGAAAATTCTGGTCATATGTAAAATCGCTAAGTGGGTCTAACGCTGCTATTCAGTTCCTCGTCCCGACTCATTTACACGAGAGATTTCCTTCCAGCATGAGTATAACGTATGAAGACATGCAGATCGAAGAGGTTGACAGTGTTAAATTTCTGGGATTACAAATCAATAATAATGTCAGTTGGGAAGGGCATACCACAGAATTGCTTAAGAGCCTAAAGAAGTCTGTATTTTCTGTGAGAATGATGTCAGATGTAGGAGATATAAATATAACATTAGGGTTTAATGTCCCTTTAACATTGAGGTCATTAGGGATTATGCTTATGCTCACAAGCTTTGACTGTTTCAAGGATGGGGAAGGAAATCAGCGTGCACTTTTGAAACAGTCCCAGCATTTGTCTGGAGTGAATTAGGGCAGGGTCGTGGGGTCAGCACAGCATTCTCCCAGTCGTTGTCAGTTTTTGTGACCTGAAGCAAATACTGTTCGGTCAAGTAGCTCCTCAGTTGGTATCACAAGGACGAATGCACCCCATACCATTCCTCCCACCGAGGGAAGAATCCCTGGCAGTACTGGGAAGGAAACACCGGTCCTCTGCTTGGCAGTCGATCGAGAGCTAAAGAATGTCTCTAAATTCTTTATGTAATATTGGTTCCTGAAAATTTGTTAGTAGGCTTTGTTGGGACAGTTGGTGTCTATGTTCCACACTCTGCCAATTCACATCTTTCAACAATTTGTGACATAATCAGAGGAGTCAAACAAATGAGGGGCCCAATGGAAAAGGGGCACATGCCACCAGAGTATGTTGTGTCAGAAAATACGAATTGAGAAATATGATTTTGTACAGTAATGTGAACTCTTGCTGTAATACCAATAGTTGTGACAGTAACTGGATGGTGTTTTGCAAATACTATTAAATATTAGGCCACTTTATTACAATTTAAAGTACAGAAAATGAAATCCTTGACATGTAGACACATTACACAGCACATCATTAATAATCAAACTCCTCATCAATGTTTTCCTGTTCCATTGTATTGTCACTACCATCACTTTTCAATGACTGATAAAAACTTGAACGTATTGGAGGCACAAATTGCAGTAAGCTTTGAAGGTCCTTGAACTTTGCTGCCTTAATTTGACATCAATTTGGATACTTAAGAAGTAACTGGCAGTCTGCAACTTTCCATCATAAAAAATGAAACAAGAACATGTTAAAGGGACATTAAACCCTAATGTTCCTCAATTAAATGACAACAAATGATGAAAATCGAAGGTTAGCAGAAATTCGTGCATCTGTAAAAAGATCTGAGCACGAAACTTACGACTACCACCGTCACAACTTAGCAAAAGATCTGGCAGAGAACCCAAGAAAATTCTGGTCATATGTAAAATCGCTAAGTGGGTCTAACGCTGCTATTCAGTTCCTCGTCCCGACTCATTTACACGAGAGATTTCCTTCCAGCATGAGTATAACGTATGAAGACATGCAGATCGAAGAGGTTGACAGTGTTAAATTTCTGGGATTACAAATCAATAATAATGTCAGTTGGGAAGTGCATACCACAGAATTGCTTAAGAGCCTAAAGAAGTCTGTATTTTCTGTGAGAATGATGTCAGATGTAGGAGATATAAATATAACATTAGGGTTTAATGTCCCTTTAACATTGAGGTCATTAGGGATTATGCTTATGCTCACAAGCTTTGACTGTTTCAAGGATGGGGAAGGAAATCAGCGTGCACTTTTGAAACAGTCCCAGCATTTGTCTGGAGTGAATTAGGGCAGGGTCGTGGGGTCAGCACAGCATTCTCCCAGTCGTTGTCAGTTTTTGTGACCTGAAGCAAATACTGTTCGGTCAAGTAGCTCCTCAGTTGGTATCACAAGGACGAATGCACCCCATACCATTCCTCCCACCGAGGGAAGAATCCCTGGCAGTACTGGGAAGGAAACACCGGTCCTCTGCTTGGCAGTCGATCGAGAGCTAAAGAATATCTCTAAATTCTTTATGTAATATTGGTTCCTGAAAATTTGTTAGTAGGCTTTGTTGGGACAGTTGGTGTCTATGTTCCACACTCTGCCAATTCACATCTTTCAACAATTTGTGACATAATCAGAGGAGTCAAACAAATGAGGGGCTCAATGGAAAAGGGGCACATGCCACCAGAGTATGTTGTGTCAGAAAATACGAATTGAGAAATATGATTTTGTACAGTAATGTGAACTCTTGCTGTAATACCAATAGTTGTGACAGTAACTGGATGGTGTTTTGCAAATACTATTAAATATTAGGCCACTTTATTACAATTTAAAGTACAGAAAATGAAATCCTTGACATGTAGACACATTACACAGCACATCATTAATAATCAAACTCCTCATCAATGTTTTCCTGTTCCATTGTATTGTCACTACCATCACTTTTCAATGACTGATAAAAACTTGAACGTATTGGAGGCACAAATTGCAGTAAGCTTTGAAGGTCCTTGAACTTTGCTGCCTTAATTTGACATCAATTTGGATACTTAAGAAGTAACTGGCAGTCTGCAAGCTTCGTAAATCGTCCACGACACTACTGTAAACTAACTGGCACAGGTTTCTCAGTCTTATTGTGTGAATATTTGATATATACAGAATGTTCACCGCTCACTAATCTAAACACCATTGCGTTTCTGATGTCTGCAGGCTTTTTGTCAACAGAAACATTATGCTTGACGATACTGTTCATTATAGATAACAGAGACACGAAGTCGTCTTTCTTCGTTTCAACTACAGTGAATAGGTTCTTTTGCTTGCTCTTTCTCATAAGTTCAACCCATTTTGCTGGCGTGTACACAGCCTGTGTCTTTCCTTTCAGCTTCTAAGTGACTCCAAAATCCCTGTCACATGGCAGGAACATGTGGCCAGGGAGGAGAAATCTGTGCACAACAACAGCAAAACTTTTTTATCTAGGAGGTACAACCACAGACCTAGGATAATATAGTTTTTATTTTGTCCAACACTTTAAAATACAGCTAGCTACATCATCGGCCCCTCTAGATGCAACATTCTCAGACCAGACACACATCACTGCCTTCTCATCACTACAACGGTAATCGTACGTCCAAAATTGCCTCTTATAAGAAACTGTTTCTGTCAAAATATGTAGTGTTGGCAATGCTTGTTGTAAGTCTGTGCACAAAATGAGTGCATCACTACCACCCTGTTTTGACTCATTTGAGTCACTTTGCAGAGCACTATATGCAGCTTCAACTTTCTCAAGGTGTAGTTTGATGTCTGTGGATTTGGTGTTATTATGGGCGTTAGCAGAATCACAAATATGACATGTATCACTTGATGGCAATTTAAAACCAATATCATATTCTGTGTTGAAAATGGTTTCATACACATGTTATTTCACTGGGACTTCATTTCTATTTTTAAGATCTTCACAGTACAAACAATACATTCCAGCAATCGAGTGAACAGGGGTTATGTAGGACTTGTTCGGATTCTGCATTCTACTATAATGTGATGTGTAATTGTGGTCTTGCGATAGCGTTCTCGCATCCTGCGCCCGGGGTTCTGGGTTCGATTACCGGCGGGATCAGGGATTTTCCCTGCCTCGAGATGACTGGGTGTTGTTGTGTTGTCTTCATCATCATCATTCATCCCCATTACGGTCGGAGGAAGGCAATGGCAAACCACCTCCACTAGCATCTTGCCTAGTCAGCGGTGCAGGTCTCCCGCGTCGCCCCCCTATGCTCCTCGGAGTATGGGACCTCATTGGCATACTATTGGCATGGGCCTCTTTTCCACTGGGAATGTGTCAGTCCTGAATAACAGCAAATGTAATATGCTCTCTTTAAAGGAACAGGCATATACCTCTGTGCTAGAAGTTTCCCATTTACAATACTAGATGGCATCGGCTGTCTTACTGTACCAAAATCACATATCAGGTGGCTACTGGGCCCCTCAAACGAGTGGTTATTTGTGTCACTTCTCTGAATACGTTCGATATCCTCTATTCCACTTGTCTTGTATGCAATTCACTATTTTGAATAGTGACACTCGTATATTTTTTGATAAAGTGGTTATATAACCATACAAGGAATCTATACATTCTTGTTCTGATTGATATAATTTAACAATTTTAATTAGTAAAGTTATAATTTCTAAATATGGTACTGAATCAGTGCTGTCAGTGCTTTCAAGTTTCCTTTTTCTACCCCTTCTCTTAGGTGCTGAATTTGTATTGGTACTTTCTTCTTCTTCCTCTGCTTCAACAACTTCTAAATCTTTACCTGGGGTTTTAGGAGGTTCTTGGTCAGTAATGTCTTCAGTATCAGAATAGTCTGAAGAGGAAACAGTGGCACTAATTTTATTATTAGACATGATTTTAGATCCAAATAATTGGTTAATGTCTTTTTGATTTGGACGAAAATAATAAATGTCTTCCTTTCCTGTTTTCAGTAACCTAAAACATTTTAAAATTACACTTTATTCTGTATTTGTGACACATCATGATAAATATATTTATCAACAAATTTTGTATGTATTCTTTCTCCAAATGTCGCTTTTAAACATACATTGCAAAACAGAATTGAGCTCATATGCAATATTGTTTCAAACATATTTGTAATATCTTTACACCTAATTTCCATTGTCTGAAACGCGTAATGATCTTGACTTGGAGAATAAGTTGCATAGATATAAGGTCTGCTGCCAACATATGCATGTACATTAGTTAATTCTTTAAGTGCTTCATTATCTTTCTTATTAACAATTTCATTAATATAACATTCAGGACATAATGCTGACAATAATTGTGGTTTATAAACATTACTCTTATGTAAATTACAAAAAACATGTAATTTTCCAATATTACACACATGGTATATACAATTGACCAAAATAATTTCTGTAATTGGAAACTTATATTGATTTGGTTGTGACCATTTTACACAACATATATCTGGTATTATAGACAAATATCGCATAAAATGATCATATCTTCTAAATTCTTTTAATTTCCAGTCAAAAGACCATTGAAAATTATTATCATTGGGATATATATCATAAGTTGTTTTTTCAATAACTTGCCGAATGCGTGAATTAAAAACACATTTAGGCCACATTAATTCAAAAGAATATACATCAGGTCGAGATGTAGTTATATAATTCAATGGATTTATACTTCGTATATCATTTGTACATTTGAAAGAAATATGTTTCAAACATTCTTTTATTTGTGAATCAGTGATAGTTCTATTTGATTCTTCATCTGAGTGTGTAATAATATCATCAGATTCGTCTGAATCCCATTCTAACATTGCCCTTGCGTCTGAGATAGATGGAAGAGAATCACTTGAATTGGTGTCCAAAGTTTCTACAGCTTCAAAGGATGGATTATGTGACATTTCTAGAAATAAAATTAATAAATAAGTTAAGAATAGTAATAAATACCTGTTAGTGCTGTTACATAACATAAAGACTACTTGCCAGAAGAGATGGAGATCAAATTACTCCGTGATAGTAGTACTGAACATGTGCCGTCTACTGCAGTCCTTTTATACCTACATCTGTTTGGATAGCCTTGACTGATCACTTGCCAACAGCAACCCACGACCCCCCCCCCCCCCCCCCCCCCCCCCTGCGGTTTCTGACGTCAGCAAGTGTTCGAAGAACGCGCAAAGCGCACTTGCTGACGTCAGAAACCGGTCGGAGGAAGGCAATGGCAAACCACCTCCACTAGCATCTTGCCTAGTCAGCGGTGCAGGTCTCCCGCGTCGTCCCCCTATGCTCCTCGGAGTATGGGACCTCATCATCATCATGATCACCTTGGAAACATTTTGATGTGATTTCTAACCTTATTTTTTTTCTCGTTATCATTGGCATGAGGTCTGTTAGAATGCTTGCCTCTTCTATCGTATATAGGTGTATGTACAGATACATGTGTTGTAGATTAATGACTCTCAGTGTGTCACAGTCTTCATTGCTATGGACAGTCCTGAAACATTTAACAGAAATAGCATGAACAGCTAAAAATGCAGTCCTACAAACTTCAACCAGTGAGACGAATCAAATTGTGAGACACAGAGATACTATTGGCATGGGCCTCTTTTCCACTGGGAATGTGTCAGTCCTGAATAACAGCAACTGTAATATGCTCTCTTTAAAGGAACAGGCATATACCTCTGTGCTAGAAGTTTCCCATTTACAATACTAGATGGCATCGGCTGTCTTACTGTACCAAAATCACATCTCAGGTGGCATGTGCCCCTTTTCTACTGGGCCCCTCAAACAAGTGGTTATTTGTGTCACTTCTCTGAATACGTTCGATATCCTCTATTTTGTATGTGTTCCTCACACTTGAACATTATTCTTAGATGGGATGCACAAGTGTTCAGTAAGTAATCGTATTTGTAAACTGACTGTATTTTCTCAGTATCCTGCCAGTGAACCAAAGTTTGGCACATTTTTTACATACAACAGCTTATTGTCAGCTTATAATGAAAGTCTCGTACCTCAGAAAAGTTATGCAAGGTTTTCTCAAGTAATACGGTTGCCTGTAGTCGATACGGTGTAGGGAGTCCTTGACAGCTTGCAGCACTGTCGGCTGCTTTCAGCTGTAAAGCTCTAATGGCTGCAGATGAAAACGGTTGCCATCTATGGAGCTGTGACAACACTGAGGCGTTACCGTAGACAACTTTACAACATCACTCGTCGAGGTAGCCGTGTGAAGCTTCCGCACCCAGCCCACTGCAACTGTCGGGGATCAACTCGGGCTGACTCGACAAAGCAATATACGCGGTTTCTGTTTCTCCTCACTGGAGCTTAGCACAGTCGTCATTACCTCTCTTTGGGTTACTAATTGTTGAGAAATGAGGTGTTACTACCTAGTAATGCAATAAAAATATTCTTGTTTTATTTTGGAGATATAACATTCTCATTCTAAGTCGTCCTTTATGTAATATTCCCATTTCATATTCCAACAAATTGTTATGTTCAGGTATTTGTACGAGTAGACTGATTCCAGTGGTGACTGACTGATGCTGTGGTCGTAGAGTACTACTTGTCTGCACTCTTTGTGAAGTGTACTATTTTACATTGCTGCAATGTTAAAGCATATCACCAACTTTGAACCATCTGGAATCTTATTTTTTTATTTTATTTTATTTTTTTTTTAATTCGTGTCAGAAGCACCGTGGATACAGAAATATAAAAAAAATGAATAGCACACAGAAAAAAAATTAATTACAGGGATATGAAAATATATATACAAATATGTGTGCACAGAAACAAAATGTTATAGGCATTTGGCCCATAAGCGGGCTACGTCGGCAGCATTTGGGGTTGCCAACATCAGATCCTCTACAGTGCAGTGTGAAGGACATTCAACAAAAATCCCGTCCAGGCCCGGGGCCTTCCTTAGCTTGCATTTCGCTATGGCTTTGTCCAGATCTGCCATTGTGAGAGGGGTGGCCAGAGTTGAATTTTCTTGGTGTTCAATCCTGTGTATTTTGGTCTCCGACTTCCTGATTTTGGTGTCGGTTTTCCCATTCTTGAGAAGCTGGTGGGCTATTTGGTCGGCTGTGACGGGAGCATGTCCTGGAGAGAAAGTCGGGTCATTGTTGAGACGTTTAAGGAGTGTCCAGGCTTTCTGACTGCTCCTTTTCATGTCCAATTCCTCTATTGTCCTCAGCCAATTCTCTCTCCTGGTTTTAGCTAGTGACTCGCTTAGCTGCTCACCCGCAGTGATAGTTTCCGCAGATAGAGGGTTTGCGTCAAAGAGGGAATCTTATTAAGATCTGACTGATATATCTGCAGATTATTTCAGACAGTATGACATCATAGGTAACCACGTTGTCTGCAAAACGTCTGAGATTACTATTGACACTGTCTGTCCAGTCATACAACATGAACAGCAATGTTATGAAGTTACCTTTACTTTTGGCAATGACTTTCCTCCAAAGTAACACTCCGTGTCCTCTGTACCAAGAAATCCTCAGTCCGGCGAAAAATTTTCCTTGGTCACTCTTGTGATCACGTTTTCGTTTATAAGCATTGGTGTAGCATTTAGTTAAATGCTTTTTGGAAGTCAGGAAATACTTAATCCATCTGATTATCTCACTTCCGTGGCTTTCAGAATGTCATGTAAGATATGGGTAAATTGAATTCCACTTCATCAATTTTTATTTTGTTGTTATTTTTTTAAATGACAAGGAAGATGACAGCTCACACCCATATCCAGCTATACACATTTAGGTTTTCTGTCATAGCCCTAAATCTCCAGGCAAATGCCTGAATTGTTTCAAAAGGACACACACATTTTCTTCCCCATCCTCGAAGCGAAAGCTTGCGCTCCGTCTCTAATAACCTCGATGTTGAAGGGACACTAAACCCTAATGTTCCTTTCTTAGTTTTTATTGGTGTGGAAGTCGGCATTATTAAAACAGAAACTGGCTCAGTCATGATTGGTACAATTCCTATGTTTTGATAGGTCTCAAAACTTCTGTTGCTCACTTGCATCCAAGTCCTGAACGCAATATCTATTAATTACAGCAGGCACCTGCAACTGAGTCAGCTAATGCCTGTGAGATCCTCCAGTTTGGGAAGGCCAGAGTTGTACTTGACCTTCTTGTTCTCCCAACTTCAGGAAGTTTGATGTGCACCAAAGCTGGGAGTTAGTGTACAGTATACCTTCTATATGCTACCTCTTGAGATGACCTATGAACCATCATAACATGGAAATAATTCAGTGACCAAACACGTACCTAAATTCATGCTCTGGTGTGTATTGGGGGGGGGGGGGAGGGGGGGAGTGGCAGAGGGTACATCGTATTGTTAAAGTTATTAGGGCCTCTTCCCTTTCTGTTTATATATGAAGTAGAGAAAAACGAGTGTGTTAGTGCCTCTATATGCAAGACGTTGTACTACATTCCTAGAGTCATCATTTAAAGCCCGTTCTTGAAATTAAAATTATATATTAATACCTTTAGCTGCTGACGGGCGTTGATATATATCAACGGGGACAGGTGAAAATGTGTGCCCCGACCGGGACTCAAACCCAATATCTCCTGCTTACATGGCAGATGCTCTATCCATCTGAGTCACTGAGGACACAGAGGATAGTGCGACTGCAGGGACTATCTCGCGCCCGCCTCCTGCGAGACCCACATTCTCACCTTCATATGTCCACACACTACATTCGTAGTGTCCCTACCCGACACACTCATTACTCGTGGAAGACATTCGTACCAAGTCCTGTAAGAGTTTGGGTAATATGTGTGCAACCGCACAGGAGGAGGAGGTCATGGCCGGTATTGCCAGAACGTGTCCAAAAGAACGGACAGAATATCCATATAAATAAATAGTTCTGGCAGTACTGGCCATGACCTCCTTCTTCTGTGCGGATGCACACATATTACGCAAACTCTTACTTGACTTGGTAAGAATGTCTTCCATGAGTAACGAGTGTGTTGAGTAGGGACACTCCAAATGTAGTGTGTGGAAATATAAGGTGAGAATGTGGCTCTTGCGGGAGACGTGTGTGAGATACTCCCTGCAGTCGCACTATCCTCTGTGCCCTCGGTGGCTCAGATGGATAGTGTGTCTGCCATGTAAGCACGAGATCCCGGGTTCGAGTCCTGGTCAGAGCACACTTTTTCACCTGTCCCTGTTGATATATATCAATGCCCGTCAGCAGCTGAAGGTATTAATATATAATTCTAATTTTGCTCTAGATGGCTGCAGGTCATCAATGATGTCTGTTCTTTTGGGCATGTCCGAAAGAACAGACACCATATCCATATAAGTATATGGTTCTTGAAATTGTGTAAGTTGCCTTTCTTTAGATAATTTCTTTCTATCTTAAAGTGTCTGCTAGTCCAGTTTCTTCAGCACCTCTGTGACATTGTCTCTCAGGTCAAACAAACCTGTGACAAATTGTGCTGCCCTCCTCTGTATATGTTCAGTATCCCCTGTTAGTTCTTTGTCTGCGAAGTCAAGTAATAGGCAGCACAAGTGGCAAGGTGTCAACATATGTCCCTGGGCTACACCTGAAGTTACTTCTACATCTGTCAGTGATTCTCCATCCAAAGTAACATACTTCATGATCCCTACCTAACTTTTGCCTGATTAAAACAAAGGCATAAACAAAAGTCCATGGTGAGGAGGTATGTAGTAAAGACAATGAATACATTTTACAATAACACAGAGAGATGAAAAATTTTTTCCTAGTAAAATTTTAATGGGAGTAATGATAACTCCATTTCCGTAGTGGAAATTTATTTTCCACATCTTCACCATTGTTTTCAAAAAGTTGATCGCCTTTGGGCAGATTCCTTAGATTTCGAGATTCCTGAGCTGGTTTTAAGTTAAGGAATTTCTTGTCTCTGTTGACGAATTGTGATAAGTGACACTCCTCCCTACTATAGCTGTTATTTAAAATATTAACTTTAGATTCCTGCCCTCCTCTTGCTTTAGCAAATAACACATTTTCATAGTTGATATGATTTTTGTATGATTTAGTATTTTCTTGTTACTGAAAAAGCTACACAAATTTTATTACTTAAACAGTTTACTAATTAAGAAATTGTTTTATATTCAGATTCTTATTTAATTTTTGTTTTATTTGACCATTTAATTCATTCTGCGTACTGTCATAGTCATCAGTGCCGCAGATTGCTTGTTATTGAATTTGTGCACCAATCTTATGAGCTTCTTATTTATAAACAGTTGGCAGCTGTCTACTTCATTTTCTACAACTACCTTTCTCTTATAGTATTGAAAGTAGTTATTACACAGAGACGACTTCTAGAAATTGATTTTGTTATTAATCCTGTGTGTTTACTTAATACATGTTTGAAATTTGTTTAGAATAACATTTTCATTATGTCAGTTTTACAATAACCATTTATACATGACTCAAGTTGATATACGAAAAAGTCTAGCACATTCCACAGAATACATGTACTGCTCTGCAAATGTGAAAGACAAAGATCACTACAATATGTGCAATAAGAGAGGTTATGTCCAGGAGAAATTATACATGTTCTAGATGAAGCTATTAGTTTGTGTTTTATACATGTTATATATTGCATTGTTACTTAATGCTGTAAACTGGTGGAATGTCATTGTTTTTTAATTGTTGACATTGGTGCCATAGCAAATGGCTCTCACTGTGTGAAGTAGAGATATGTTAATTGTATTTTTGTATTTGTGACTTGTTTTACCACTGACAGTTACCATAAAATACAGAAAAATAAGAAGATGTGCTTTCCAAAAGACAATTTGCCAAAATGTATGCCATTTCACTGTTATGAAAATGTTGTATGTTTGACAATAAATTGTTTGTAATTGTTAATGTATTGAATGATTGGTTTTATTTTTTGAGGTAGCCTGGTCCACAGAAGAATCTGGCAATGTTGTTCATGTGGTAAAGAAGTTTGGTCTATTACCTGATGTTCCTAGTGACAGTTGTGCCATGTTTGGCACAGCATCAGAACTGTGAAACCATCGTTATCAATGGTGTTATTACTCAGATACACATTTTTATTACTTTTGCGGGATGAGTTGCTGAAAGAGTTCAGAGTCCATTTCGAATCCAGTGTAGTCTGTCTAATCTCTGTTGAGCCCATGTACAAAGTTATGCTGCAAATGGAAATGAATAAATTAAAGAACATATGAGGCATGTTCATAAAGCAAGTAATGAGACTGCGAGAGACTGAGGTTTTTTGTTTTTAGTGGGTTGACAACACTGAGTGAGGGCTAGAGGGGGATTCCCTGACCGGAGTGAGCATTGCAGGAACCACAGAAGTATGTAAACTCACATTGTTGCGCCCAGTTCCTCGAAAGATGTTGATAGGATATCCCGCCAAGTGCAAGCCACGTGCTGTGATCCGCTTCCTCCTCGCGACAGGAATAACACCTACCAAAATTTTTTCACGAATCAAAATGGTTTACGGCAAAGGCATTACGAACAGAATGAGTGTAGTTAAGTAGTGTAGGGAGTTCAGTGGAGGCAGAACAAATGATCTTGAACAGAAGGGTGAGAAACCTTCCATTTGGACTGATAAGTTAGTGCAAAAAATCAAGGAAACTGTTTGTGAAGACTGCTGAATGACAGTGGATGAAATTTCTGCAATGATTTGACAACACTCCAGAACACTCTTATATGAGACACTCGCCGAAATGCTATGATACTGCAAACTGTGCACAAGATGGGGTCCCAAAACAGCTGACAAAAGCAGCATGAGAAAAATTAGGTCAGTAACACCTACGAGACTCTTGAGCAACTTGAACTGGAAGATGAGGATTTTCTGATCTCTATTGTAATAGGGGATGAAAGGTAGGTGGCTCATTACACACCTGAGACAAAGATTGTCGTCACAATGATGTTACGCCAATTCCCCATCTGACAAAAAATTAAAAACCACAATTTTTGGGTAAAAAAGAACCATGACCTTAGTGTTTTAGGACTGAAAGGGCATCATTTTGGGTGAATATCTCTCTCGGAGGAAACCATAAGTGCACAATGATTATTGTGTGACCCTAAAAAAACTCAAGAGGAGCATTGAAGGGAAAAAAAAGGAAGGGAATGCTGACAGTATTAGCCAGCAAGGCAGTCTCGGACTCATTTTTTGTGATGCTTTGAACCACTCCCTGTATTTCCCTGCTTTGGCAGCTTCGCATTCTTGTCTTTACGTCTTCCTGAAGGCTCGCATGAGTGTAATTAAATTTTCAGTCAATGAGCAGATGCATAAAGAGGTTCTGAAGCTTGGGTTGGAGTTTATTGGAGATTTCTTTAAGGCGGGCATAAAGATGCTTGTGCCACAGCTCGCCATTCATTCAATGGAATGGTACTTATGTTGAAAAATAGTAGAAAAAAATGTATCAAACTTATCCTGTATTTTTTTTCAAATACACTCTTTCAAAAAAATATATAATGTATTATACTTGCTTTCTGTACATGCCTTACATTCAAAAAGTTGTCCAGATATAAATTTTATGCAACAACTCTGACAGAATTGAGATAAGTATCCACTCAACAAATTGCTTCAGCTGTACATTATCATTCATTACTTTTGTTTCTTGTTGATCTACACTGGCAGTATGTTACAGTCAAATCATCTGCAGTGGCATGCCAAAGTACAAATTTTTATAAGTTAAAGAATGGTAATGGGCCACATTGTATCGGAAAAATGTGTTTTGGTAATACGAGGTGCTGTCCAAAATTTTCTGGACTGGTGCTGCCATCTGTTGAAAACCTTACCTTTGGACTAATGGTCACCATCACCCTCGAAGTAGTTCCCATCCGCATGTACACACCAGTCCCTGTGCTTCTGCCACTGGTCTGACATTTTATGGAAGTCCTGTTCTTTGAGGGTGTTTATCACCACCAGCAATGCGTCTCGAATCCTCTCTAAAGTGTCAAACCGACGGCCTTTCAACTTGAGTTTCAGTTTTGGGAATAGTGTGAAGTCGCAAGGTGCCAAACTGGCAAGTACAGTGGGTGGGGTACAACCGCCATGTTGTTTTATGCCAGAAAGGTCCTGGTGAGCAAGGATGTGCAACAGGGCGCGTTGTCGTGATGCAGTAGCCAGTTCCCTTGACGCCAAAGTTTTGGCCGTCGTCACCGCACGTTTTCACAGAGCTGTCACAAAACTTCACAGTAGTAAGCGGAATTCATTTTGGTTGGATGGGACGAATTCTTTGTGCACAATCCCCTCGGTATCAAAGAAAACGATGATCATGCTCTTCACTTTGCTCTTCTACTGTCTCGCTATTTTGGGTCTTGGAGAGCCCGGGCTCTTCCACTGGGATGATTGTTGCTTTGTCTCTGGGTCATAACCGTAAATTGCAAGGGTCTCCGTAGAACTGTTCCCGAGATTCGCACAGAATTTGATACACATGCGCTGTTCTGTTCGCGGATCCACTGTAAAATCGCCACACGCTAAACACAGAGTATTACGGAAATCACTGTGGACATGCAACACGTCCTCCCAGCTGAATGCCACCCCCGCACACTGACTCATCAGATGTGCAGCTCTCTCCACCTAGCGGTACAAAGATCCGCTACTCCTGCTTTCCAGATGGCAGCACCAATCTCGAAAATTTTGGATTCCACCTCGTAGATGAAATGTGAAAAAGGAGGATTTCCTTTTCCTGCCATATATCAAGATTATCAGAAACTATGCTAGTGGAACAACTGCTTCTGGAAAAATAAAGCCAAAAAACTAGGTCAAAGAGTTTCGAGGTCATTGAGAAGAGTTAAATATGACATCTCAACATATTCTAAAAAGCGAAAACGGCAATTAAGCAAAAACATTCAAATGATAACAAATACAGCATAACTGATGATGAAAAGGCAGCCAGGTTTACCAGAATGAAAAAGTTTTGAAAGGAGTAAAGGAAGCTGAAAAGCCAAATCCTGTACAAATGTGTATATGGACGGACTCAAGTACTCCAATGTGGGTATAAACTATACACTGAGGTTACAAGTCACATGATGGCAATATGCACATATATAGGTAGTGCTAGTATTGCGTACACAAGGTATAAAAGAGCAGTGATTGGCGGAGCTGTCATTTGTACTCTGATGATTCGTGTGAAAAGGTTTCTGATGTGATTATGGCCATACGACGGGAATTAACAGACTTTGGGTGCGGAACAGTAGATGGAGCTAGAAACATGGGACAGTCCATTTCAGGGAAATCAATATTCCAAGAACCACAGTGAAGAGTGTACCAAGAAAACCACATTTCGGACGTCATTACCTCTCGCCGTGGACAATCTAGTGACTGACTGCCTTCACTTAATGACTGGAAGCAGCAGCATTTGTGTAGAGTTGTCAGGGCTAAAAGACAAGCAACACTACGTGAAATAACCGCAGAAGTCAATGTGGGAGGTATGACAAATGTATCTGTCAGGTCAATGTTCTGAAATTTGGCGTTGATAGGCTATGGCAGCAGCCGATCACCACAATTGCCTTTGTTAACGGCATGACATCACCCGCAATGCCTCTACATCTACATCTACATCTACATTGATACTCCGCAAGCCACCCAACGGTGTGTGGCGGAGGGCACTTTACGTGCCACTGTCATTACCTCCCTTTCCTGTTCCAGTCGCGTATGGTTCGCGGGAAGAACGACTGTCTGAAAGCCTCCGTGCGCGCTCTAATCTCTCTAATTTTACATTCGTGATCTCCTCGGGAAGTATAAGTAGGGGGAAGCAATATATTCGATACCTCATCCAGAAACGCACCCTCTCGAAACCTGGCGAGCAAGCTACACCGCGATGCAGAGCGCCTCTCTTGCAGAGTCTGCCACTTGAGTTTATTAAACATCTCCGTAACGCTATCACGGTTACCAAATAACCCAGTGACGAAACGCGCCGCTCTTCTTTGGATCTTCTCTATCTCCTCCGTCAACCCGACCTGGTACGGATCCCACACTGATGAGCAATACTCAAGTATAGGTCGAACGAGTGTTTTGTAAGCCACCTCCTTTGTTGATGGACTACATTTTCTAAGCACTCTCCCAATGAATCTCAACCTGGTACCCGCCTTACCAACAATTAGTTTTATATGATCATTCCACTTCAAATCGTTCCGTACGCATACTCCCAGATATTTTACAGAAGTAACTGCTACCAGTGTTTGTTCCGCTATCATATAATCATACAATAAAGGATCCTTCTTTCTATGTATTCGCAATACATTACATTTGTCTATGTTAAGGGTCAGTTGCCACTCCCTGCACCAAGTGCCTATCCGCTGCAGATCTTCCTGTATTTCGCTACAATTTTCTAGTGCAGCAACTTCTCTGTATACTACAGCATCATCCGCGAAAAGCCGCATGGAACTTCCGACACTATCTACTAAGTCATTTATATATATTGTGAAAAGCAATGGTCCCATAACACTCCCCTGTGGCATGCCAGAGGTTACTTTAACGTCTGTAGACGTCTCTCCATTGATAACAACATGCTGTGTTCTGTTTGCTAAAAACTCTCTCCCGGGCATGTGACAGTATCACTTGAAGCCCGGATGACAGGAAAACTGTGGCCTTGTCAGGTGAGTCCTGATTTCAATTGGTAAGAGCTGAAAGTAGGGTCATGGACTCCGTTTGTCAACAAGGTATTGTGCAAGCTGGTGTTGGCTCCAAAATGGTGTGGGCTTTGTTTACATGGAATGGATTGGGTTATCTGGTCCAACTGAACTGGTCAGTGATTGTAAATGGTTATGTTTGGCTATCTGGAGACTATTGGCAGCCATTCATGAACTTCGTATTCCCAAACAATGATGGAATTTTTATGGATCATAATGCGCCATATCATTGAGCCACAGCTGTTTGCGATTGGGTCAAAGAACATTTTGGACAATTTAAGTGAATGATTTGGCCACCCGAATTACCTGACTTGAATCCTATTGAACATTATGGGACGTAAGAGGTCAGTTCGTGCACAATATCCTGCACTGGCAACAGTTTCCCAGTTATGTACAACTGTGTCGCAGTATTTCTTTTTCTGCTGGCCTACGCCAGACAAAGGGAAGTCTGACACAATATTAGAAGGTCTCTCTCTCTCTCTCTCTCTCTCTCTCTCTCTCTCTCTCTCTCCCTCTCCCCCCCCCTTCTCACACACACACACACACACACACACACACGCACGGTCAACAGATGCATGCACGTATGCATACACAACTCACGCACAGATGGGGACTTGTGTCCGTGCACTAAGGCTCGATTCATCTGGGTTGAGTAGTGGGGTACAAAAGAGGTGTGAAGGGTGGGAGGAGGTACATAATGGGGATGAGGGAAGGTCCTGTTGTGGTGCATGTGGGAGTGCAGCCACTTAGCTGAGACAGCACGATGTGCTACCTCATCCCTGCGCATTCCCATCTGCACAACAACAGGACCTTTCTTCATCCCTCCTCCCCTTCCCCCCCACCCCCCTATTATGTCTCCCCTTCCCTTGACACCTCTTCTGTGTGCCTACTACCCATACCACCCAAGGTAGCATCTCAGCTGAGTCAGCCCTCAGTGCCCCGACACATTACTTGTGTGTGTGTGTGTGTGTGTGTGTGTGTGTGTGTGTGTGTGTGTGTGTGTGTGTATGAGAGAGAGAGAGAGAGAGAGAGAGAGAGAGAGAGAGAGAGAGAGAGAGAGAGAGACAGAGACAGAGAGATATGACTTTGTTTAATAATATCCTACAGTCCACTTTTAAATGTGTCTGTGTGTGGTCCAATAGTTCCTTAATATGGTGAGCAGCAATTGATCCCAATTCATATTTTTGATATGTTGTCAGCATGCCTGTGTAGGATGTGTGTTCAGTTTGTGAGGGTAATAATTTTTTGTTTTTGTGGTAGTGGAAGACACCCTTCCCTGCCCACCTACCACCCTCCCTCACTGCTGCATACACCCACATATATGTGTGTTTTCCCACTGCATTTTATATTCCCTCAAGTTTCATAGAAATACTTCATACTAAATCAGAGATAAAGTTAGTCTGCTTTGGCTTCAAACTCAACACACCCCATTAAAGATCATGATGTGGTTCATTGCCAAAGTGTGGTTTTTGCTGATTCTTCCAGATTTATCTAGGCAAATGACAGTCTGATTCTCATTTATACCTTATGTAGCGATTGAGCATGGTGCAATTGCTATGCAAGTTGGGATAGCATTCTTCCCGTTCCATTTGCAAATGGAATGAGTGAAAAATGACTGTCTATATGCCTGTGTACAAACCCTAATTTCTTTTATCTCATCTGCTTGTGCAAGAACGAGCAGCACTAGTCTTCTATTTGCAATCTTCTTTATACAGGAAGTTCAGTAGTTCCCATTACAAACTTATAGGACTTGTAGAGGAGAGAGGCATAATATTTCAAATAGGAACCCAAGTACAGATATGTAACGTTACCATTCTATGATGCTTTCAGTTCAGATGTTTAACTCTTTTACTTCTGCTTGAGGAATTCAATTAGGCATGACACAGAACAATTACTATGTAACAATCCAAAAGGAAACATAACAAAACATTCATTTATCACTTAAGCATGTTTGTTTGTATTAACACTTAAACAATGTGTGTTTACAGCAAAACAAAAAAGAACCCAGCACACTGTTCACACAGAACAGTGCTGATGCATTACTGCAGCACCTCGATGTGGCGACCTCCAACGTTGTTACACACATTGTACCCACAAAGCGTGTTCTGGTACACACACTCCATCCCACCTGGCTTCTCTTCAATTTCTAGTGCAGCAGATGTGGACATGTTACACATCTGAACTGAAACCATCATAGAACAACAATGGTCCTGTCCAAATACTCACTCCATGGAAAATCCATGATGGAAAGTAACAGTATTATGAAAAGGAAACTTGCCACTCACCATCTAGCAGAGATGCGGAGTAACAGATAGGCACAACAAAAAGACTGTCACAAATAAAGCTTCTGGCCCGTAAAGCCTCCGTAAAAAATAGATGACACACACACTCTCTCACGTGTGTGCGCGTGTATGTATGCGTGTGCGTGTGTGTGTCTGTCATCTATTTTTGCTGAAGGCCTTACGGGCCGAAAGCTTTATTTGTGACAGTCTTTATGTTGTGCCTATCTGCGACTCAGCATCTCCGCTATATGGTGAGTGGCAACTTCCCGTTTCATAATAATGTTATATACTCACTACCCTCTACAAGACCTAGAAATTTGTAATGGGAATTTTTGAACACCCTATAGGTGAGCTACACTTTCCCAAAATTCTCCCAATAAATGGAAGATGACCATTCACCTTCCCAACTACTGGCATTCCATGTTAATTTCATTTGATATTGCTATGGCACGGTATGTCTAGGTATTTAATTGATGTGACTGTGTTGAGCAGAACACTACAAATACTGTATTCAGATGTTTCAGGCTTGTTTTTGTTACTCATCTGCATTAACTTGCATTTTTTTTCACAGTTAGAGCTAGCTGCCATTCAACATGCCAACTAGAATCAACTAAGTCATCTTATGTCCTCTTACTGAATGATAACACCTTCCTGTACACCACAGCATCATCAGAAAACAACTGCAGACTGCTGTTTACCCTGTTCGCCAGATCATTTATGTACACAGATAACAAGAACAGTCCTGCCACACTTCCCTGGGGCACTCCTGATGATAGCCTCATCTCTGATGAACACTTGTCATCATGGACAATGTGTGAGTTTCTATTGCTTAAGAATACTTTGAGCCACTCAGGGCATATCTGGGAACCTATTCTGTTTGCGCAGCTGAGTGACACAATGCTTTGTCGACATTTTGTTACTGTAGATTTACCTTGTGTTGATGTAAGGTGTCGGGTGGTGAGCAAGTTGGCTGTGTTGTTAGTCGTGTGCCTTCAGAAAGGTAAGTGCATCACTGTGTCCTGAAATTCCTTGGTATCACAGTATTCTGTCCACGCTGCAATGCTCAGAAACACAACATGTAAACATTTATACTGCGAGTACACAAGAATGAAGGCAACATAATTGATAGGTGAATGGTGTATAAACCATGATGATTGCTGAATTGTGGATGATAAGTTACCCATCATTAATGCAGCCTGCAACTCGTACAAGAACATGCGTAGAAGGGACATCTAAAGGACATGAAGAGGAAATTACTGAAAGGAAAGAGCTAGAAGATGAACATGAGCTAGGACATAAGATGTCGTGAGAAGAAACTGACGGCACACTGAGAGATCCGAGTCTCAAAGATACACCTGGAGTTGGTAACATTCGATTCTTGGAATCCTGTTGGTATGAAAGATATTTACAAAAAGGAAGAATACTCTGTCTTCAAGAACAACACAATAATTCCAATAGAAAAGAAGGCAGATATTGACAGGTGTGAGTATTACTGAACCATCAGTTTAAGACATGATTGCAAAACAATGACAAGAATTATTTATCTAAAAACAAAGATGATGTGACTTACCAAATGAAAGTGCTGGCAGGTCGATAGACACACAAACAAACAAACAATCATACACACAAAATTCAAGCTTTTGCAACAAACGGTTGCTTCATCAGGAAAGAGGGAAGGAGAGGGAGAGATGAAAGGATGTGGGTTTTAAGGGAGAGGGTAAGGAGTCATTCCAATCCCGGGAGCGGAAAGACTTACCTTAGGGGGAAAAAAGGACAGGTATACACTAGCGCACACACACACACACACATATCCATCCGCACACACACAGACACAAGCAGACATTTGTAAAGGCAAAGAGTTTGGGCAGAGATGTCAGTCGAGGCGGAAGTACAGAGGCAAAGATGTTGTTGAAAGACAGGTGAGGTATGAGCGGGGGCAAATTTAAATTAGCGGAGATTGAGGCCTGGCGGATAACGAGAAGAGAGGATATACTGAAGGGCAAGTTCCAAATCCGGAGTTCTGACAGGTTGGTGTTAGTGGAAAGTATCCAGATAACCCGGACGGTGTAACACTGTGCCAAGATGTGCTGGCCGTGCACCAAGGCATGTTTAGCCTCAGGGTGATCCTCATTACCAAGTTGGTGCCTGTCAGAACTCCGGAGATGGGAACTTGCCCTTCAGTATATCCTCTCTTCTCGTTATCCGCCACGCCTCAGTCTCCGCTAATTTCAATTTGCAGCCGCTCATACCTCACCTGTCTTTCAACAACATCTTTGCCTCTGTACTTCCGCCTCGACTGACATCTCAGCCCAAACTCTTTGCCTTTGCAAATGTCTGCTTGTGTCTGTGTATGTGCGGATGGATATGTGTGTGTGTGTGTGTGTGTGTGTGTGTGTGTGTGTGTGTGTGTGTGTGTGTACGCGCGAGTGTATACCTGTCCTTTTTTCCCCCTAAGGTAAGTCTTTCCGCTCCCAGGATTGGAATGACTCCTTACCCTCTCCCTTAAAACCCACATCCTTTCGTCTTTTGCTCTCCTTCCCTCTTTCCTGATGAAGCAACCGTTTGTTGCAAAAGCTTGAATTTTGTGTGTATGATTGTGTTTGTTCGTGTTCCTATCGACCTGCCAGCACTTTCATTTGGTAAGTCACATCATCTTTGTTTTTAGATATATTTTTCCCACGCGGAATGTTTCCCTCTATTACATACAAGAATTATTTACATACATATACCATGACTGGTAAAATCCAATGCGTGGGAAGACCAATTTGGGTGCTGGAGAAATGCAGGAATACACGAGGTAGTGCTGACCTTATAACTAATCTTAAAAGACAAACCTACATTTATTTTGAAAAAGATACACTGCTGCTCACTGTATGGATGACACATTGAGTTGCAGACAGGGATGATGAAAATTGTGAAGTTATCAGAAATAAAATGTAAGAAGTGAAAGTTTATCTACTGTTAGTACTGAAACAATACAACAGATATACGAGTTGAAGGGAGTGAGACAGGTCTTTAGTCTATCTCCGAGCAGTTAAATCTTTATATAGAGCAAGCAACAGATGAAATCAAGGATATTTTTGCAAAATAAATTAAAGTTCATGGGGAAAAATAATAATTTTTAGTTTTGCTGATAATATTCTAATTATGGTAGAAATGGCAAAGGACTTGGAGGATTAGTTAAATGGAATGGAAAATATCTTGAAAACAGATTATAAATCGAACTTCTGCAAAAGTAAACCAAGGCCAATTAAGTGTAGGTGAAATAAGTCGGGTGAAGCTGAGGAATTTAAATCTACCTATGAGACACTGAAAGCAGCAGACGAGTTTTGCTATTTGGGCAGCAAAGTAGATGATGAGAGCAGAAATATATGGGACATAAAATGCCGGTGCAACAGCAAGAAAATCTGTTCTGAAAAGGAGAATATGTTAATATTTGAGAGATTACCTACCTGCAATTTTTTATTCTCTACTTCGTGTCTCAATGACGGAAGTTCATTGTATTGCTCAAAATAGTGTTACAGGGAATATTCCAGTAATGAATGCCAGACAACTTTTTAATTAATGTGGATTTTCCTGCTTTTATTGTCAGTGAATACAACACAGTGACTAGTTCCAGTTCTCACAAATAGTAATTTTCACAGGCAGACACCTTCACTGTATTACTCATCAATACAGTATTGACAAAACATTTGCAATACACATTTGTAAATGAATTATGACACAATTGCCACATTATACAGCACCTTCAGTTTAAATAGGCAGTGGACACACAATATCGCTTGATGAGTGACACAAGTAAACTAATCTCTGTTGAGCCGTCACAGATACAGGACCACGGGCAGTCAGATATTTACCGAAGAAAAATAGCCAAACAGCCATATGTTTTCAGAAGTTGTTATGTTATTTACACAACAGTTTCAGCATCTCATTAATGCCATCTTCTGGTCCCTATGTCCTCCATGTATACAGCATCAGATACATCCATGCATGGAAAACCGAAGCCAACACTACCTGGATTCCCAAATTTTTTTGTGAATGTGTACTTTGAAGCTTGACAACAACTATAACTATAACAAGTTGTTGTCAAGTCTTCGAGCTACACATTCCACAAAAAAATTCACGGACTCTTGTACTTACAGCTGTGGTTTTCCTTGCATTGATGTAGCTGATTCCGTGTATATGGAGTGTATAGGGACCTCAAGATGGCATAATGAGATGACAAAACTGTCTGTAAATAAAATAACAACTTCTGAAAACATATGGCTGTTTGGTGGTTTTTCTTTGGTAAATAAACAAGTAAACTATTGTGTTAACACAATTTGCGACCAGAGTCAAATTTACTCTCCTGCTAACTCAAAGCTGGCTTAAAAACACGTAGTGCACGTTACTACAAAGATGTTGACTGGATGAATGTGAGCAGCAGATCTCACGGAGATGTCATGTAAGAACTCACCTGAGATTGAAGATTTTGGAGTGGGTTGGCCTTAGAGTGACTGGTGTATGAACATTTTAGTTTTTTGGAAACAACATAATTGTTTGAAAAACAACTAGGTTAAAGTTTACTAATTTGACTGAGTTGTATGTTCGAGTAATAATTTGATTTACAAAATAAACAGTTAGTAATGTACAAAAGGTTGCAGAATTATGAGGTAGTGTTGCAAAAACTCTTAAAACTTTTTATATAAAACAAATGTTATTAATGTGTTGCTTGCTTATTCTCCATTTCTACATATTTATCTCTCAACATAATCACTCAGGTGACAAACACACACAAACGAGAGATCAGTTTGTTGATACTATCACTGTAGAACGTTTGACTTTGTGGCGGAGCTACAACCTCACCTGTGCTTGCACTGCTTTATTACTATCAAAGTGAAGTCCTCCAAAGTGTTCTTTAAGTTTTGGAAACAGATGAAAATCAGATGGTACCAAGTCAGAACTTTACAGAGGTATTGCCCTGCCAAAGGAGGTGATACTCCACGTATCAACGGTTAGAAATTCAATTAGAACGTGCTGTTTCTCATGCACTGACATAGTGACGTTACACACAACCGTGTTACATGCTGCAATTCAGAGTCCTCTAGTGGCAGGGGACTGCAACTTGCGTCAGTGAAGTGGGAAAGTCAGCTGAGTAATACACATGACATGTAACGCCTCAACCACTAGCGAGAACAGAATAAAAAATTTAGAAGCATTGATTTTCAGCAGACTCCCATATTTTGTGTGTGTACATTGTGATTTCCCCCTTTACAAGTATGACAGCCATATTTAGACTTAACTCATTTATGTTAATTTTGGCAAATTCTTAATTAATGACTTGATTGATTAATGAGGGGTGTCATTGGATCCAGAAAAACTAAAGCTACAGATGTATAGTGTCAAACTTGGGAATATAACAGAAATAATGGCATGCAAGGCAACAGTAGTTTTGGGTGTTCCCATCTTCAACATCAGTTATCTTTTAAGTTAATTATTTTCAGGAAAATTATATAGGTTGCTGTAAAGTCTGGAGTCCTACCTGTCTACCAGTAGGTGGAGAAGCTTACGGGCACTCAATGCTGAGGTTATCAGTGCACTAGAAGGTGCCAGTATGTCTAATACGTTTGATTAGCTCAGTTACATTTTATTCTTACACATCATTATGAGAAGCTCCATTCTAAATAGCTTTAACAGTGTTGTTAATCTTTCCACCAAAAATCTCAGCCCTATCTAAATGCCTCTCCATCAGCCCCACTCCTAAATTTAACCATGCTGGCCTTGTCAAAAACCTGCTCTCTTTCTCTCAATAGCTCTAGTGGGAACACTTCACCACCAATACGTCCAACCAATGCCAAACTAATCCTAACAGTGAACCTTACTTCTTCCAGTTCATACCACCACCCAACGATGATACTCCCCCACCTAGCTACCCCATAGTCACCTCCAACTTGGCCTTACCATCCTTTCCCCAGGTCCTTCCCTAAGAGCACTAACCTTTCAGCTGAAGAAAAGATACCCATATGCAACCTGAAAACAGATCATGACATAACCATCCTCCCTGCAGCAAAGGCTCCACCACTAGTGTTAAGTTACAGTGACAACCTGACAGTAGTCCTCTGCCAACTGTCTGACTCCTCCACCTTTTACATCTGCCATATTGATCCCATCCCAGAAGTCCAACATAACCAACAATGCATACTGAAATCCATAGGTCCCCCAGGTCCATGTCCCTCCCAACCCCACACAACGAGCTTCTATGCCCTCCCCAAAATCCAGGAACTCAATAACCCTGGATGCCCAATTGTAGTTGGTTATTGTGTCTCCATTGATGAATTTCACCCTTCATTGACCAACACGTCCAACCAACTGCCCAAAATCCAGCTTCCCACATCAAAGATATCAACTATTTCCTTCACTGACTCTCCACCATCTTCATCGTTTTATCTTCTGGATCCCTGTATGTCAAGTCAGGTCACTATCACTGTCCTCACCCATCCTGCCCATCCCTGTTCCCATTCCAGCACTACACAGCTGTCATTCCACCACCACACCCAGTCTTTTCATTTCTCTCCTTTTCCACCACTCCACCCTCCCCACCTCTCCCCTGCCCTCCGTCTAACCTGCAGCACTTCACTGTCCACCACCCCACCATACTATCTCTCTCCGTCCCTGCCCCAGCCTCTTCCTTATCCCCGCCCAGTCGACACTCCCATCACACACTTGTGCTGCTGCTCGCAGTGTGCTTTCAGTTGCCTGAGACGGCAGCCGTGTGTGTGAGTTGCGTTTGCTTGCGTGTGCGTGTGTGTGTGTGTGTGTGTGTGTGTGTGTGTGTGTGTGTGTGGACTATTGTTGACAAAGGCCAATGGCTGAAAGCTTTAATTGTGAGAACCTTTTTGTTATGCCTACCTGAGACTCAGCATCTCCACTATATGGTGAGTAGCAGCTTTCCTTCTCATAATATTGAATCATAACAATTGAAAACATCTTCATCTACAAGACTGAAAAAAGCTTGACAAGTGATTCTTCAGTTTCTCCCGGCGTATTTGTTGCTCGAACAGTCCACGGGTATACTGCCGGTTCATAGTGTCCAACGGGCACAATATTTCGGCGATCGACATGTCGCCATCGTCAGGTGCGCTGACGAACTGAGCTCCTGAGGGCGGGCAGCTGATTTAAATCCCCTCCCCCCACGGGCCGCTCTCTTAGCCATCCGCGTCTGCACGCCGGCAGTCGCAAAGACGTGGGTGTCGGAATCTGTCGTAACGTCAATGTGCTTGCTACGTCTGCCCTGGTCACCAGTTCTTACTTCTTGCTGAGAGTCTTCTTAATTACATTCAATGCCGGGTCCGAAGCCTTGCTGAGATTGTAGCCGCAAACTCGGTTGATAAGATCTTCCCTGGTGCGAATTTCGATACCCTCCCTTACAACACTGGCCCAATATTTAGAGGTCTGAGCTAGGATCTTGGTATGCTCATAATCCATCTTGTGTTTCTCGGACAAACAGTGCTCTGCTACCGGCGACTTATTTGGATATTTCAATCGAATGTGCCTCTGATGTTCTCGGCAACGATCTTCGATGGTGTGTACTGTTTGTCCGATATAAGTCATCCCACACTCACAGGGAATTTGGTATATGCCGGGCTTCCTCAAACCGAGGTCATCTTTCACACTTCCCAGTAATGCCCGTGTTTTATTGGGCAGGCAAAAGACAGTTTTAACTCAGAGTTTCTTTAGTATATGGCCGATTTTCCCCGATAGTGCACCATTGTATGGAATAAAGGCAGTGGCTACCTCTTCTTCCGTGGCTTCGTCTGTCTCCACAGGTTGTGCTGTGGTGGTTGGACGGAGAGCGCGTCTAATCTGCCATTCCGAGTACTCGTTTTTTCAGAACACGGTTTTGAGGCATTCCAATGCCTGGGGCAGATTCTCTGCGTCTGAGATGCTGCACCCTATGTGCTAGTGTTACTCCATTCCTCTGAGAAGGGTGGTGGCAGCTGTCTGCATGCAGGTACAGGTCAGTGTGCATTTTCTTCCTGTACACACCGTGGCTCAGGGTACCATCAGCTCTTCTCTTGACCATGACGTCCAGGAATGGTAATCTTCCTTCTGCTTCGGTCTCCATTGTGAATTTGACGTTTATATGTATGGAGTTTAGGTGTGTGAGGAAATCCAGGAACTTGTCCCTACCATGAGGCCAGATGATACATGTGTCATCGACATAACAGAAGAAACAAGTATGTTTCCAATTGGATGACGCCAAGGCTTCCTCCTCAAAGTACTCCATGTACAAATTCGAGACAATCAGTGACAGTGGGCTGCCCATTGCGACTCCATCCGTTTGCTCATAGTATTTCCCATTAAACAGAAAATACATTGAGGTCAAGACATGCCTAAAGAGTTCGGTGGTCTTCTCGTCAAATTTCTGACCAATAAGCTCGACTGACTCTCATAGAGGCACCCTGGTGAATAGTGAAACCACGTCAAAGCTCACTAGGATATCAGTGTCTTGCAGTCTGAAGTTGTCAAGACGTTTCACGAGATCCACGGAATTATGGATATGGTGAGGGTATTTACCTACATAGGGGCTAAGTAATTCAGCCAGATATTTTGCCAGCAAGTAAGCAGGTGAGTGCTCTTGCATTCCTGAAGAGATGTCGTACTGAGCAGCTTGTGCCGAACTTTGCTAAGGTCACGCATCACATCGATTCTGCAGCAGCCAAGAGAATTAAGAGATGGGCCAGCCTTGCCTTGGTACGCGAGAGGGTGCACTTTACTCGCTGCAGCCTTGAATACAACTCCCAGGAACTATTTAAACTTCATCTTAAACGGGCCAATCAATTTAATTCGTGGACCTGGGACTGGATGGATGGTGTGACCTGGACGACAGCCGATTCTGCACATAAAAAGGCTACTGGACGTCAGATCTCAAAATTCTCACTTCTCTCGGATAAACCATCGCTGGAGGCACCATGCAAGACGATCATCAATCTCACTGACATGGAGCTGTCTCATGAGGCGGTTTCGGTTCTGCAAAAGGGACTCAACTTTGCTCCCGCACCTAGGTTCACGCCGGCCGCGGACATCGTCAGTGCAGTGGAACAGGTTGCAGCGCGATTACCGCCTGAAGCAGCAGAAGAAGTGCGTCGAGAAACCTTCCGGGCTCTGACCAGAACTAAACCTATGAAGACTAACATTACCAGTAGAGAGAGGGCAGCCATTCAGGACCTAAGAGAGTGCTCTGAGATTGTTATCTTACCTGCTGACAAAGGCAATGCCACTGTTGTTTTTCGCCGTAAGGACTACATTGAGAAGATGCAGCACCTGCTAGATAACGACTCCTGTAGGAAGATCAACGCTGACCCCACGAAGAAGGTGGAGAACAAGACCAGGACTCTGCTCAAGGATGCGGAACTACCAGAGGGGGACGCCAAGAAATTGTCACCTCAAGGACCTGTACCACCAAGACTCTGTGGACTGCCTAAGGTCCACAAAGAGGGGGTACCTATGCACCCTATTGTCAGCAACATTAGGGCACCTACTTATTTGCTTGCAACATATCTGGCTGAATTACTTAGCCCCTATGTAGGTAAATGCTCTCACCATATCCATAATTCCATGGATTTTGTCCCAGAGTTACATATATGGACTATACATAAAAAAATTGTTATTGTCATACTTAGATTAAGGAATCTACAGTTTGTGACACAGTATTCATATCTTACATTCAAATATTTACAGTTTGTGACACAGTCTAAGAACTGAGATTACATATATTTTTAGATAGATGGTCTTCCATCATATGAGTGTACTACATCTAGAAACTCATCTATTGAATATACAGGATTGTTTAGGAGCCATAATTTTAATTTCGTTTTTAGTTTTGTAATGGGCAATTTGGAGATATTAGGATGGAAGCAATTCAATAGTTTTATGCCTGCATAGTGAGGGATTTTCTCATAAAGTGTTGTTCTATGGGAGATGATGTGGGGTCTCTCTCTACCTCTAGTGTTGTGATTGTGTATTTCTTTATTAAGTGTTTTGTTACTGTTTACTGCCATAGTGATTATCTTCAGCACATACAGGTTATGAACAGTTAGTATTTTAAATTCTTTACACAAATTTCTGCAGGACTCCCTGGCACATTTCTTTCCCATAATTCTAAGTGCCTTCTGTTGTAAGATAAGTACACTTTTCATATTACCTTTACTGCTGGATCCCCATACCTCTATCCCATAGCTTAGATGGGATTCAAATAGTGCAAAATATATTTGCCTCAGAGTGGTGATGTTACAAAAAGGTGTCAGTTTTCTTAGGACATATATGGTAGTACATAGCTTTTTGCAAATATCATTCACATGATCAGACCAATTTAACTCCGCATCAAGTGTCAGGCCAAGAAATTTGGTCGAGTATTGTTTTTTAATGTATTCATCACCCATTAAGATTTGGTTTTCATGAGTTTTTTGCCTCCCAAGATCAAATTCAATATAGATAGATTTATTTGTGTTTAATTTTAGTGTGTTTTCATTAAAATATTGCAGAATTAAGCCTGCTGCAGTATTAGATTCCACTTCGAGCTGCAAATAGCTTGGATTGCAGCATATTAATGTGGTATCATCTGCATATAAAATAGTTGTTGCATGGTTTGTTATGGACTGAATATCATTAACATAAATAATAAAAAGAAGTGGTCCTAATATTGACCCCTGTGGAATACCAAAATTTATGTCAGTGGTGTTTGATTTGTATGCTCCCTCTGTAGTGCTAATAGACACAAACTGCTTCCTATTTGTCAAGTAAGACCTCATCAGATTATGGGCTGTGCCTCGAATGCCATAGTTCCACAGTTTGTCCAGCAATACGGTCGTATCAACACAGTCAAATGCTTTTTGTAAGTCCAGAAAGATGACACATACATGTTCTTTATTATCTATTGCTTGAGTGACACCTTCGATTAAGTTGGATGCTGCTGTAATGGTGGGCGACCCCTTGACAAACCCATACTGCCCCTTAGAAATCACTTTTTTGCATACCAGTAAGTTCCAGATTCTTATGTATATTACTTTCTCAAAGATTTTGGATATTATTGGAAGAACAGAAATGGGTCGACAGTTTTCTACTAGATTCCTGTTTCCTTTTTTAAAAATAGGCACAACTCGGGCAATTTTCAACTCATCTGGAAATAGACCATCTTCCATATGAGAGTTGATAACTGTTGATAAAGGTGATGCAATTTTATGTATACATTTCTTAAGAGTGTCCAGACTAAGACCATCATATCCTGCTGCATGGGAATTCTTTAAGCTACTCACTATGTTAATTATTTCTTCTTTACTTGTTGGCATCAAAAATATACTTCCTGACACTCGCGTTCCTCTGAATTTGTATTTATGATTTTTAAGCTGATTGTTTATGCTGGAGCCAACAGAAGCAAAGTAATTGTTAAATAGATCTGCTATCTTATTCTGATCAGTTTCTATTGTGCCGTTTATCAGCAAGTGATTTTCAGTTGTATGTTTCCCAGATATACCTATTTCTCTATTTTTAGCGACCATGATGTTTTGGAGATATTATTTGAGTTCTGAATGACACTTTCAAAATGTTTCTGTTTTTCCGAAATCAGGAGGTCTACATAGTATTTCTGATACTTTTTGAACTCTTCTTTTAATTTTTTATTGCTCAAGTCATTTAACATAGCATACTCATATCATCTTAGTTTTTCTCTAGCCCCAGTGACTGAACCTGATATCCAGTTTCGGGTTACAGCATGTGACTGAATTCTCTTTTTTATTAATGGGCAGGCTTGGTTAAGAATGTAGAATAGTTCACCTGAGAATTTGCCATAACTATTGAGTGTCGTTAGAACACTGTTCCAATCCACATTCCTTAACATATTATTTAAATGAGTTATATTTTGGTCTGTATTCATCCTAATATATCTATAGCAACTGTGTGTAGGAAACTTTTTTATGTGCACACTTAGTTCTACTGCATGGTGGTCTGACAAAGCACTTATAATAACACAAGATGTAAGATTGTAAAGACGAATACCAGTGATTATGTTATCTATTGCAGACTGGCATGTTTCAGTCTCCCTGGTTGCAGTGTTTATCAAGTATCATTATATTCAAGCAGAGTATTCTTGAATAGTCTAGTGTGTAACTTATCTGCTAATACATTTATGTTGAAATCTCCTATAATTACTATCTTGTTCAGGTGTGATATAAAAACATTCTCTATCATGTCACAAAACTTTGTTAAGAAAACTTCGAAGTTTCCACCTGGCAGTCTATATAAACATATAACATAAATTTCATCATTTGGTATCTTTATATGTGCTGCACATAATTCAATTGTTCCTTCTAATGAATATTTACTTACATTTACAGAATTAAAATCAAATGTGCTTTTTGCATACATTGACACACCCCCACCTCTGATAGTAGATCTGCAGAACTTATTAGCTAGTACCATGTCTAGAGGTTTAAAAAGTTCTAATTTGGCATCAGATAGCCAAGTATTGGAGCAAGTCATCAACAAAGATTTTCCATCAATGTTTGGGCCGGCATTTTTGGCGACTGTCTGGTAGGGCCTCACGTTCTTCGACCAAGGCTCAACGGCCAAAGTTATCGTAAATTCGCAGAGAAAGTTCAACGTGATTGGTTAGCAGATGTGCCTTTTGGCGTGCGACAGAACACGTATTACACTCCATGCACGATGGCGCACCTCGTTTCAGTGTTAATGTCCGTCGGCTTCTAAATAACAGATTCTGTGACAGATTAGATTAGATTAAATTATTTTTTCTGTGAAGTTAATATTCTTGTCAAATTGCTAACATTTCCCCAAAAGACAATACCGTATCTCACTATTGCCTCAAAGCAATATATGGTACACTGCCTTTTTCATGTCTGTGGCAGTGACACTGGCCAAGATTGACATAGCAAATGCCAGGATGTTCCGTTCATATTTTAAATAGTCTATATAGGCGGAGATGGACCAACTGCCTGGCCTCCACGCTCTTCGGACCTAACCCCACTGGATTTTATTTGTGGGGGCATTTGAAAGTTCTTGTGGATGGAACCTCAGAACAAGATGCACATTGTCTCCGTACCCGTATTATGGAAGGCAGTGAAGTGTCAAACCATACGCAGTTCTCCAGGGCTACGTCAGCGCATTCTAGATTCAGTACGATGCCGGGTCGATGCATGCTTCAATGCCCACGGAGGGCAATTGAACATCTCCTGTGAGAAAAAGTTGTGCGTGGTATGCTGGTGCGCTCTGTTCGTGTGTGTTTCCCATTATTATTGAGTTGGAGGAAATGAGTTGTAACATGGAAACAAAGCATTTCCACACCCATTTTCATATTACACATTTCTTCGACAATGTGTAAGGAATGTATCGTGCAATTTATGCCGCACATTTTTGTTACAATGTGTGTAGTGTTATTCATCAAAATTAAAAGGGAAATTTTTTGTAAATATGGTTACTCGTTTGGCCTAGCGACACACAATTAGAATTGGGAAAAACAGTAAGGCATCTGTTTTTACCCGTCTGTTTTGACGCAGTGCGGAAGTCGCTGGTTTGTAAATTACCCTCTGGTTTGCAAGGCGTCGGTCTTAGATCTCTGACGTTGTTACCAACGTTGGCAAAGTGACGATGCATTTATAGTTATGTTTAAAGGTTCATTTTCATTCTCATTGACTTTTTCGAGTGACTTAAAGAGAGTTAAATTGTAGTGGCTTAATTAATTTGATCTTGGAGCTGCGTGTAAGTTTATATATTTATCAGTCAAAATATCAGCGTTGCACTGTTGGCGGCTATGGTTCAGTATGTCAACTTGTATCTGTGAGTTACTTGTGGAGTGTGTACCATCATAATGAACGATATCAAGAAATTGAAAGAGCAGCAGAAGGAAAAACATCCGGGTTTCTCGTCCTATATGGACTGTATGTCACGAGCGCTGCTAACAGGGCTGGCTGGATTTGCATTGACATTCTCGGCTTCGTATATCGGCCAGACGCTTCTACAGAAACGCTTGCCCTATAGCAGAAACGCTGTCATACTTGTATCCAGCGTACTGGCTACCGGCGTCTCCTATAAAGTCACGAGTGATAGGACCAAAGCTTGCCAGGCGGCCTGGATGGCCGCCGAAGATAAACACACGTATCTGAAAGCTGCAGAACTGTAAATCGTTTCTGAAACATTGGATGAAGATCAAAAGAAAAATGGCAGTGTCTTGGGTGCAGCGAACACTGGGTGCAGCCTCAGGTTGTGGTAGTCGCCTTCTTGTCGATAATTTCAGCTTAAGGTTGCTCACTAGAAACGTTTATCACTCGAATAGTGCCTTATGTTATTTTAACAAACATAATGAAACTTTACGGTGTGTGGATGATAAATGTAGTAAGGCCTTTTGCGTATCGAGGTTTGCGTTTTTCGGAGGTGTCGCATTACCGTCGTGTAATAGATTTGCTGGGATGCATTTTTCTTCAAAGAATAGATTGGGTGACAGACTCACATTCGATTCAGATTTCGAGGATGATACCAGGGAAGAAGAATATCAGGAATTATATAATAGATTTATGCGCACAGCAGAAATGGGGCACCAGCTACTTGTTATTCAACCATATATTAAATGGGGTCCATCGAAGAAATTAATTACGACTCCAGAACTGCAGTTGGAAGAGGCTGTAGCACTTGTCAGAACCTTGCGCAGATGGACAGTTGTGGACACAGAGATTATTTCGTTGAAAAATTTCGATAAGAAAACCTTTTTTGGCAAAGGCAATTTGGAGAGGCTGCAACAACGAATTCGGAAGGATAAGAAGGTAACAGGTGTCTTCATCAGTACAAACATATTGAAAGGAATTCAGCACAAAGAACTTGAAGACCACTTCGGCGTTCCAGTTTTTGATAGGTACACAGTTGTTATCCAGGTTAGTATGAGAATACACTTGGGCATATATTACCAATCAGATTTCAAGAAACAGGGTCTGAAAGTATCTTTACATCATTGCTGTGTTTTGAACAGCGTTACATTGATGTTTCCTAACTGAACATTAAATAACTCTTTAGTCTCAATGCTTTCCCTGTGGTGTCTTGAAATTTTAAAATTCTGTTACATGTGTAATGATGTTAGGCAGAACCTTCTAATGCCATTAACCAGTTACTCCATTATGAGAGAGAGATTTCAAAGTGATGGATTTATCCAATCTGTCAATAACTAGGCCTCTACTATACAGTTACATATGTAGGAACTTTATCTGTATCACTTTATATTGTTTTTAAGAAACCATTTTTGCTTATCCTGTACAATTTAACAAAAAGGAGTTACGAAGTTTTCATTGCCTACCATAAATATATGAGACATTGTCAAATCTGTAATGCCAAACGATTTTATTGTACAGCGTGTGTTGCAGAAACACTATACAACCTAAAGTCAGTTATATGATGTAAGCAATTTAAGAATTTGCAAACAATATATTTGTCCTGACAGGGGAAAGTACTGTAGCTTGGCATTGATGTAAAATTCTTTTCTGAAGTAGCCTCAAAAAGTTTATTTTATTTTGATGTTGGTACTTTTTTATTTTGAGCATGTTTTGCTGTGTATGACGTCTGTGATTTCATTACAGGAATTTGAGCGTATGTATTATTTTTCTTCATTTTTTTGTTTCATCGTGCTTTGGGGTACTTTAGATCAATCAATTTGTAAATGTTACATGCCTTTCTATGAGCGCAGTATATTATTTCGTTCATCCTGATCTTGCTTTTCTTTCTTCTTTGGAGATTTGGACTGTTGTTTGGTTTTAATTTTGACTGGGAACCCTCTTTCTTGTTTTTAATTGTTTTAAATCGTATATTTTCTGTGATTTGGAGTTAAGTGCTTCTCTTTTTCCTTAAACTGATTTGTTGGTTTTTTCATGTGGAAATAGCTTTTATTGTTAACCTGTTTGAGTTCATTCTGATGATGTGTCTTTAAAAAAAGAATTCTTTTATTTCATCATTAGGTCTGAGAGTTTTTCTGTAGGCCTTCATTTTTTAAGTGAATTAGTTTGTTGTTGTGGATTTTTCGGGACTAGTGCAGCAGGGGATACAACCCGTCGGCTTTGGACATTGATGTCACAAGTCGCCAATCGAGAAGCGATTCTTCTTAGTGTTGTAGCTCCCTTCAGTGGCTGATAAGTGTTTTTTGGCTTAAAAAAAAAAATCTCACGAGATAGAATAAACAGATCCACTTTATTAAGCAATCAGTAAAAAAACGAAACTGAAACATAACAGCAAAAGCGAAAATGGTAAACTGCTATCTGGCGACTTGTGACGTCATTGTCCAAAGCCGACGGGTTGTATTCCCTGCTGCACTAGACCCGATTTTTCTTGGTATCTTATTTTCTTTGATCTCTGGCCTTTCAATTCTACCAATTGGGCCATGGTTGGTGATGGAGAATGTTTTGGCTGCATACAGGGCCTCTGGTTTTGTTCAAAATTAATGTACTGGCGTACTGGACTTTCATTTATCAGTACTTGTAGTGAGTAGTGATTTACTGATTTCGTAACATACGGGTCCTAGTCACTTCATTTCGGTATAGAAGAAATGAGAAAAATCTTGTCAGGTTATTGTCCACCAAAATTAGAGTGGACTTTAGGCCTAAAGTTGGTTTTCCTTGCTTCTGTTACAGTTTGTGATAATATTGAAACATACCAGGAAAGGACTTAAAGGATGTGAAAGAAGTCAACATTATGTATTACTATGTAGATGCAGTTGTGCACTTCTTTTGCAGGCTAATACTGCGTAGCTGTCAAGATTTAGGTTCTCCTTGGTTCTCTAAATCGCGTAATGCAAATATGAGGGTGATTCCTTTCCAAAGGACATGAGCAATTTGTGTCCCTAATCTGCGTTGGTGATCCATCTCTTATGACCATTTCTAAGGCAACAACCAATTTCATTTCCAGCCCTGAGCTTGCTCTCCATCCCTGTTGTTGTTGTGGTCTTCAGTTCTGAGACTGGTTTGATGCAGCTCTCCATGCTACTCTATCCTGTGCAAGCTTCATCATCTCCCATTACCTACTGCAACCTACATCCTTTTGAATCTGCTTGGTTTATTCATCTCTTGGTCTCCCTCTACGATTTTTACCCTCCACGCTGCCCTCCAATACTAAATTGGTGATCCCTTGATGCCTCAGAACATGTCCTACCAATCGATCCCTTCTTCTAGTCAAGTTGTGCCACAGACTTCTATTCTCCCCAATCCTATTCAATACCTCCTCATTAGTTATGTGATCTACCCATCTAATCTTCAGCATTCTTCTGTAGCACCACATTTCGAAAGCTTCTATTCTCTTCTTGTCCAAACTATTTATTGTCCATGTTTCACTTCCATACATGGCTACACTCGATACAAATACTTTCAGAAATGACTTCCTGACACTTAAATCGATACTCGATGTTAACAAATTTATCTTTTTCAGAAACGCTTTCCTTGCCATTGCCAGTCTACATTTTATATCCTCTCTACTTTGACCATCATCAGTTATTTTGCTCCCCAAATACCAAAACTCCTTTACTACTTTAAGTGTCTCAGTTCCTAATCTAATACCCTCAGCATCTCCCGACTTAATTCGACTACATTCCATTATCCTCGTTTTGCTTCTGATGACGTTCATCTTATATCCTCCTTTCAAGACACTATCCATTCCGTTCAACTGCTCTTCCAAGTCCTTTGGTGTCTCTGACAGAATTACAATGTCATCGGCGAACCTCAAGGTTTTTATTTCTTCTCTATGGATTTTAATACCTACTCCGAATTTTAATTTTGTTTCCTTCACTGCTTGCTCAATATACGGATTGAATAACATCGGGGAGAGGCTACAACCCTGTCTCACTCCCTTGCCAACCACTGGTTCCCTTTCATGGCCCTCAACTCTTGTAACTGCCATTTGGTTTCTGTACAAATTGTAAATAGCCTTTCGTTCCCTGTATTTTACCCCTGCCACCTTCAGAATCTGAAAGAGAGTATTCCAGTCAGCATTGTCAAAAGCTTTCTCTATGTCTACAAATGCTAGAAACGTAGGTTTGCCTTTCCTTAATCTAGCTTCCAAGATAAGTCGTAGGGTCAGTATTGCCTCACGTGTTCCAATATTTCTATGGAATCCAAACTGATCTTCCCCGAGGTCGGCTTCTACTAGTTTTTCCATTCGTCTGTAAAGAATTCGCGTTAGTATTTTGCAGCTGTGACTTATTAAACTGATAGTTCGGTAATTTTCACATCTGTCAACACCTGCTTTCTTTGGGATTGGAATTATTATATTCTTCTTGAAGTCTGAGGGTATTTCGCCTGTCTCATACATCTTGCTCACCAGATGGTCGAGTGTTGTTAGGACTCGCTCTCCCAAGGCTTTCAGTAGTTCTAATGGGATGTTATCTACTCCCGGGGCCTTGTTTCGGCTCAGGTCTTTCAGTGCTCTGTCAAACTCTTCACGCAGTATCATATCTCCCATTTCATCTTCATCCTCTTCCATTTCCATAATATTGTCTTCAAATACATCACCCTTGTATAGACCCTCTATATACTCCTTCGACTTTACTGCTTTCCTTTCTTTGCTTAGAACTGGGTTGCCAGCTGAGCTCTTGATATTCATACAAGTGGTTCTCTTTTCTCCAAAGGTCTCTTTAATTTTCCTGTAGGCAGTATCTACCTTACCTCTAGTGAGATAAGACTCTACATCCTTACATGTGTCCTCTAGCCATCCCTGATTAACCATTTTGCACCTCCTCTCAATCTCATTTTTGAGACGTCTGTATTCCTTTTTGCCTGCTTCATTTGCTGCATTTTTATATTTTCTCCTTTCATCAATTAAATTCAATATTTCTTCTGTTACTCAAGGATTTCTATTAGCCCTCGTCTTTTTACCTATTTGATCCTCTGCTGCCTTCACTACTTCATCCCTCAGAGCTACCCATTCTTCTTCTACTGTATTTCCTTCCCCCATTCCTGTCAATTGTTCCCTTATGCTCTCCCTGAAACTCTGTACAACCTCTGGTTCTTTCAGTGTATCCAGGTCCCATCTCCTTAAATTCCCACCTTTTTGCAGTTTCTTCAGTTTTAATCTACAGTTCATAACCAATAGATTGTGGTCAGAGTCCACATCTGCCCCTGGAAATGTCTTACAATTTAAAACCTGGTTCCTAAATCTCTGTCTTACCATTATATAATCTATCTGAAACCTGTCAGTATCTCCGGGGTTCTTCCATGTATACAACCTTCTTTTATGATTCTTGAACCAAGTGTTGGCTATGATTAAGTTGTGCTCTGTGCAAAATTCTACCAGGCGGCTTCCTCTTTCATTTCTTACCCCCAATCCATATTCACCTATTACATTTCCTTCTCTCCCTTTTCCTACTGCCGAATTCCAGTCACCCGTGACTATTAAATTTTCGTCTCCCTTCACTATCTGAATAATTTCTTTTATTTCATCATACATTTCTTCAATTTCTTTGTCATCTGCAGAGCTAGTTGGCATGTAAACTTGTACTACTGTAGTAAGCGTGGGCTTCGTGTCTATCTTGGCCACAATAATGCATTCACTAAGGTGTTTGTAGTAGCTTACCCGCATTCCTATTTTTTTATTCATTATTAAACCTACTCCTGGATTACCCCTATTTGACTTTGTATTTATAACCCTGTATTCGCCTGACCAAAAGTCTTGTTCCTCCTGCCAACGAACTTCACTAATTCCCACTATATCTAACTTTAACCTATCCATTTCCCTTTTTAAATTTTCCAACCTACCTGCCCGATTAAGGGATCTGACATTCCACGCTCCAATCCGTAGATTGCCAGTTTTCTTTCTCCTGATAACGACGTCCTCTTGAGTAGTCCCCGCCCGGAGATCCGAATGGGGGACTATTTTACCTCTGGAATATTTTACCCAAGAGGATGCCATCATCATTTTTTCGCAGTACCAGCACAGCAAGGCCGTTTTGGTTAGTGTTACAAGGCCAGATCAGTCAATCATCCAGACTGTTGCCCCTGCAACTACTGAAAAGGCTGCTGCCCCTCTTCATGAACCACACGTTTGTCTGGACTCTCAACAGATACCCCTCCGTTGTGGTTGCACCTAAGGTACGGCTATCTGTATCGCTGAGGCACGCAAGCCTCCCCACCAACGGCAGGGTCCATAGTTCCATCCCTAATGACCTCATTGTCGACGAGACATTAATCTCTAATATGGGTTTTTCATGGTGAATAAATCTGCTTCAGTGTTACTTTCTTTTATTGTTAGCCCTATATGAGTCCTATCTCAGTTAATGCCATTCACATATTAATATGGTTTTAGCATTATTAATATGGGATGACATTTGGGAGAAAATGTGGGGCTGCAGCAATGTTGTTAGCTTTGGTTTCTTTGGATGTCCCTCATGACCTCAGCCTTAGTTCTGGCAGTGGCCACTCTGAGGTGTGTACTGAGGTGTCTTACTGCGTGGCAGTCTGTTCCCCAGTCATGCTGGATGTACACAATGTTTTGCAGGCTGGGCAATTACATGGTTAGCCAATTTTGAGATCCACAAATTGGCATTCAATGGCATTTATGCCTTCATTTTACTGTCTTCAGCCTATGCCACATGTCTGGTCATCCACAGTTGGTTCCTAAGTTACATTAGGCTGGCAGTCAGTATTTATTTGCTGATATATACAGTTTGTTTTTAGGCCCAATTTACCTGATGTGGTACTGGTTGACTCGGAGAACTTTTTCACGCTTTATCCACCTGGGATCTCACATGCTATTTTATAAATTTGCTAGATTTTTTATATGACTGGTACAATTTTCCGCACACAATAAAGATATGACATGATATTCACATTTGTATTTATCCTCTTAATGTGAATTAATTATCTATGGTATTCCTCTTAGTTTCCCTTATTTTTTTCAGTACCTGAACATGGGATTTTCATCTTGATATTCGGGTCATGTGAATGATTTTACTCAAATAAAGGAATTGTCAACTACAACTGGAGCAAATTTATTCAGCATGAAAAATTTTAGCAACGATTATGGATCTTCCCCAAAGAGTGTCTCTAATCTTTCTTCCTTGTTGTTGCCTTCCACAGAGATGTGCCATTATGATTAACATTGGTCAACAAGGAAACCAGTAGATTTTGATATCAAGTAAACAGGTAGTAATGATGAAACTTCCTGGCAGATTAAAACTGTGTGCCAGACCGAGACTCGAACTCAGGACCTTTGCCTTTCGCCGGCAAGTGCTCTACCAACTGAGCTACCCAGGCACGACTCACGCCCTGTCCTCACAGCTTTACTTCTGCCAGTACCTCGTCTCCTACCTTCCAAACTTAACACAGTTTTAATCTGCCAGGAAGTTTCATATCACCACACACTCCACTGCAGAGTGAAAATCTCATTGTGGAGGTAATAATGATGTTGATTGGGCAGTCTACGGGTGTGCTGCAGATTAATAATATTCAGTGAGCACAATATTTTGGTGATCAGGCATATTACCACCATCAGGTGCTCTGGTGAACAGACTTCCTGGGGCCAAGTGGCTGACATGTATCCCCTGCTTCCCCCAACTGCAACCCTCTTCCCGGGGGGGCCGCACTGGACGTTGTGTCTGCCCAATAAAACATTTGCATTATTGGGCAGTGTAAAAGATTATTTTGGTTAATGGAAGGCTGGGGTGTACCAGATTTCATGCAACTGTGGCACCACATAGTGGACAAACAATGCGACCATCGAAGATCACTGCTGAGAACACCAGCAACACATTTGACTAATATGTCGTAACAAGTCGGTGGTTGCAGGCAGTGGGACAACATTGTTAGAAGGGCCATCAAAATGTGCATCAAAGACAGTCTTATTGACCAGGAATGCAGCTATAGGCCCAGCAATAGTTGGGGACCAGCATGAGCTCTGTTAAAGAGAAGACAGCAAACAGTGACAAAGTGCACAGATTGCTTACATCCATACTCCCACAGGCAAGGTATCCTGTCGGGTGTCTCTGGTGCATCACCTCTTTGGCCTCTGACACACATTTTTGGGTCTGTACATTATGTGGAGCAGACCATGAAGATAGAGGGTATACATTGGATATGTGCTCACAGGAGGTCAGTTTGCAAATGCAGCTGATAATGGTGACGTGCCTAATTGTCAAAGTGTTAGGCATGCTGGAGATTGTGGACTGACAGTATACTCGTGGACTGTTTGATCGACTAATACACAGAGAGAAACTGCAGAACCAAATAATATTGTTGCTACCTGATACCTCTTCTGAAGAGTAGTAAAGTAATAACTTCATATATAATTGCCCTTGTTAGCTGCAACATATTTTATAGAGACTGTACATAATACTGTAATTTTGAAAATGTTTCAGATATTCCGCGAACATGCTCGTACGAAGGAGGCAAAGCTGCAGGTTGCAATGGCGGAGGTCCCGTACCTGTGGTCACGCCTGAGAGGCATCCACGAGACGGCTGCCTCTCGGCCCCAAGGGGCGTCAGCATCTGTTGGTGGACCAGGCGAAACTTACCTAGAAGTAAGCAAAGTGGCCACAATAATAGTTCGTGCATGCTCTTTGTAGGTTAAGTAGCAAACCCATCAATGCTTCACAACTGCTAAATATTTCTGGGAATTGGATATATACCCTAAACTCTTTCCCTTCCCCCTCCCCTGTCCCTCCCACTCTCACCTACCTCCTTGTCCCCCTCTCTTTGTCCCTCTCATCCTCCTCGCCCTCTCTGTGCCTCACATCATTTCCCCTCTCTGTCTATCTCATCCCCACTGCTCTCTGTCCACTTATCCCTCTCCCTGACATTAAGGGTTGTTCATTGTTATTGCAAACAAAATTGTGATTGGGAACTGAAGTCACTTAAAATTAATGGTAAATTGATTGAGATTATTGGTGTACAAGGTTTGAGAGAGACTTCTCCAGCTGATTCCTCCGTGAGGATAGTAAGAGAGTGATCCAAGTTTTTTAAAAAAATATAAAGAAATGTTTATTTGCAATAAATTGCACATAATTTGGAAGCTTGACAATTTTTTCTGTTTGTCCGCATAATCACCATTTTGATTGATGCGTTCCTGTAGCAGTTTCTGTATGCCCATGTCATACCAGCCTGCCATCTTGCTGTTGAAGTAGCATTGCACCTCATATTTCACCTCTTCATCGTCACTGAAGTGGCTTCCAGCCACGTATTCTCTCCACTTGGGAAACAAATGGTAGTCACTGGATGCTAAGTCCAGACTCCAGGGTGGATGCCTGATGATGTTCGGTCCAAGCTGTTGCAGAAGACCCACAGTTTCACGGATGATGTGGGGGGAGCATTGTCATCTGATAATACCTGTCTGAATTTATTGTTGTCCTAGGAACCAATAAGCTGACCAACAATAACGCCTTTTGATACCAAAACAGAGTTGACACGACTTGACCTGCAACCATTCACGAGACTGTTGTTTGGTCTCAAGTGTGAAGGTGAAAGCCCAGGTTTCATAACCCGTGACTATTGAATCCAAAGCGTTGTCTCAGAGTTGAAGAAATTGGTGGGAAGTTTCAACACTTTGTCATGTGTGGTCTTCTGTCAGCATTCTTGGGACCCATCGTGCACACATCTTCTGAAATTTCAGAACTTCAGTCAAAGTCCAGGGAGAGGTACATTGAGAAACCTCGAGAACAAAATTGTAGAGCTAGCTCGTTGACAGTGATGCACTGATCTCGGAGCACGATTTGTTCAACCCTTGCGATTGTCTCTTCATGAATTGGCAGTCTCCTGCATCTTCCCTCGTCATGAATTTCAGTACAACCATGTGCAAACTCCCTACACCACTTGTGGACATTGTTGACATACATACACAACTCTCTGTACACTTCCGTAAACTGTTGATCAGTTTAACGCCTTTTGCACTCAAAAACCACATAACTGCATGAATTTCCCACTTGTTGGTGGTAGCTGACAGGAGCTCTTTTGCAGCTACCTGCCAAGCCGAGACTGAAAGCTCCAGCGGATGTGCAGTGGTTTCTGTCAAGAGTCGAGATGCACCAGAATAAACCAAAGACTTGGTGTTGTGTCATCACGAGTAAAGTCATGTGGTTTGGAATCAGTTGTTAAAGACAGGCTTCACAAGCTGTGTCCACCAATTATGTTAGCTGTGTTCCCATTGAAAACTTAACTCGTGGCTCATTGTGCCTCAGCCAGTAGTCCAGAATTGGTCAAAATGCAAATGTCATCGCAGCTACCAAAGTTTGTAACTAATGTTCCTCTACATGTTACGCTTTCCTTTTTAACATGTAACAACACAGTCTTTAACCTGACTAGTGAATAGATTAGCTAACGTCAATAAAGCCAACTTAACAGCATCTGATTTTCTATTAGGTCTTATGCTAGACCTGTGGGGATAATGTTGCCAGAGACTTTGGTCATTTGTGTGTGTGTGTGTGTGTGTGTGTGTGTGTGTGTGTGTGTGTGTGTGTGTGCGCATTGTCTATTTTTGACAAAGACCTTGTTGGCCAAAAGCTAACTTTTCTGACAGTCTTTTTGTTGTCCCTTTCTATGGCTCAGCTTCTGTGCTACACGGTGATACACCTTCATATGCGCAATAGCAATGGTCACAAAACTTTATTGCTCAAGAGCCCATGCTGACATTGTGGCCGAGTGGTTCTAGCGCTTCAGTCTGGAACTGCGCGATCGCTTCTGCAGTTCCATTTCCATCTAGTTTATTTTCGAGGCTAATAATAGGTTTGTAGACAGGCATGTGGTGGCGGTGTTGATGATACAGACGTCGACGAGGCATAGTGCTTCAATGCTGTTGCAGATAGAGCTCACAGCAGAATGGTTCCGCAGGTGTGCACTGCTCGCTTATATAGAAGACGAGTGACCTTGGTGATGTAACGTGCTGATAACGGACTTAGACTTTGCAGGCACCAGCAGGAGTGGTTTATCCCGGACGCGCACTCTGTAGTCCTACTAGAAGCGCGCGTCTGCCGGTGCGCCGGCCTGGCGCCAAGCCAAGTCGGGCGGGTTGCATCACCGACTCGCTAGGTACTCGGCGGGTAGTGCGGCACTATGTTTTCGAATTTTTATAAATTTTTATCCATTTGTTGCATCTTTGAGCCCATGGTTCTAAGTGTACATTTAGCGGTTGATGACATCAGCAGTCTGAGATTAAGGCAGCAAAGTTAAAGTTCTTATACATTGAGCTATAGGACAAGCAATGTTTACAATGCTATAAAATAATAGTAAATACTATTTGCAATGCAAAAAAGTTGTTCATCTTCAAAAACACTAAAAAAAAGGGTACACGCCAATCTTAGTTTTTAAAAATTTGGAAATTTATTTTTCGTCAAAATGGCTTATCCCGGACTCGCGCCTACTAGTCTTACAATACAAAAATTTTCATTGGGTGATATTTTTTTGAGACTCTTCAGGGTGGACTGTTTGCATTGTCATGTCATTCAAATTGTTTAAAAGTGAATCACTGTCATCATTAAACTCAGGGTCACTCTCATTTTCAGTTAGACATTGCTCTAAAACCTCTTCAGTCTCTTCCTTAGAATAAACTGTGCGTGAAGAACTAGCCATTTTTCGCCTATGAACTTGAATGCCATAATTACAACTTTTCTCTCAACACCACTGCTACTGTTCAACACCAGATGGCATTGCTATGCAGCATTGGTGCCTAGTACAGTCGCATTTGAGAATGGAGCATGTGAGAGCTATGAAAAATCATGTCAAATGAGGCTTGGCATCAGAGTCGACTGCCACTCTCCATTGGAGTGGAAAAGGTTCACATCTCCAGTTGGAATTGTCTCTGAACCCGGGTATGCTTGCCATTGGCCATGGTACCAATATCTACAGTGTTATAAAATAAACAGTTGACTGGGCTCTCAAATACAAGGGCTAGCCAGAAAGTAACAGACATTTTGAGGCACTTTTCATACTTTGGCACAAGCTTTTCAATACCATCTTTATAGAAATCTGCCATCTGTAATTGCAACCACTGGTTTATACCAGCAAGCGGGTTGACATCAGTATCAAAGTGTTGTGTAGTGAGCCCTGTCTTTAGTGGTGGGAAGAGGTGGTAGTCACTCATTGTATAGTGTATGATCAAACACCTCCCATCCAAAACCGCATAGGAGCTCTTGGATACAAATGGCCGTGGTTGCATGGGCATTGTCATGGAAAAAAAAAAAATAAAACTTTTACGATAAGTTTTCTGCGATGCTTGTTTTGTATCACCTGCCTTAACTTTGTCAGTGTTTGACAAATTTCAATTGGTTTGCAGTTTTTTGCCAACAGAAACCTAATCACAGAACACGCCTCACAAGTGGTGGGATTGTCTATTGCGGTATAATATTAATACATCAAACAAAACAAAGTAGCAGAAACACCACTGGTTGCATACTGAGTGTAGGCACGTTATAGCACCAAAATGGTGGCTGTTGCTCCGTCCACTGCCACACTAGACCAAAATGTCTATTACTTTCTAGATAGCTCTCGCACATAATTCATCATGCATGTTTTTAAAGAAATCATATTGCTATAGGTGGAGTGTTGCTTCTGAAATGGAAGCATTCCAAAATGTTACATGTTACAGACAAGCAAAATTTTCAAAACGTGTATGGAGAATTAGTGAACACTTTGTACTGGTCGTTACAGCTGAGACGGCGGATCCTGTCTGGTCGGGAACGTAAGCTTCAGCGCGCCCTGGAGAGCCTCCGCTCGCAGAGGCAGCTGCTGCGCAGCAACCGGCAGAAGCACGGCATACCCGTGGTCGCCGTTGTGGGCTACACGAATGCTGGCAAAACATCTCTCATAAAGGTAGGCTAGCTGCAGGTTACACATTCATGACATCTGGTATTACATCTCATTTTATTCTCAGTTTTGCACCGTACTCCACATGGAGAATTTTTTGCCTTGCTCTTCTTGCCATTCACAAAACTTGTAGAGACAGATTTTTGCAAACGGTTACTGTACTCCACCCATGTGCCAAAAGGTTAAGTTGTCACCGCCAAATTTTTCTCTAAACCTAGTTTGCGTTCCCTGATTTTTTAATTGGATCTTGTACTATCACTTATTGTGAACATTTTCTACCAACATACCGTATACCTTCAAGGCTGATTCTTTTCGTGAGAGTGTTAATTCTTTATGGGAAATCGTCGTACTGTTGACCTTAGCTGGTAACGTCTCTTGTCAACTGACCATGGTCATTATTGCTACAGTCCAATTATTTTATTTACCTGTTCGATCATCTTACTTATTTTTTTATGTCAAAACCATATGTTTGTTACTCACCTCACACACAAAATAATTCAGTTTCGCTGTTTATTATATTATTACAATTCTACAAATTAATACATTAACTGATATTAGCAGAACTGCAATTCAGTAATTTCTGCTGTTGCATTCGCTCACAATATCTTCCTCAGTTCTGTGCCCAACATTATCTGAAATACATTGTTTGGCTACACCATTTCAGTCATTGAAGAGTACAAATTCCCACTGCAATTACTTCTACAGTTATATTCAGTTTGATTCTAAAGTAAATTAAAATATGTAAGTTGTGTATTTTTATTCTCCCCATTGGACATATCTTTGTTGTGACTTTCTTATTTATTTCTCGGCCTTTTTATTACTTATTTATGTGTTAAACAATGGAAACTCTAGAATGGAATGTAACAATATTATGAAAAGGAAAGCTGCTACCCACCATATAGCGGAAATGCTGAGTCGCAGATAGGCAGATGTGCCTAGTTGCGACTAAGCATCTCAGTTATGTGGTGAGTAGCAACTTTATTTATTTATGTGTAGTATTTTTGGCTATTAGCTTCATGAAATAAAATTTTTTGTTGATCCAGTAGTGGAATATGTGGATTGGAATATCAGTATGAAATAGGATAGATTGTTACTACATAGAGGAGGTACTGAGTAACAAACTTAATTCCCCATAAATTCACTGTCATTATATTCAAAATTTAATTTTAGTTGCTAATATTTTGTCAATCTATGTTAAGTTGCAAAGCTCGGAACATCCTTTAAACATTTTCCAATCTAATATTATAACCTCTTTTGAATCTTCTTCTTTTCTTTTATGCCACTGTACTGGCTATGGGCAAATTGTGTTGGACTGAGAGAGTGCTATATGGTATCTCAAAATAATGTAGGCAACATAACCATTTTAAGAACACACCAAGCAGTGAATAAAAAACTTGTAAAAATCGTGAGTGTACTTCTCAATTCACATCCACCTCGATAAGACTGCAGTCAGTCATTTTCTGTTTCTCTTCTTTCATTTGTTAAAAGTGAAAATGGGCTCTAAATGCGTTAAGAGCCTCGATCACTTGTTCCTCTTTGCGTGTGTGAAAACTATCTCTCTACTGAACAAGTGCTCATAGTTCTTGAGGTGTTCATTTTAGATCCCATGTTTACCAGACTTTTTTTTCCTTGTTTTGGCTCACACTACCCCTCCCAAAATATTGAAATCAGAGAATCTGTGGTAGAAGAGATTTGTTTCATAGTGTTGAAGGTGAGGAAGTGCTAATAGCTCATAAGGTATGCATTTTAGAGCCCATGTTTACTAGATTTTTTTGTCTCTGATGACTGTTCCTGTCATATCCCTCAATAGTGACCATTCCTCCAGGGACACCCTTTGCATATAAAATTCTATTTTTAAAACCATTAAACTAAACAAACTGCATTATCTGACATCCAGGGGAGGTACGGTATTACAGACACAACAATCGATGTTGCAGAAGAATGGTGGAGTACTATCTATCCTGTTTGTGCAGATTGCAGCAGCAGTAACTCCAACATTTTGTGGCAATAAAAATAAGAGTGTGGCAAAACATTCACAATTTTCATTAAGGTATAATAACGAATTGCTGTGGCTTATTACTTGAGCAGCAGTTTTCATCAACTGTAATATTGAAAAATATGAGGGCAACTCAATAAGTAAAGGCAAAAACACTGACTCAGTAATGACACTTCTTAAGCTTATTGTTGTTTTCACACTCTGTGAGAGTTCAGTAATTAGCCCTATTCGTGTTGACTTTAGAGCATTTTACACTCCTGGAAATAGAAAAAAGAACACATTGACACCGGTGTGTCAGACCCACCATACTTGCTCTGGACACTGCGAGAGGGCTGTACAAGCAATGATCACACGCACGGCACAGCGGACACACCAGGAACCGCGGTGTTGGCTGTCGAATGGCGCTAGCTGCGCAGCATTTGTGCACCGCCGCCGTCAGTGTCAGCCAGTTTGCCGTGGCATACGGAGCTCCATCGCAGTCTTTAACACTGGTAGCATGCCGCGACAGCGTGGACGTGAACCGTATGTGCAGTTGACGGACTTTGAGCGAGGGCGTATAGTGGGCATGCGGGAGGCCGGGTGGACGTACCGCCGAATTGCTCAACACGTGGGGCGTGAGGTCTCCACAGTACATCGATGTTGTCGCCAGTGGTCGGCGGAAGGTGCACGTGCCCGTCGACCTGGGACCGGACCGCAGCGAAGCACGGATGCACGCCAAGACCGTAGGATCCTACGCAGTGCCGTAGGGGACCGCATCGCCACTTCCCAGCAAATTAGGGACACTGTTGCTCCTGGGGTATCGGCGAGGACCATTCGCAACCGTCTCCATGAAGCTGGGCTACGGTCCCGCACACCATTAGGCCGTCTTCTGCTCACGCCCCAACATCGTGCAGCCCGCCTCCAGTGGTGTCGCGACAGGCGTGAATGGAGGGACGAATGGAGACGTGTCGTCTTCAGCGATGAGAGTCGCTTCTGCCTTGGTGCCAATGATGGTCGTATGCGTGTTTGGCGCCATGCAGGTGAGCGCCACAATCAGGACTGCATACGACCGAGGCACACAGGTCCAACACCCGGCATCATGGTGTGGGGAGCGATCTCCTACACTGGCTGTACACCACTGGTGATCGTCGAGGGGACACTGAATAGTGCACGGTACATCCAAACCCATCGTTCTACCATTCCTAGACCGGCAAGGGAACTTGCTGTTCCAACAGGACAATGCACGTCCGCATGTATCCCGTGCCACCCAACATGCTCTAGAAGGTGTAAGTCAACTACCCTGGCCAGCAAGATCTCCGGATCTGTCCCCCATTGAGCATGTTTGGGACTGGATGAAGCGTCGTCTCACGTGGTCTGCACGTCCAGCACGAACGCTGGTCCAACTGAGGCGCCAGGTGGAAATGGCATGGCAAGCCGTTCCACAGGACTACATCCAGCATCTCTACGATCGTCTCCATGGGAGAATAGCAGCCTGCATTGCTGCGAAAGGTGGATATACACTGTACTAGTGCCGACATTGTGCATGCTCTGTTGCCTGTGTCTATGTGCCTGTGGTTCTGTCAGTGTGATCATGTGATGTATCTGACCCCAGGAATGTGTCAATAAAGTTTCCCCTTCCTGGGACAATGAATTCACTGTGTTCTTATTTCAATTTCCAGGAGTGTATTTTTAGTGCCCCATTCTCTGAGTGAACTGGGGAGGAAATGGAGGGAGTAATTCATTTTCTGTACTTTGAAGCGGCGCAGCATGTCATTCTCAATGGAGAGAAGTCTTCTGAAGTAAGAGTGATTACAGGTGTGCCACAGGGGAGTGTCGTAGGACCGTTGCTATTCACAATATACATAAATGACCTTGTGGATGACATCGGAAGTTCACTGAGGCTTTTTGCGGATGATGCTGTGGTATATCGAGGGGTTGTACCAATGGAAAATTGTACTGAAATGCAGGAGGATCTGCAGCAAATTGACGCATGATGCAGGGAATGGCAATTGAATCTCAATGTAGACAAGTGTAATGTGCTGCGAATACATAGAAAGAAAGATCCTTTATCATTTAGCTACAATATAGCAGGTCACCAACTGGAAGCAGTTAATTCCATAAATTATCTGGGAGTAGGCATTAGGAGTGATTTAAAATGGAATGACCATATAAAGTTGATCGTCGGTAAAGCAGATGCCAGACTGAGATTCATTGAAAGAATCCTAAGGAAATGCAATCCGAAAACAAAGGAAGTAGGTTACAGTACGGTTGTTTGCCCAGTGCTTGAATACTGCTCAGCAGTGTGGGATCCGTACCAGATGGGGTTGATAGAAGAGAGAGAGAAGATCCAACGGAGAGCAGCGCAGGATCATTTAGTAATCGCGAAAGCGTTACGGAGATGATAGATAAACTCCAGTGGAAGACTGTGCGGGAGAGATGCTCAGTAGCTCGGTACGGGCTTTTGTTGAAGTTTCGAGAACATACCTTCACCGAGGACTCAAGCAGTATATTGCTCCCTCCTATGTATATCTCTCTGAGAGACCATGAGGATAAAATCAGAGAGATTAGAGCCCACACAGAGGCATACCGACAATCCTTCTTTCCGCGAACAATAAGAGACTGGAATAGAAGGGAGAACCGATAGAGGTACTCAAAGTACCCTCCGCCACACACCGTCAGGTGGCTTGCGGAGTATGGATGTAGATGTAGATGTAGACTAAATCTGTGGAAATTATTTGCAGAATGCAGCTGTCTTAGACAGTGAAAAACTTAGGAGTACGTAATTTTTAAAAAGCAAGCACATTTGTGTGCGGCGTAGGGCGTTCAGTTCAGAAACAATAGAGACAGGGAATGCTGACTGAAATCCCCTGATGATCATAGTATCAGAATTGAAGATACTGCACGAGAGTGGAACATAAGCTGTGGCACAGCTTTTGTAATTGTCCACAAATCATTGAACTATTGAATTTGTGCTCATAGGCTACCATGTCAACCGACAGACTAACACAGACTGGAATATTTGAAAATGTGGAAATCACATTTAAGGAATTTTGAACAGGAAAGAGAAGACTTTCTTAGTGAATACAGGGTGTATATGCTCTGGGACAACTGGGAAATGCTAGAAAAACCTGGGAATTTTTTCATCTGGGAAAAACCACAGAAATTTTTTAGACTTCTGGGAATTTATCATTGTTTTAATTTTGAGTTGAATATTGTAATTTTGACTGGTAATAATTTTACTATAGCCTGTTACTGCAGAATAATACTGCAGCAATAAATCATAATTGAGAGAAAAACACCAATATAAAACTTAGGTCGCAAAGAAAATGTGCCATTTACAGCAGTGAGACACAGTGCATACACAAGCAGCCAGTGACAGAAAAATGTGGCAAAGGCTTTAGAATTAAGACTAAGCAATACTGTGTAACAACAAACTGATGTTGATGAGTGTGGCATCACAACTGTTTGAATTAGGTTCATTTGAGCAGTTGCCAGTGGGCTCATGTATGCACGGAGCTGAAGCCGCATGTGAGTATCACTTTCTCCTGCTTCTCACTACTTGGCAGTGTGGCTGTTAGATGTATATGGAGTAGGTGCAAGCAACTAGATGCTACCTGGAAAAATTTTTCTGGTGCGCCCATGCTGTCAGATTTGTGCATTCGCAGAGCAGACAGGTTGCAGTGGGAGTAGTCTCCACATGACCCTCATTTATGTTTCATGATTTTGATGTTCTCTCTTTGTTTACAACTGTCACGTTAAATGAAAAGAAGATGGTTTTCTGTGACTGGGAGCTATCAAATAAATTAAAATACACTCACATAATTAAGGAAGACTAAAATATGTTAGTAGTTTGTTTTCTGATGATATTTTATTTCCTTGCTATTGGCAATCGAGCATTAATCACTTTGCAGAACAATAAAGCTATTTTTGTTGGTTTACTAAAGAAATTTGGCTTTTGTTGATCTTTTCTGCATAGGCAGTCAATTTATTTGAAACAAAGTGTTTCATTCCACACAATTAGCTGGTGTCAGCTGTTTGTGAATTTCAAGTGCACCATTTCAGCTTGTGGCGTGGATATGCTGTCATTTGCTGGTGAGATAACATAATGTGATGTGAGCTATGATTGACAAAAGTGCTGTGTTTGGTGGAGTTTCATAATATGAAAATACGCAGCATATGTGATGCTGTGCATCGAAGATCATTCCAAAGCACATTATCTTGTTGCTGAGTTTTGTTTCCTGAAGTGCCAGGAAATTCTATGCCTGTGTATAAAATCTTTACCAGTCAAAAGATTGATAAGTTTTACAGTTCCTATGAAAATTATACTGCCATTCTACACGAAGAAAGTGTATTTTCACCCGGAAAAAATCCAGGGAATTTTTTTCCTTGTCTGTGTATACACCCTGATATAGTAACTGTTCAGACGTGGGTCCATTACTGTAAACCAGTGCCAGAGCATCATATGGAAATGCTAGTCTTTGCTTACAGGAAAATAATAATTAATAATAATAATAATAATTCCCGTGGAGGCCCGGGAAAAGAATAGGCCTCCGGTATGTTCTGCCAGTCGTAAGAGGCGACGAAAAGAACAAACCACTAATAGGGCTAACTCCCCTTTTAGTGTGATTAGTTGGTTCAGGCCAGAACTAAAGAAGCCTCGGACAAGCGCCGTCATGGTCGGGGACAACGCTTGAACCCTATGCCCGCCCACAATGGTAACGACACTGCAAGCCAACTGGAAAATGATTTAAATCCAAATAGAGGTGTTTTGCAGGATATGCTTCCTGCAACCACCCTAGAAGGAAAACAAAGACAGAGGATGAGATGGTCAGATGAAGTTAATCGACACCTCATGTTCTGTTATTACCAAGCAACAAACCTAGGAACCAACACAACTGGATACAGATCACAAGTATACACAACATTTATTACCAGATACCCGGAATTAAAATTTTTAACAGAACAACGACTAGCTGATCAGATCCGTGTAATAATAAAAAATAACAGGATACCCCAGTCAGAATTAGAAAACATCAAACAACAAGTACAACAAATACTGGAACAAAATAATGTGCAATCAGAAGAAGAAGAAAATACAGTAATGGACTCAAACATCCCAGAGCAAACAAACAAAGACCAACACGCATCAATTAAACAATCAGAGGAAAACGAAATCTCAAGACAGCCACCAGAACAAGCACAAATAGAACACGAAGAGACACACGTGTTAGATATAGAAGAGAAATTTCAGCTGACATATATAGAATACAAAGACACAAATACAGACATCAGACCATTCTTGCACAGACCGCCAAATAACCCACAAGTCGAAACAACAATAAAAACTATCAACACAATCATACACAACAAAATAAACGAAAATACAACTAAAGAAGAGTTACAACTACTGGTTTATATAGGAGCACTCACTACACTAAATATACACACTAGGCAGAGATCAGAACAAACCAACACACAGAAGAAACCCACAAAACCAGCATGGCAACACATGCTACAGATAAGAATAGAAAAACTGAGAAAAGACATCGGACAGCTAACACAATTTATAAGAAATAAAATATCAGACAAAAAACCAAGAAGGTTAGGTAAAATCACACAACAAGAAGCAATAGAGCAATTAGATGAAAAGAAGCAGAAATTACAAGCATTGGCCAAACGACTTAGAAGATACAAAAAAAGTGAAAATAGAAGGAAACAAAACCAAACATTCAACACAAACCAAAAGAGATTTTACCAAACAATAGATAACACACACATTAAAAAAGACAATCCACCAAACATAACAGACATGGAACACTTCTGGAGCAACATATGGTCAAACCCGGTACAACATAACAGGCATGCACGGTGGATACAAGCAGAAACAGACACATACAAGATGATACCACAAATGCCTGAAGTGATAATTTTGCAACATGAAGTCACCCGAGCAATTAATTCTACACACAATTGGAAAGCCCCTGGAAATGATAAAATAGCAAATTACTGGCTAAAGAAGCTCACCTCAACACATTCACATCTAACTAAATTATTTAACAGTTACATTGCAGACCCATACAGATTCCCTGATACACTTGCACATGGAATAACCTATCTGAAACCTAAAGATCAAGCAGACACAGCAAACCCAGCTAAATATCGCCCCATAACATGCCTACCAACAATCTACAAAATATTAACTTCAGTCATTACACAGAAATTAATGGCACATACAACACAGAACAAAATTATAAATGAAGAACAAAAAGCCTGCTGCAAAGGAGCACGAGGATGTAAAGAGCAACTGATAATAGATACAGAGGTGACATATCAAGCTAAAACTAAACAAAGGTCGCTACACTACGCATACATTGATTACCAAAAAGCCTTTGATAGTGTACCCCACTCATGGTTACTACAGATATTGGAAATATACAAAGTAGATCCTAAATTGATACAGTTTCTAAACATAGTAATGAAAAACTGGAAAACCACACTTAATATCCAAACAAATTCAGATAACATCACATCACAGCCAATACAGATTAAGCGTGGAATATACCAAGGAGACTCATTAAGTCCTTTCTGGTTCTGTCTTGCTCTGAACCCACTATCCAACATGCTAAATAATACAAATTATGGATATAATATTACTGGAACATACCCACACAAAATCACACATTTGCTATACATGGATGATCTAAAACTACTGGCAGCAACCAATCAACAACTCAACCAATTACTAAAGATAACAGAAGTATTCAGCAATGATATAAATATGGCTTTTGGAACAGATAAATGTAAGAAAAATAGCATAGTCAAGGGAAAACACACTAAACAAGAAGATTACATATTGAATAACCACAGTGACTGCATAGAAGCGATGGAAAAAACAGATGCCTATAAATATCTAGGATACAGACATAAAATAGGAATAGATAATACAAATATTAAAGAAGAACTAAAAGAAAAATATAGACAAAGGCTAACAAAAATAATGAAAACAGAATTGACAGCAATAAACAAGACAAAAGCTATAAATACTTATGCTATACCAATATTGACCTACTCATTTGGAGTAGTGAAATGGAGTAACACTCAATACACTAACACGTTCACAATGCCACAAATATAGAATACATCACATACATTCAGCAACAGAAAGATTCACATTAAGCAGAAAGGAAGGAGGAAGGGGATTCATCGACATAAAAAACCTACATTATGGACAGGTAGACAATTTAAGAAAATTCTTTCTAGAACGAGCAGAAACTAGCAAAATACACAAGGCAATCACTCATATAAATACATCGGCTACACCACTGCAATTTCATAACCACTTCTACAACCCTTTAGATCACATAACATCAACAGATACGAAGAAAGTAAATTGGAAAAAGAAAACACTTCATGGCAAGCACCCGTATCATCTAACACAGCCACACATCGATCAAGACGCATCCAACACATGGCTAAGAAAAGGCAATATATACAGTGAGACAGAAGGATTCATGATTGCAATACAGGATCAAACAATAAACACCAGATATTACAGCAAGCATATTATTAAAGATCCCAATACCACAACGGATAAATGCAGACTTTGTAAACAACAAATAGAAACAGTAGATCACGTCACAAGCGGATGTACAATACTAGCAAATACAGAATACCCCAGAAGACATGACAATGTCGCAAAAATAATACATCAACAGCTTGCCTTACAACATAAACTTTTAAAAAAACACGTTCCTACATACAAGTATACACCACAAAATGTACTGAAGAATGATGAATACAAATTATACTGGAACAGAACCATTATAACAGATAAAACAACGCCACATAACAAACCTGACATCATACTCACCAATAAAAAGAAGAAATTAACACAACTAATCGAAATATCCATACCCAATACAACAAATATACAAAAGAAAACAGGAGAAAAAATTGAAAAATACATCCAACTGGCTGAGGAAGTCAAAGACATGTGGCATCAGGATAAAGTTGACATCATACCAATTATACTATCAACTACAGGAGTCATACCACACAATATCCACCAGTACATCAATGCAATACAGCTACACCCAAACATATATATACAACTACAGAAATCCGTAATTATTGATACATGTTCAATTACCCGAAAGTTCTTAAATGCAATATAACACATACCGTACAGTTAAAAGAAAGTGACGCTTGATCAAGGTCCGCGTCACTCCATTTTTAACCGGACCTAACGTCTGAGAAAGTGAAGGAAAAATAATAATAATAAATTTCAAAAGCCATGCTTCCCCAGAGAAACTGATGATAACATTGTTTTGAGGTAAGAAAGGCCCACTAGTGAGTCGGTACACTTGTAAAGGTCAAATAGTGTGAGTAGCAACAGCTGATGTGGAAGTTTGAACCCAAAATAAAAACATAGAGGAAAGGGTAGCTTTCAAATGGTGCATTTTTGCTTCAGTATAGTAGCTACCCTCATACAGCTGGGAAAACAGTCTGGCTCATTCAGAATCTGCGTTCTAAGCGGCTGGAACACTCATCATTTTTGGTCCAATGAAGGAGCATCTGTGTGAATCAAAGCTATTCGTCAGATGATGAGGGGGGTCTAGGATGTTCAAGAATAGATGTGCCCAAGTTCAAGACTAAAGTAAGAACCTTATCAAGATACAGATCAAGTGCACAGAGAATGATGGAGGCTGTGTAGAGAAATATTTCTTGCAGTGCTGTTTTCAGAATAAAACATTTTAAAATAATTGTCCTTAGTTTTAAACTTGTCATCATATAATACTGGAGTAAGAAATTACTTGGACTATCACTGGGACATAGCTTGGCATAGAAATGAGGCAACTAAAATTACAGGGAGCAGAATTGGTCATCAGCACTTACCCTGACAGTGCACAATTGAAAGTACGTGATACAGAAAGGTGTTAAATGTTCAGCCATAAAAATCTTAGACCATTAACTCAGTGAAGTGAAGAACCTAAATTACAATAGAATTAACTGGAAACACAGTCATCGTACGATGCAGCAAGAGACCATTATAATCAAACATGCAAACAACAAAACTTATTCACTTAAGTGGTGGCTATTATTTATGACATGTCTTTTTTGTTGTTTTCCTTTTTAAAAATTATATGCTTTTTTTTGTGTGTAAATAAATAAAAATTTGGTATACGATGAGACTGTGCTCTTGAAATTCACACATGTCTGTTGAACAATGGAAAATCCAGGGTGGAATGTAACAATACCAGAGAAGGAAAGTTACTACTCGCCATATAGCGAAGATGCTGAGTCGCGATAGGCACAATAAACAATAAAAAGATTCACACACTCATAGCTTTCGGCTATGAAGCCTTGTCAGCAGTAGACACACACACACACACACACACACACACACACACACACACACTCTTACGCAAACGCAACTTGCACACACGTCTGCAGTCTCAGAGAGCTGAAACTACACTGTGAGCAGCAACTCCAGGGCATGATGGGAGTGGCGACTGGGTGGGGGTAAGGATGAGCCTGAGGTGGGGAGGGGGTGGGATAGTATGGTGGGAGTGAAATGTTGCAGTTTAGACGGAGGGCAGGTGAGAAGGTGTGGAGGGGGGAGGTGGTAAGCAGTGGAAAGGAGAGAAATAAAAATAAAAATAAATTAGAAGATGGGGTGTGGCGGTGAAATGACGGCTGTGTAGTGCTGGAATGGGAACAGGGAGGGGGCTGGCTGGGGTGAGGACAGTGACTAACGAAGGTTGAGGCCAGGAGGGTTACGGGAACGTAGGATATATTGCAGGGAAAGTTCCCACCTGCGCCATTCATAAAAGCTGGTGTTGGTGGGAGGGATCCGTATGGCTCAGGCTGTGTAGCAGTCATTGAAATGAGGGGTATCATGTTTGGCAGTGTGTTCAGCAACAGGGTGGTCCACTTGTTTTTTGGCCACAGTTTGTTGGTGGCCAGACTGGAGTAGGTGGTGGTAGGAGGATGTGTGGGACAGGTCTTGCACCTAGGTCTATTACATGGGTATGAGCCATGCGGTAAGGGATTGGGAGCAGGGGTTGTGTAAGGATGGACCCCCACCCAGTCACCACTCCCGTTATGCACTGGTGCTGCTGCTTGCAGTGTAGTTTCAGCTCCCTGAGACTGCAGATGTGTGTGCAAGTTGCGTTTGCATGAGTGTGCGTGTGTGTGTGTGTGTGTGTGTGTGTGTGTGTGTGCATGCATGTCTACTGCTGACAAAGGCTTAACAGCCAAAAGCTGCGTGTGTGAATCTTTTTATTGTGACTATCGCGACTCAGCATCTCCGCTATATGGTGAGTAGCAACTTTGTTTCTCTGGTATTGACACATGTCTGTTGTTCAGCCCTGCAGTAGTCCAACGTACAATATGTGAATTTGGGTTGTGAAGCTAGTACATTATCAAGGAATAGGCAGTAACAATTTCAGTGGACAGCTATGTTACTTACATTTTGGAATTAGCGAGTAATAAGCAGTGTCTTATGTGGAAAAAGGTCTAAAGCTGTACTAATGTAATTTGTCTGATGTATCTATAAAATTTATTGTATAATATAATTGGGTAGTTAAAAAATCTGCTCACCAAGTGGTGACAGGCGTAAACATATACTAAGCTAAAAAAAAAGTGTAAGATTTGGAGCCAGCGGCTCCTCCTCCTGGTGGAAGGGTTGAAGGGGAAAGGGGAGGAATCAAGAAAAGGACTGGTGAGGTTTAGGAAAAGGGGAAAGTCCGACGTGGCATAACACTACACCATTACAAAAAAATGTTTGTCTATGAGAATAGCAAATTATTGTGGGAAAAGCAGGCACTACACACAGATGAGTCACTTACTATTAGTTAACATATGACATAAAAACACGGTGCTTTCAATTGGTGAAAGTGGAATTGGGATTTAGTGGCCTGAAATGGGAATGGAAGATACAGGCAATATGCGATAACATTGTCCATTTCTGGTGAAACTGCTGATTTCGAAGGTCAGTCACAAAATTTTGTAGTGGGACGGTTTAAGGTTCTACTGTGCCTGGCTCGCGTACAGTTTTTCCTTCACCTAGCTGCTATTATGTCACTCTGCCCCTGTGAAGTGAACTACAACTGCTGCCAGTGTTTACTTGGACTTGAGTTTGTATAGTCACTGCTGTGCTTTCCAATATATTGCATGACTAGCGATGGGTATACCATCTGCACTCCTCGAACTGTTCTTAACATTTCCTCATCTGTATTAATGGAATGATGTTTTGGAACCTGGTACAAGGGCAGTGTAGGGGCAACAAAAGTTCAGTTTTCTATATTTCACGTAATTATTGACCCAATTTAAAAATTTTATTTGCTGTCTTGATCTACTCATTAAGAGGTATGATCTTAATGTTAAATAACGCAATAAGACAAGTGTCACAGTTAGAAAATATGTGTTTGTTTTGAAGCAGTGTAATTGATGCCATGTGAATACAAATACTTTATTCATCTAGTATTTTGGAATGGCTGCACTTGGCAACTAGCAACAAAGTTTACACATTTTTAAACTTTTACAAAACCTTTTCTTGCTGACGCTCTCCACGAAATGATGAAAGGAAAAAAGTTCCTCAGTTGCTACATTTTCGCTGTTTGCACAGTCAAACTTCAGCCTCGGACATAGTGTTTTAATTTATTACTCCTTTACTAACAACTGTATTCATAACACGGTTTGCAGGCTGTATCCACATATACCACTTAATGCACCTGCAAAATTATATCATTGTACAAAACACAGTTCAGGAGATATGGCATCGTGAACATTCAGACCTGTGAAAAACTTGCCTTTGCTGGAAATATTCAATTTGTATTCATCCAGTGTTTCACAGTGAGAGTGCTTTGCAATTTCGAACAAACTTTAAGTGTAATTTCAAATCTTACCTAAACTTTTTCTCCCTTGCATGCTTAAAAGCAAATATTTAACACATTGACTCATTTTAGAAAGTAATGAGATGTTTGAGGATGTTTTATACATGGGAATTTGATTCTTTAAAGAATCAGAGGTTTACTGGTAGTGTTTCTGTTTGATGAGTGGGTAGTATTCACAAGGGTAATATTTCTTTGGAACTGTGCTTAATAGACCTGTTGTAATACCACTATGCATACACACTGAGAAAGTCACACTTGGACTTACATTAATTTCAGTTGGGAACTGTTGTTATTTGTTTTTGTAGACTGATAGACTATTTAACCTGTTGTTACATTATTCTAATTTTGTGTTCAGTAAATGCTTATTGGCCTAATGTGACGGTTACAATAAAAGGAACTTGCTGTTATCTGAAGAACATCTTTCTTATGGCAATCAGTGAGTGTCTATTGATTGATGAGGAGTTTGGTTTATAAGTTTCCATGTTTGCAGTTGAGTCACAATTTTGTGTTTACACGATATTTTGACAACTTTCCTATCATTTCGGTAAGGTGTTGCTCATTGTGTGCGCTCCGATCACACTGACCGGGACACAATGTGCGCTTCTATTGCATTTGTTTCTCATCTCTGTTCGACAGATATTAAAAACCAACGGAAAGGCTATATCAAAACAAAAAGTTATAGATAAGGAGAATGCTTTATGATGATACTCGGTATGTGTTTATCTGCCTCCTGTCTGTGAGTAGCGAGAAGGTGTTGAGAATTTCTCCAATATGGTTTAAGCAAACTGAGTGCCAGAGTATACAGTTTAGTTAAGTAAGCACGTAATTGATCCTGCACAAAAACTAGCAGTAAGAATAACATGTGGTGTTCATTTCCAGTCATCTTGTAGGTATGGTTTCTTGTAGAGGAGTTGCATATTACAACTGAACATTCACAATTTGTATATGCACTAATGAAATTTGTCATTATTAATTTCTCACAATTTGAGAAGGATAGTGATGCCTGAACCCACAACACTAGAAGAAAAATGACTTTCATTGCCTATTAGTAAAACTGTCAGTGGTTCAGAAAGAAGTTGAGTATGCACCAGCAAAAATTTTTAATCATTGGCCAGTAATATGAAATGTCAGAGAGGCTGCAAAACAAGTTTTAAATACAGGGTAAACATACAGTGATATAAAATGCAATAACTTGAGAAGTAATTGAGATATACATTGATAGTATGTTTCTAAAAGTATGGTAACTCAAAATGTTTTTTTACATACCTAATACACGCTGAAATGGGCACCATTAGTGGCACAACAGACAGCTGTATGTATTTCACTTTTCTTAAAGTGTTTTGCAGAATTGCAGGCATAACATTTGCAATAGCTGCACAAATGAGATGGCGGAAATTTGGTAGATCACAAACTGGTATTCGATGCACTTGGTTCTTGATAAACCCGTACAGAAAAAAATAAAAGTGTAATGTCTGAGCTTCTCGCGGGCCAAGCAATCGACAGACTGCCTCTCCAAATCCAGTGATCTGGAAACTTGTCATCCAAGAAATTCTTCACAGCGTTCGCAAAATGTCATGATGCGCCATCTTGTTGAAAGATCACATCATGAGGAAATTGTGGCACAGCATACAGCTCCAATATGTCTACATATGTTATTAAATTAACTGCATGCTCTGTGAAGAAGAATGGGCCTATAACCCTGTTCCTCAAGAATCCACCCCACACGTTCACTTTTTTCAGGTTCACTGTGTGTGTGTGTGTGTGTGTGTGTGTGTGTGTGTGTGTGTGTGTGTGTGTAGGGGGGGGGGGGGGGGATTTCAATTCTACATATGCAGCAATTCTGTCTGTTTATCATGCTGGAAGTGTGAAATTTAGCCTCATCTGAGAAGCAGATAAAATAGAGGAATGCTTCGTTTTCATCCTTTTTTGTCTGAATTGTCTTTGAGAGTGCCTTCCATCATGGCCTGTCCCCAGGCTGGCTTTTGTGATCAAACTGTGGTTTGTACAGCCGTAGGCGCAACCTTTTATGGACTGTATCGTGTACTGTTGAATGAGGAACCGTAACTGTCCATTTGCCTGTTGTATAGACTTATGGGGGCTCTGCTGGAAGGACAACAATAGCCACTGGAACTGCACACTTGTTGTGGTGACCTATGGCCTGACATCAAAATCAAATTCCCATTTTCCCTAAGCCATTTGTCCGATTTCATGATTGTTATGTAACTGGAAACATCGTTAGTTGGTCACAGTCCATACTCGTGCTGAAAACAACGTACCAGTGCAACAGACTTCGGCTCCACAAAAGAAAGCATGCACAACATGTTACGCTGTGGAGTCCACATGGCTACTGACGTGCATCTATGTGTACAAAGCAGTTATGCATATGTGTATGTACTACCAACTGCTACAAGAAAACACAGAAAATGTTTTGTGGTGCCATACTTTTACAAGCAAACTGACAATAAATATCTCAATTCCATCTCAAGCTATCACAATTTATGTTATATGTTTAACTTGGACATCCAATATAATCTAAAACTATTTCTTTTGCGTAACTCCTTGTATTCAATAGGTGAATTTTTATTTAAAAACTGGTAACCTATAAAAAAAAGAAAATGTACGTTTGTGTAGTTGTGAGAGTAGCACTGAAAAAATAATGTGTTCATAAATATTATACATACTCTGCAAACTGATTTGTTGTGCATAATTTTGATAAAGAAATCATTAAGATGATTTGGAGAACATGTAATTAACTAATCAACCTGTTTTCTCACCCTCGTTGCAGGCCCTGACAGGCGATGACCGGCTGGAGGCTCGTGACGAGCTGTTCGCCACACTGGATGTGACGGTGCATGCTGGGTTCTTACCGTGCCGTCTCCAGGTCTGTCAGCTGCTTACCTCCTGTGTTGGGGAATCTGTCAGTTTCAACTGTGTTTCACAGCTGTTACCTCTCAGTCTAAAATTTGTTACGTGTGGGGTTCAGTCCTTGTCCAGTCTCGAATTTGTTCTGTCCCTTGTTGCTTCTTCACCTCTGGCAATAATCTGTGTATGAGAAAAATGCAGTGTTGCACCAGTCCAGGCAATATTAATAGTATAATCAGGCTTTTTGCAGATGATGCAGTTATCTATAATGAAGTACTATCTGAAAGAAGATGCATAAATGTACAGTCAGATCTCTATAAGATTTCAACATGGTGCAGAGATTGGCAACTTCCTCTAAATGGTCAGAAATGTAAAATTTTGCACTTTACACAAAAAAAAAAACAAAAAAAACTTACAGTGTGTCCAGAAAAGAACTCCCTGATTTCAAAATTAAATATCTCGAAAACAAAGATCGATAGAGAAATGCAGTAAACGGTATGTTTATTGTGAAAGCTGTAAGAAGTTTATACAGCCGTTTGAAATAATAGTTATAAAAGCTGGTAACAGATGGCACTGTAATCGCCATACGTAATGCCTAGTATAAAAAGCCCAGAGCGATCAGTTCTACTATTGAAACGTGAAAGGAGTGTAGCGTACCAAGGAAGAGATTAAAACCATGTACTCCATTGAACAATGCGTTTTTCTGGTGCTAGAGTACCACAGGTTAGAAGAGAATCCTACGGCAACAAGGCGAAGTTTTCAAGCACGATTTAATGTTCGAAAAGGACCCAAACAGGCATCGTAACTGATGATCTAGTGGGGCATGTTGGCCGCAAGCAAACCGCAGTTACGCCTGAAAATATTGCCACAGTTTCTGGAATTATTCAGCGAAATCCAATGTTATCCGTCCGTAGTATTGCATCTGAGACTGGTTTGAAGCATTCCAGCACACAGAAAATACTGAGAAAGAGCCTACACATGTTTCCATTCAAAATTCAAACGCACCAGGCCATACCCGTACGATCTGTGCAACAAAGGGTTGCTTTGCTAATCAGTTGCTCACAATGATTCATAGTGAAGGATTTGATGTTGACTGTATCTGGTTTACAGATGAAGCACACTTCCACCTGAATGGATATGTGAATAAGCAGAACTGGCGATTTTCTTGTTCCGAAAAGCCATATTGGTGTGAAGCAAAACCCCTGTATTCTCCTAAAGTTACTGTGTGAGCTGCAGTATGCAGCAGAGGCATTATTGGCCCTTTTTCCATTCGAGAAACGGTCACTGGTGCACATTATGTTGCAATTTTGGAACAATTTGTTGCCACACAGCTAGCGTTGGAGGATCGACCAGGTACTGAATGGTTTATGCAAGATGGAGCCTGACCACATCGGACTGAACAAGTGTTTCGCTTTCTTGAGGAATACTTCGGGAATCGAGTCATTGCTTTGGAATATCCCAAATTTACTGGTGCAGGCATGGATTGGCCTCCATATTCGCCAGATTTGACTCCCTGTGACTTTTTTTTGTGGGGCACAGTGAAAGACATGGTCTACCCGAAGCATCCCCCCATGCTGGACGAGCTTGAATCGGCAATCTCTGTGGCATGTGAATCCATTTCGGTTGAGACACTACGAAATGTGATGGCGAATTTCATTCTTTGTTTGCGCCACCTCTGTAGTGCCAATGGTGAACATTTTGAAAACATTGTGATGTGATTGTTTGCAAAGATTGTTTTCATACGATTATTTCACTTGTGTATGATGATATGAGCTGTACAGCGTACAGCTCCATCTGTTAGCAGCTTTTGTAACTATTACTTCAAACTGCTCTATAAACTTCTTACAGCTTTCACAATAAACATACCGTTTACTGCATTCCTCTGTCGATCTTTGTTTTCGAGATATTTAATTTTGAAATCAGGGAGCCCTTTTCTGGACACCCTGTAGTATACTATAAATATTATATCAATGAGTTACTGTTGGAATCGACCAACTCGTACAAATACCTGAGTGTAACATTTTAAAGGGATATGAAATGGAATGATCACATAGGTTTAGGAATGGGTAAAGCAGATGGTAGACTTGGGTTTATTGGTAGAATGTTGGGGTAGTGCAATCAGTCTACAGAAGAGATTGCTTACAAATCACTTGTTGGAACGGTTCTAGAATATTGCTCAAGTTCGTGCAATCTATACCACATAGGACTAACGGAGAAGGGTAGCATGAATGATAAGGTCTGTTTAATCCATGGGGGAGTGCCACAGAGATACTGAAGAAAATGAACTAGCAGAATCATGAAGACAGGTGTAAACTATCCCGAGATAGTCTATTAACAATGTTTCAAGAACAAGCTTTAAATGATTACTCTAGGCGTATACTCCAACCGCCAATGTATCACTCACATAGGGATCGTGAGGATAAGATTAGAATAATTGAATGCACAGAGGCACTCAATCGTTCTTCCTGTGCTCCATATGTGAATGGGACAGAAAAGAAACCATAATAACTGCTACAGTGGAATGTACGCTCTACTATGCTCGTTATGGTGGTTTGTATAGTATAGATGTAGATGTTTTGGAGTCCACATTAAATATTAGGTCACCCAGGGGAAGTCTGTTCAGGTGCCAGAGTAAAGTGAGTGTGGCACCTCCAGTATGACCTGGTGAAGCATTGCAGTGTTCAGACAAGTCTTTTGGTTTAGGGGTGCTTATATTGCCAGAGTATGTATTCAGAATGATTTTTTTCACTCTGCAGTGGAGTGCACAGTGATATGAAACTTCGTGGCAGATTAAAGTGTACGCTGGACTGAGATTCGAACTCAGGACTATTGCCTTTAGCAGGCAAGTGCTCTACCGACTGAGCTACCCGAGCACGACTCACAACCCATCCTCTCTGCTTTACTTCCACCAGTACCTCACCTCATACCTTCTGAACTTGACGGAAGCTCTCCTGCGAAACTTTCAGGACTAGCACTCCTGGAAGAGATGATATTGTGGAGACGTGGCTTAGCCACAGCTTGGGGTATGTTTCTAGAGTGAATTTTTCATTCTATAGTGAAGTGTGAGCTGATAAGAATCTCTGTGTGCCGGACAGACTCATGAACTTGGGACCTTTGCCTTTGCTGAGGAAAGTGCTGTACCAACTGAGCTATCTAAGCACAATCCACAATCGGTCCTCACAGTTTTACTACCACCAGTACCTCATCTCCTTCCTTCTGAGTTAACAGAAGTGTGAAAGGCAAATTTCCTGAGTTTGAGTCTCAGTCTGGTACACAGTTGTGATCTGTCAGGAAGTTTCATATAAGTGCTCACTCTGCTGCAGAGTGAAAATTTCATGGTGGAGGCTTCCCCAGGCTGTGGCTAAGCTATGTCTCTGCAGTATCCTTTATTGCAGGATTGCTAGCAACAGAAGAATTTTTGTGATGTTTGGAAGGTACAAGATTAGGTGCTGGCAAAAGCAAAGCTGTGACGATCGGTCGTGGAGCGTGCTGGTATAGCTCAGTTGGTAGAGCACTTGTGCAGTCATTTTAGAAGCTGTGGCCCTTCCCTAACTTCTGCTTTTGCAAAGTGGTCTCTGAGCCAAAACTATTGCCCACCCCTGGCCTAGAGACAAAAAGTTGATCACGGGGAAATGCTTGCAAATTGTCTGGGTTGACACAGCAGTTATAGTTGCCTCCAAACACAGTCTACAGTTGTATTGCATCCTGAAACTGTGTGGTAGACTTTAAACTGTGTGGCAGAACAGGACTCATGCCCTGGGACTTTTGCCTTTTGCGGGAAAGTGCTCTGTTGACTAAGCTTCCCAAGCACAACTCATGATCCGCCCTCAGGGGGAGGACAAACACTTCTGTGAAGGCAAAGGTCCCAGGTTCAATCCCCTGTCTGGTAGACAGTTTTAATCTGCCAGGAAGTTTCAAACCACTGCACACTCTGTTGAAGTGTGCAAATTTGTTCTAGATGTTACACTTTCTTCAGGGTAGCTATGTGTCATAATTTGTACACAACAATCATCAACTGGTGTTGTTACTATGAAGCAAAGTTAAATGTTTTGTGTCCCGAGACAACATTTGAATTTTTTAATGATGCCGCAATGGTGTGTCCTGATTAAGTGATGACATTTTGTGCGGACAATCCTTATTGCCACAAACTTTTTGACTTGTAGACCATGAGCAAAATTCTTGCTTTGGGCAGACCACTGCCTTTCATAAATTGGGTCTTTACGAATTCATCAATTTCAAAAGTGATTTTGAGGCTAAGTGCTACTTACTATGATAGGTTTAACTATAGAAGTGTAGAATAAAGAAAAATAATAAAACATGTTGAGTTTCATACATTTATGAAATGACACAAAATGCAAATCTAGTAAAATTAATGCATAAATGCCTTTAGTGGAAGAGATGAGTCAGGAGCTTTATTAGCAAATTTTCAATTTTTATCTTCAGTTTAGTTTGGTTTAACCCAAAATCTCCTACGTCAGTGAGTCCCAATTTGTTTGTTTATATTTTGCTGTTTAAGGAGATAGGCATGTGCACTGAAACCCCTTTCTGTAAGGTTTGAAAGTGGAAAAGCTATCAGACTTTCTCATGATAGTCTACAATACAGGATAAGTAACAGCTATGTCTCTCTGAACCCAGAATATTTAGTCATGTATTTTCATAGTAAAAATATCCTCAAGCTTAGTTTCCAAACTTGTGTGAAGGAGAATTAAATGTTGAGTGTAGGTCAATATGACATCACTCAGGCAGTATGTCTGTTACAGACTGGGAAACTGAAAAAAAATTTATGCCAACCAACGTTTTGCTTCTTCATTGGTATAATCCTGGCGAGAAAAGGTGAAAGATGGATTTTGTTTTTCTTAAATTTAGATTGTTAACTTATAACTGCAAGTTAACCTCATTAAATTTGGTAAACAGGTGTGTTAAATAAACAGTGTCTGGTTTCTACATCATTAAATTTTCTTTTAACATTGGATCTTTAACATCCTGAAATTCTAAAACAGTCACAAAATTATGGTAAACCCAAGTCTTTTGACATCCAGCCTACATCGGTGAGGAGGAGTAACCAATCAAACTCTTAGTTGTTTTCTTTGTGTAACTGTGCAAATAAAGAAGAGTTAATCATGTTGCTTTGGATTTTGTTTACTGTGTTAATGACATATCTATCACTCAAATTTTTAACAAATAAATATTATTCATCGATGATGCAGTGTATTGCAAACACCCAAGGTACACGGTTTTAAATCCCCTATAATTCCACGATAGCACCCAAATATGGCAGGTGCTCCAGTTGCTGTTGCTGATAGTCTATATTGGTACAATGATTTTTTAATGTCAGATCATACATCTGATCTGTATGAACCTTGATATGTATAATTAGAAAATCAGGAGCAGAGAAATTATTTCCATTTGGACTCTGCGTGCTTGTTTCTGGTACAAAGTGGATTTCTTCATTGCGATGCTAAAATTTTTCTAACAAGACATGAGATAGTATTTGGAATTCACAAGAAATTTTAAAGCTACATTAAAACATGGCTTATTAGCCACTTTCGCAAATTTTTGGAAAGAATGATGTTCTCTCTGTGTAAAAGAAACCTTCGTCCAGTTTCAGCAATTTGTTGGTCGTCTTCAAAAACTGAAAGGTTCAGAGAGGATATGGTGAACAGAGTGCACACAGAATGCGTTGTTGTAGTACGTTTATCCAAAACCAGTCACAGTTAAAATCATCCTCACTCGTACAAATTACATGAATGCAAGACTGCAGGGTTTCCAGTTATGTATCACATTTTTGTCTAAATCTCACCAAAAAAGTGTTGTCTAGCAATTAGAGATTTTATGAAAAGAAGACACAGATTGTATAGCATAGCTTAATAGTTTCTTCATCCTGTTTCATCTTTTTATCTCCACAGGTACAGGACAAGTCAAGTGATATCATAACATTACTGCCTGTAATTACACGAAATTTGCTTTATATTCTGAATCTGATAATCGGGAGCGTTAAATGTTTTTTGAAATTATTTATTGGAACTGTCTTTGGGGGTAACATTATAAGAAAACTGGGGCCTATTTTTATTTTTGTTTTAATCTCACTTCTTTTGTGAAAATCAACAGTGATAATTATACTATTAATTATCATTTACTTTAAAACGGCAGAATAGCTCCAACCCAAAGTTAGCTTGGAAACAGCTGGTTTGGTATTTTATTGAGCAGTAAAAGAAATGAAGTTTACTTTCATAATAATTGCATTCAGAAAAATTATTGGACTTGGAGGAAAATAAATGACTGCAGGTTCTAATGAATGTAATATGCAAATAGTAGTTACACAAAATGGCTTTTGAAGAAATCGTAAACAAAACAAAAAGCTTCCATATTTAATTTCCTTACTTTCCATGAATGAAATCTATTTTCTCTTTTTATCCAAACTGAAAGAGGATCTTCGAATAACATGGTCATAATAAGGAATTTACTTTCTATGCTTTAATGAACATGTAATCTACACATATAAATAAAACTCACTGTTATTAGTACAGCTCAGCAACAAAGACCTAATTCCATCAAAGATCTGATAACAAGAGTGCAAAGGAAAAAAGAATGAGAGGGCAGATAAAGAATGAGAGGACTTTTCACATTTATACATGTCCTTTTATAATTTTCTAAAAGTGTTATCTTAACGTAATTTTTATCTCAGTACTATTTACAAAGTTTATGTATCACTGCATTACATAGATGTTTAAATAAAAAAATAAATATTGTTTCAGATAATCATACCAGGCATTGTCATTTAATAATTGTTTCTCTTGGTATTGGGAAAAGTTCATTAAAGTCTGGCTGTGATGCTACAATATGATGTGATAAGCACAAGCAAATTTCCTGACAACTTGTGGACACACTTTTACAGTAGTGAATAGTGAGAGTCAGACATCTTTACAAATATTATACAATATAGTATGTTAACAGTTTTAGTACTAACAGTAAATTTTGTTAATTGCATAGGCACAAAAATGTTTCCACTTCTCAGTTTACACACCACAGGACAAACAATGTACTTTGGCTAACAACAAAACAAATGAAACTTTTGGACAGAGTCCTGGTCCAGCGCACAGTTTTAATCTGTAAAGAAGCTTCATGTTGGCTCACTCTCCACTGCAGAGTGAAAATTCATTCTGAAATAAAACAAATATTTACAATGTATCTAAAGTATCAGCATCAAGTTCACCAACACACAATACCTTGTCATTAAAAAATTCACCTAAAATGTGGTGATACTTGTTTGGAAGCCACAGTTTGAGTTATGAGAGGTGTTCGGAAATGATTTACAATTGCACTGTTTTATGAATCTGTGGGACGATGAACTGATTGTAGCAGGCTGTGCAGATGCTATGTGACAATTGTGAACACTGTGTATAATGGAAGGACAGCACTTGTTTGCTGTTAAGAAGGGAAAGCTGAGGACAAGATGGAAGGCAACTACCATGGGACAGAGACAGACTGCATGAGTTTTGTGAAAGGAAGGATTCAAAACAACAGATATTCCTAAAAGTTTAACTTTGATGTCTGTTCAAGAATCTCCTGTTTATGGGACAGAGCTTTGCCATCAACAGTGGAATGATAAATAAAGTTGACATCACTGGGCTTCATTGTTGTGCCTCACTCACTATAATGTATCATTTAAAAATACAACACCTGCTGGAATTCGTCCTAAAAGATGCTGAAAATCCCAAATGAGAAACAAAACCAAATAAGACTATTTCAACTTTTACTTTTATAGAATATAAAATTTTCTGTGCCCTGCACATAAATGTTCCATGCCTAAGAATCGTTGTGGAGATAATGCATTACTGTATATTACATTGTAGAGACTTAGACTTTAAAAAGACATGTTCTTAGATGAAGTCTTAAGAGTTCTATATTAGAGTATTTGAGCTGTTTTTGTGAGCATTAGTGTAGTTGCTACACCAAAAGTCATTTCTGAATGATCAACAAAAGTTATTGTATGATGGAAATGCTTTGGAGACTGTAATATATTGCATCTATACTTATAGCAAGAATATGGTGGAAAATGAAACAAAGTTAGTTTTGCTCCTTCTCATTAACCAGTGCTTAGAATGAAAGTTCAGTATTTCAAATTCTAGGCTACACAGTCAAGGAAGAAGAGATACAACATTGTGGCTATAAAAGGATGTCGGTCGAATTTTCTTTGTGCGTGAAAGTAAAATCACTATGTAAGACCTTGATATGAGAATACAAGAAACTTTATGCCTTTTTAATGGAATACATGGGTACCAAAATTGACTAAAGAATCCTAACTTTTTTAAGTTTGTCACATCATTATCTTTTTTAAGTTAGTCACATCATTATCTATACAGAATAATTATAGTATACCATTATATTCATCTGATCTTATTCTATTTGATTATGCTTTATTCAGTAACATGAACGGTGCAATGTGGGGTAAAAGATTGGGCAACAGCAAAGAATTTTAGGCAGCTTTCGACTAGTGAGTGCATAGTATCCCAAAACAATGATTCCGTGGTGCTGTAATGAAGTTTGTAGGTAGGTGGTGGTAGTATATTCATATCTGTGGGGAATATATTGAGAGATTCAATGTATGATGACTCATGTTCATTGATAAATAAGATAAAAAGTGCTATAATGCTATTATAATCATTTCCAAACGCCCCTCGTGTTTTGAAGTGAAGTGTGTAATGTTTTATATTGTCTCAGTGGCCAGATAATGTGTGAAGCTTTATTAGAGCTTGGTGTGGTAAATTCTTCTTTGTTTATGTGTATGAATATTCTGTATACAGTTGCAGTTTTTATTTTTGGTATTGTATGTATGAACATCCTGGTCAAACTGGAGTCCATACTCTGTAATTTTCATGAAAAAGATATGATATTTAACACATAGGCAAGTCAATGTAATGCGGTGAGGTGGTGGTGGTGGTGGTGGTGGTGGTGGTGGTGGTGGTGGTGGTTAAATAGTGGCCTGCTTGAGATTTTACGAGTTATGTTTCCAATGATTCTAATCTTTTTTTGAGTTATAATGCACTTACAACTTGCAGGAGGGTTTTCACAAAAAATAATTCTGTATCTGTGTAAGATGTAGCAACCATAATTTGTCAGTCTAGATCACAAAAATTTTTGTGAAGAGTAGAATCCAAAAATATTCATGGTCTAGATCGAACACTGTAATAAAATAGAGAATTGCTGATGTACAGTAAATTCATTAGCTTGCAAAGACAAAATGTCCTTCAGAATTAGTCCACCCCCCTGCACCCGCCCCCCCCCCCCTACTTGCATCCCTGCCCCTTAAGTTTCTGACACTACTTACTACTTCCTGACTCGGAATCCTCTTTCCTTTGTCACTCTAATATTTCCATATTTGATTTTCCTTGAAATGTTGAGTTTCGAGGGAATGTTGTGAAGCACATGTCGCATGACTTGTTGCAGGTGCTGTACGTTGATACAGTAGGCTTCATTTCGGACATCCCGACACAGCTGCTGGAGTCGTTCCGAGCGACACTGGAGGATGCGATGTTGGCAGATGTCGTCGTCCACGTCAGAGATGTCAGCCATCCGGACTCGGAAGCACAGGCTGTCAATGTGGACCAGACACTAAAGTCGTTTGATCTCAGTCCAGAGCTGCTCGAAAATGTCATAGTAGTGGGGAATAAGATTGACTTGGTAAGGAAATCCTCTGTCTGCTGCTGTGGTTAAGTTGTATGAATACTTACCAAGCTCCGTCTGTGAGACATCATTAATTTGTGTTATTTCCTGACATTAGGATCAAAGTAGACTAACCACTTTGCTTTATAGTAAAGCATTCAGAGAAACGCAACATTGATATGCAGTATTGAATTCTCTGGCAATGCATTGTGGAGTAGCTAAATTGTAGCTGTAAAGGGGATATGTGACAGATCTCTAAATTTACTTCATCTTGTTAGTTCTTTCTCAATTTTTTAAAATTACAGTTTCATTGATCATTCTTTTAAAAAAATGCAGCTAATTTATAAAAATTTAATTTTGCCTTTTTTATCAATGCAATGTAAAATGCTCCCCTCTTTACTTTTGCTGATATTTCGACATAATTTTCTTAAGCAGTATTATATTCTGCTCAACAGAGATAACTATCTGAACATTCCCTTTTCTGCAAACATTTGTTAATGAAACCAAAAAGTTAATGAAATGTGGTTTTAAGAATCAAAGAACAACAGCTCAGCACATGGAGGAGGCACTGAATTTCAGACACACAAAATGAAAAGAACACTAGAAAAATTTAAGCTTTCAGACAAAGCCGTTTATCAGAAATAGAACTCGCACACACATTTGCACGATGATGGCAGAACAACCCACCATCCGCCTCCCCCCCCCCCCCCCCGCCCCCCACCCCCCCCACACACACACACACACATACACACTCACACTCACACTCACACACAGCTACTGTCTCCGACCAACAAGGGCCGTAGTGGCCGGGGCTGTTGTTGTTGGTGTGTGAATTTGTGAGAGTCCTGTTTCTTGTGAAAACTCAGTGCAAAAGCTTAAATATTTCTATATTCTTTCCATTGTGCCTATCTGTGAGTCAATGTCTTCTTTATGTGCTGAGTACCAATCTGTCCTTTCCATAACGTTGTTGTTCCACTCTAGATTTTCCATTGTTTGAAACATCAGTAACTGTGTGACAGTGCAGTCACATGGTGTCATGGTGTGGGGGAGGATAGCTGGTTGCTAGGTGCAGTGGGAGAGGGGGGGGGGATGTATGGAGGAGACGGTAGTTTTAGTATTCAGGAATGATGAGAGATTTCTTGACATGGTGTTTACAGTTATATTCTGTGCTGACCGTCCTTTGGTGGTATAGTCTGATTAAAATGACTTCAGTTAGTTGCCTCTACAGTGTTGCCACAGTCGCTGCCACTCAGTTAAAGGTGACATGCACACACACCGGGTCACTCTTCATGTGATGTGGAGCAGTGTTGGAAATGGCTGTTGTCTGATATGGCGGGAACGCAAGATGCTCTGTCCACATATAATTTCATATGAACAGTGAACTGTGGCAGGCCATACATTGTGTAGCCCTGAATTTACACTATGGTCCTAACTTAACCACAACCTTATGATGTACAGTGTATCCGAGAAAACAGTGGTCAGCAGCTTCCAAAAGAACTATTAATCACACTCACTTTGTTCGTGGCAATTACAGTTGAACTCTACGAGCAAATTCAAGACACAAAAATTTCAGTTACAGCACTAAAAGCAAACTGCGACTTCTCCTTTTTTCATTAGTTGTCTGATCTAGCTTCACAGTGACTATGCGAGCTGACACGATACGAATCGATGGGCAGTCTTCGTTGACACTTGGTCACAGGTTATAGATGAAACAAGAAGAAAAAAAAAAGCAAATAAAAAAGTCATTATGATGATGAAAATGAAATAACAAAAGGTTAAAAATAAAAAAAATGAATACATTTAAACTAGTCAGTTGAAGATGACGAGATCAGCAATTTCGATGAAGATGGATAAATAAAAAAATTATATCGCTTGACAAGACTCATACCCACAACTTTTTACATGTCAGGTATCTACCTTACCTAATATGCAGCATCACTTCCTATTACGGTGTATACTACCAGTCACAACGATGATTTGTTTCCTTCAAAAAGCTCAGGCTGGTGCAATTTCTTATGAAGCTTATCTACTGTAGGCTAACCTCTGTGTTGGTGGTAACTGAAAATGTGAAGCTGAACCACATTTTGTACTAAGGGATCCAGTAGTGTTTGGCTAGTACTGTGTATGATACCTGTATATTTAGTTGCCATCATTATGTGTGTGTTATTTTTGGTGTGAGTAGCGTGTCTGCTGAAACTTGAAATGAGACCCAGACCTAGGATTCAGGACTCGAAACACATTAAGGAAGGAAGCCAGATGAGGAATTAGAAATGAACTGACAATTTGCTATGGCACTATGGTAACAGTGAACAGTTTGGGCGTGAAATTGTGTGCTGTGATGGGAGGAAGGCATATCCGACATGTTATGTGTCAGTTGTCAAATAATTTTAATCAAACCATAGTTATTGGTGTTCTTCACATGGATTTTGGTGGCTCTGTGCTTTTTTGATTTGGTGAGGTGTTTTCCTCCCTTTTTAAATTGCTTGTGTCCTACCAGGATTTTCCACTGCCATTTCAGTATCTTACCAATATACGATTAGTTACCCGTTTCGTCCTGTCACCAGTTGCCCGCAGAAGTGGCCAGTGCGCACCAGAGTGACTGGTTGCCAGTTTCCGCCACACGCAGTATCGGGCTGGACGCCCTCCGCGAGAAGATAGAGGGAGCGGTACTGCGCGCGACGGGCAGGACGTCGATGGCCGTCCGCGTGCCCTCAGGAGGGGAGGAGTCTCGCTGGCTGTACAAGGAGGCGGCCGTCGTCGGTGTGAGTGTCGACCCGCAGGACGAGCAGTACGTCTACGTCAAGGTCGTCATCTCCGACAAGCAGCTCGGCCAGTTCAAGCGGAGGTTCCTGCGCGGGAGGTCGTAGTGCTTCGAGCGACCGGTGTGTGAGAGACTGCTGTGCTGCAGGTACCAAAATGTGACACCTGACATTTGCCGTAGTATCTTTTGTATTTATTATAAATGTACTATATGGTGGGTTGTTTTTTTGAAATTGTACCCGTCACTTGCAATGTTGCAAAATAGATAAGTAGTTGTTACTAAGTAAAAATGGTTGCATGTATTGTACACTTTGAAAAGTTATATTTTGTACTGGGTGCGAAAATGATTTGGATTGTTTCTGTCGTGACACTAATATTTGTCAAACATTGCTTGAATTGTATTAAGGTACGTTTATAACAAGCTTTACTCTTACAATAGGCAACTTGGCAACGAGTTCAGAGCACGTAGTTTGACACTGGTAACACACAAATGTGACAATTGCGATGAGAATTACTTTTTGAGTGTGTCATTTTGACTATGAAGCTGACGTTTTTGGCAGTCTTCCATACTCTTGTCGTGCTCTTTCGTATTTTTGTTGAGATGTAATTTGTAGCATTTGTTATGTGGTTAGTATCACGTTCAGTTTCCTGATTTTGCACTGAAACACCATGTTGCAATGATTGTAACTGTTGTAGTGTAACTTCAGTAAATGTTGCTGTTGTAGACACACTAGGTTTGTTTGCAGGTACTTTTGAATATTTGAAATACCTTCAGGTATGCCACACTATTAATGTTGTTGAATTGTCAATCTTCAGTTGCTAGTAATGATGTATTGATGTTGAGAATACATCTCTGTGTGACTTGAATAAATGCAATTTGTATTTGGCAAAAAGTGTTGGAGATTCAGAAAATACTTTTTGTCCCCAAAGTGCACATTAATGTTTTGCGCCACGTGTGACACAGCAGTGTACCCCTTTTTTCTCACCACATTGAACCAGTGGTCTCGAGCATCAGCGCATGTTGCATTAAGGGCTTTGCTTCACTTTGATTTCTTTTAGACACCCAAATGACTGCTCTCTGTCTTTCCCCCCCGACTCTAAATTTCAGTTTCCATAGTTAGTGTAAACACTATTCAGAATTGTTTCAGATTTAACCTGTTAGGACCCACAAAAATTAATATTTATTACACTTACACCCTTGTTAGTAGAGTATTGTGTACAGTCACCTATGATTAGAGGACGAATGAAAAAAATGACATTTTCTTTCAACTGACACAAGCTTAGCCGCAAATTGTTTTATTTGTCTTGGGTTGATGACATTGATTCAGAATAAGCTCATTTGAGCAGAACTGCCATATTCAAGTGTTTGTCTAGGTGGAACGACATCCATAATGCATCTTGAGCAAGTTCTCTGTCTGGTGATATGTCCTTATTTTCAGTCACATAGTTTAATTTGTATTGGACTTTCAGTAATTTTATATAGTGCTTTCAAAAAGCCCAATACAAAAGACACACACACACACACACACACACACACACACACACACACACACACTCACACTCTCTCTCTTTTCTCTCTCTCTCTCTCTCTCTCTCTCTCTCTCTCTCTCTCTCTCTCTCTCTCTCTCCCCCCCTCCCTCCCTCTCTCTCTGACTAAAGCACAGAATTTCCATAGTTGCAGGTGGTATAAACACACAAGATTTTTCCCCATTTTCTCAGTGGTATTTCAAGAAAAGAATGTTGCCTTCCCTCCAGGGATGCTCATTTCAGTTCAGTAGAGGAGATGGAACCTTTATTTGCAAGTACTTCAGCAGATAACCCTTCCTTCCGTAAGTAATCTTTATGCCAGTTTTTATCTTTGGCTTCTGTGCTGTCACCGCCAGACACCACGCTTGCTAGGTGGTAGCCTTTAAATCGGCTGCGGACCGTTAGTATACGTCGGACCCGCGTGTCGCCACTATCAGTGATTGCAGACCGAGTGCCGCCACACGGCAGGTCTAGTCTAGAGAGACTCCCTAACACTCGCCCCAGTTGTACAGCCGACTTTACTATTGATGGTTCACTGTCTACATATGCTCTCATTTGCAGAGACGACAGTTTAGCATAGCCTTTGAGAAGGAAAGCAAATACTGTTTATTGCTATTACAAAAGCCGTTTCTGCAATCAATTTCGTGTTTCTTGCCACACATATGGAACAAAAATTCAGGTATAGTGTGAAAGACTTGGTCAAGCAAGGTTTTCAGACTCTTATTAAACATAGTCCGTGACTTCCTGGTCTCTCTCTCTTGTTTTTATGGTGAATTTTAAGGCAGGTGTTACACATTGCTTTGGTTAAATGATGAATTTTTAAAGGCAGATTTTATGTGCTCTTTGGGCATTATATTCCCTTTGTCTGGAAAGTTCAGGACCAATTTTTTTTTAAATAGAAAATTCGACTTACCAGGCAATGATCCCAGCTCATGTTGAAGTAGTCCCCTTGGTTGTGCCACCATTTCTGGAGGTCTTGGAAGCAAGCAGGGAAATTTTCATCTGCGACGATTGTAAGCTCATTTTCACAGCTCATTGTCTTTAAAGGAATAAGACATTTGCACACATCACTAGGTTACTAATGGCATTTTCACACAATTCAGTTCCTAAGGCGGGTACTGCATCTCTTCGATTTTCAAGTTTGAGAAATTCTGATTCATATGTGCTGCTAACCAGAACTTGAAATCGTTTATATATATTACAAGATAAGGAAATCATAATGGGAAAAGCACATTTTAATCTCCACGATTCAGTTGGTTGAAATAGGAAAGGAGTTCCAGAATGAGATTTTCACTCTGCAGCGGAGTGTGCGCTGATATGAAACTTCCGGGCGTGAGTCGTGCTTCGGTAGCTCAGATGGTAGAGCACTTGCCCGCGAAAGGCAAAGGTCCCGAGTTCGAGTCTCGGTCGGGCACACAGTTTTAATCTGCCAGGAAGTTTCATATCAGCGCACGCTCTGCTGCAGAGTGAAAATCTCATTCTGGAAACATCCCCCAGGCTGTGGCTAAGCCATGTCTCCGCAATATCCTTTCTTTCTGGAGTGCTAGTTCTGCAAGGTTCGCAGGAGAGCTTCTGTAAAGTTTGGAAGGTAGGAGACGAGGTACTGGCAGAAGTAAAGCTGTGAGTACCGGGCGTGAGTCGTGCTTCGGTAGCTCAGATGGTAGAGCACTTGCCCGTGAAAGGCAAAGGTCCCGAGTTCGAGTCTCGGTTGGGCACACAGTTTTAATCTGCCAGGAAGTTTCAGGAAAGGAGTTCTTTGGTTTCACACTGCAACAAAATTTCATCCTCTGTCTGTAACATTTCTTCACAGTCTGAACATTTCCCACCTTTTCTCAGCTTTTCAAGTACTGTTTTGCTAGTGCAGCTAGCAATACAAACCAAGACTTTCAAATCTTCATCCATCACGGGAATGTTTGGTAGTTGCTCTAGAGCAAGTTCTAATTTATCTAAATTTTCATATGTTTCATGTTTTGTGCTGTAATTTACTATTGCTGCAAAATCATTTAAACTAAATTCACCATGTTTAGTAGATCTGAGTTTCAGTAGATTTATTACTTTGAGTTTCCTCTCAGATTCCAAGATTTGCTCGACTGAAACATTACATGTGCAGCCACTTATAAGCTCCAAATCTTGCTTCTAAAGCATCAGTGTGTAATTTTCCTGTAAGAATGTAGGACCAGTTGTATGTGTTAGAAATATATCTGCATAATCGAACTGTTGTTGCAAGTGTACGAGAGAAAGCAGTATATGTTTGATTGATTGGTTTTCTGTGAGTATGAAATGCATGCCAGATATTAACATATGTTTTCAAATTTCCGAGAAACAGAAGTGTAAAGTAAGTGGGTCCAGTGATTGGGCTAGCATTAGCATCTGATGTGTATTTACCTTTCATGGGATGCGATGCTGCACATTAGAAACTGTCCACAGTTTAATGAATACTTTTAAAAACTGAATAGTGCCATCAGAAATATCAATCCCTTGACTTTCCAAAATTTCTAGTGCTGCCACATTTTTAGAATCAAAAACACTGAGTGCAAGTGAAACACTGTGTCTCGTAATAGAAGTTGGATATACTGCCTTTCTCAGTATCTTTGAGGCAAATTTCAACAGTTCATTTTTCTCAGAATGAAACGGGTTCCTCAAATCTGAAAATTTTGCTTCACTGATATTATATTCACATGCAGCATTCCCTTCATCAAAGTGTAGAAAGGCAATAATGAAAGCAGATGTGTCCTCAATATTTGGCATTATGAATGATTCATTTTTCCATTCAACCTGTTATTTCTGATACACTTTAGCAAGTGCACACTGTCAAACAGAAGAGAGATTTGGTTGGAGCAGTTGGATTTGTAATACATGGCTGTAAAGCCACCACACATAAGCACATACATTTTCCTATTGGTGCTATGATTCTCTGTTACCAGATATATTACATCATATCCAAGCTCATGCATTATCTTTAATATGTCGATTGTCATTTTCAGTAGTATATCAGAATGAACATTTTTTACAGGAAAGAGTGACGTTTCTTCCTTATAATCAGAATGTAAAGATGATGCCATGAAAACCTGCATTGTTCCTGGTCTTGTATTATCTGGAGTATTCTCAGCACCACCAAGTATCTTTCCTGCCTTATAAGAGAGTATAAGGGAGTGGAGCTCGGGAGATGACAGCCATCGGTTCCTGCAGTTGCCTCGAGGGTTGAAGATGCAGCGACCCGAGGTGGAGAACTGCAGCCCTAGGTACCGGAAGGTCTCACCCAATCGTAGGGCCAACACGATAGTGTTGCCAGCCTCGAAGGTGACGTGATAGTGTTGCCAGCCTCGAAGGTGATGTCGCTGTCCACCTTCACCTTCTTCTCCTGGCCATATGCGACCAAGGCGAGGGTGAAACACTTCCAGGCGTTGATGTTGCACCCATCCGGTAGACCATCCTCAGCAGCACAGGGTGGAGGGCGACACGATCCACCGAGTCGAACACTTTAGAAACGTCGATCGATGCGACAAAGACAGAGTGGCAGGAGAAGAGGAAGGTGATCTCCGACATCCCGTCCCGAGGGACGAATGCCCACCAACATTCGTCCACAGCACACACACGCAACAGGCGCGAGGCGAGAACAGTGTGAGACGTTCGCGCCAACACTGAGCAAACGGTGACGGGGCGAAAGTCAGCGGGGGATGTTGGTGCATCCGTTTCGGGGAGGAGGGACGTGCGCGCACGAAGGAGGCACTCGGGAAGGGCCCTCGCCAGAAGGCAGGTGCCGCAGCTCGATGGGAGTGAGGCCGTCAGGACCCGCTGGCGAGCCTCTGTGCGGCGAGGCAGCCGCAACCTCCTCACTGGTGACTGCCCCCCACAGGTGCTCGAAAGCGACAGGCTCGGAGTGCGGCAGTAGGCGGTCACGGATGAAGCCCGCGGTGGAGGTGGGCTTCTCGGTGAAGAGGTCCGCCCAGAAGTCCAGCAGACAGCGGATGTCGGGTGGCAGGTGCAGCAAGGTGCCATCCACGAGGCCACGCACGCGGCGTGTGCGCGACTGTTGGAAAGCATCCTGTGTCTTTGCCTATTCCCATTGGCGCTGTTTGCATCTCTGCTGCGGCGTCCCCGCAGGTGGCCGCTGAGGTGCCTTGCGTGGCTTCTGCTTCTTCTCCTTCTCCTCTCTGGACCCGACCAACGGAAGGGCATCCGGGAGCGTGCCGAGATGATGTCGGGCTGCGTCCACGGCCCCAGACCGACGATACGATCGAGGGCCGAGAATCGCCGGGCAGAGGCAGGTAGCCCCGCCAGGTGCTGCCAGATGGCGGCGTCGGTCAGCTCGGTGTCGTCAGCCGTGAAGTCACCTGCCGCGTCATCGGCCGGCGCAGCGTTGTCGCCCATGTCGGGCAGTGACCTCTCCGCTCCCCGGCGGGACGCCGGCTCTTCCCCCTGACCGCTTTCAAGTGCCTCCGTGAAATCCCGGACGAGCTGCTTGTGGGCGGGCTTTCGGCGTTGGCACGTGATCGTCTCGAGCGTTCGGTCGGGAAACGTCTGTAGAAGTTCTCAATTTACGAAGAAGAACCGGACGTCCCTCTCGAGGAACAGTTCAGCCTCTGCTTTGGGGAGTGACAGGACCTGTTCTTCTGTCCACCTCGCACGGTGCCTCTCTGTGACAATCTCGGCATTGGCGGCCACTGGGTGTTGTTGGTGGCGGCGGTGGACCTCAAGGCCGTTTTTCGTGGTGAAACTGCGGTGGCACTCACTGCAGCCAAAGAGTTCTGCAACAGGAACAGAATCTTAGACACTGCTGTTTGGCTGGGCAGGTGCTGGGGAAGTTTGGGTGGTGCCGTCAGCGAAAAGGCCACCACTCATGCTTTCTTGAATGCTGCCCCCAACTGAAACCAAGGGGATAGTGCAAGGGGGGCTGGTAACACCCCCCCCCCCCCCCCCCCCCCCCCCGCCCCGCAAGGCCCCGGTGCGGTCTTCCACTCGGCGAAATCAGCGGGATCACGTGAAGGGGGGAATACCGCAGGAGAGGAGAGGGTAGGAGAGGCTAAGAAGGGTAGGCCCATGTATTGCACATCACTCTCCCTGTAGCTACAACCCGAAGAAGGAGCCTCACAGCAGCAGCCTGGTCACAGCAGAATCTCGCTTCGAAAAGCTAAGTCCGGCTGCAACCGATATGCCACTAAGTCTGACTGCAACCGATATGCCGCTATGGTACCAATAGAGCTATCTGTGAAACCATTTAGGTGACTCACCAGATTGTCAAATTTTGTCCATTTGTCACATTTCAAGTTCTCTTCCTTCCCAGACTTTAATATCCATTTCACGGTTTCTTATGGCAAACACACATTTTTGTGAAACACTTTTACTTCCAAGGTACTTGATATCTCGCAGCACACTGAAACTAATGGCACATCACTGAATGAATCATCCTTTAATTTAATAAGACACATAGTCATTGTTTACTAAAAGTGTAAATGGATAAACATTCCTTTTCTGGACTTCACTTTTAAAATGCTGAAAATCAGGTATATTATTGTTTTCGCACCAATTACTGAAACTACATTCATCATGTTCCAGTAGCTGTTAAACATGTTCTTCAGTATTCTTCCTTTCCTTAGGAGCTGGAACTGTGTGTTAAGAAGGTTGATTAGGAATGATAGTTGGAATTGCGTCATTTGTTAGTATCGCTATTTCTCGTGGCACACGTATGGGTCCACTGCTTTCCCACAGGAAAAATATCTACCCTAACCACTAACTTGGTTCAAAATGGTTAATGCGTACCACAGTTTTATTGTTCACTTGAAAATACCTAATGTAGGTTAATTCTTACAAAGAAGAAGACAGCAACCAGCCACTATTAATACTGCTATCTATTTAGGTAAATAGCGCTGTAAGCGGTTTCGAACTGGCAAGTTCATCATCAGACGGCTGTTCACACGATTTGCAAGATACACTTTACATAACCGTCAGTTTTCGATTGATATTCTTCCACTGTGGCGAAATATTCTTGGTGTGTTGGTGCCCTACAGTAGAAAACATTGTTAGAAGTGCTCTAAGTGAAAATAACTAACCTCCAAATGATGAAATACAGAGTAAATAAATATGTGAGATTAAGTGGTTATGGTACTTACGTCGAAAATTCTGCGCGATTTTGTTGCGAAGTTGCAGGATTGTATCCAGCACTTATGTAATTTGTACATTACCATATTGTGCAAAGCAGCCCCCCCCCCCACACACACACACACCAAAAAGAATTTGCCACATGTGAAGTTATCACAAAGATTGCAGATTTACAAATACAGCAGTGTCAGAGATGTTCTCTTTCAGAGACATTACAATATACAGATTGCTTTGATTTCACAGTATGACTGCTTTTAAAGAATGACATAACATAATGAAAATTAAAACACAAAGATAAACCTTACATTATGAGCATATAATATTACAGATGAAGTTGACAGATGTAGTAACCAGCTTGTGTGAATGCTACTTATGTGGTATTATGTAAATACTGTGCTATATACAAGGAGCAACAGAGAGGTGAGATAAAATGAATAATATGACTGTAACAATTATATTAACATCTATGGCGCACTGAAATTTTGAATCCAGTGTAGTTGTAGTAAAGTTTTTTTTCCTGAGGAATCAAGGTAGCATTAAAAGTATTTATATTACAAAGAATAAACGTTACATTGTGAGCATACCGTATTCAGTGAATATTAATTACAAATAAATTGGGAAAATGTGGTGGCCAGTTGTATGAATGTTACTTATATGGTATTGTGTAAATACAATGCAATAAACAGGTGACAACATACACATGAGATGCATGAATAATGTGACAGTAGTTATATTAATGTAGTATGGCACGCCACTTTTATTTTTAAATCAGATTTACAGTTGCAGTAACGTGTGAGTGAGCAGGCAGCCATATTATGATGTAATACTTTATTTGGATTATTGATTGCATGTTGTTGTTAAAAGGAGTAGTGTTTATTTATGTTCTAAACTGGATAATGGGTGAGTGAAGTTTTGCAGAAAGGTTGCATTGGCTAGCTCTGTCTCTTCATTGAGAATATGATGTGGTGATTTGCTTTTATGTGTATATATTCCTATCTCTTCAAGCACATTCATGAGGCTACCTTTCTCAACATGATGCAATATTTGGATGTGGTGTTCAATATTTTTTTTTTTTACTCCATGTTTACTGAGAGTTGTGTGCATTGCAAATGCAGCTTTTGAAGGATTGTTCAGACGTATGGCATCTAAATGTTCTTTGAATCGAATCTCAAAGTTTCTCCCAGTCTGTCCAATATAGGAGGAGGGGCAATTTTGGCGTCTGAGTTTATATATACCTGATCTTTTGTATGAGAGGTTGTTATTCTGTATGTTATGAATGGTTAGCTGCTGAAGTTTATGGTTTGTATGGAAGCTTGTATTTATGTTTGTATTTTTGAAAAGATTACTTATTTTATGGGATATGGTCCCTAGAAAAGGCAGTGAGACATATTTTCTGTTGCTTTCTGTAGACTTTTGTGTTGACTGCATAGGTGTCTGGTGCGGGGCTTTGTTGTTTGATGTTTTTTGGATTTTTTGTGATAATTTATCAATCATGTGTGAGTTATATCCATTGTTTAGAGGTATGGCTTTGATGATATTGGTTTCTTTGTTGTTCAACTGGTTCCAGTGGAATTTTATGCAGGCGATTAAGCATGGACCTGAAGTATGCCATCTTATGTTGGTTTGGATGCCAAGATGAGCTGTTGATGCACCCATCTGTGGCTGTTTGCTTTCTGTAAATTTCAAAGTGGTGTTTCTGGTTTTTGCCAGAAATTTTTAAATCTAAGAGATTGATGTTGTTAGTGGATTCATGTTCAACAGTGAATTTGATGTTATTGTGCATGCTGCTCAGCTTGGTTGCTAATGTGCCAATTTCTTCATTAGTGCCATCAGAAAGAATAATTGTATCATCTACATACCTTTTATAGTAGATGAGTTTGCTGTTGATGTGAGTGTTGGTTTTGGAAAATGTGTGTTCTAGGTGGTTAATGTAAATGTCTTCTAACTTCCCAGCTAGGTCGCTGTCTTCTTCTTTGTAAGAATTAACCTACATTAATTGTACATAGCCATGGTCTCACCGTGTCAGTTTTAGACAAAATAGCATCAAAATTATCTCTATGAATTCGTTTCATCCATTTGTTCCTCAATGCTGTTTCTTTGGGAAACTTAAATGTTGAAGTATCGTATGTTTTGCTGTAATTGGATTTACATCCTGGCACACAACAGCTACGACCCATTGCAAGAACAGTTTACACTTAAAATTATGACGAACTTACTAGAGAATCTAGAAAATAAATACTAGTGTAGCACTTGTGACGACATTCACAACATTTAGCAGAAATAATAGGTAGTAATAAATGCTTTAGCTAATAATCTCTTGAATGTCACGTATACAATGTTACACACACATTACGAAAACACAAGCACACTGGTTTGTTTTCCACCACGATACCCGCCATATTGTCAACTGTCGATATCTGCCTTAAGATGTGATTTATTGTAGGCGGCCTTGCATGTTGCCTTGGACATATTTGGAAAGCAGCACAGTGTTGGATCACTGAGGTTGACAGCGACAGACACAAAACCTGAGCAAACCAAAGTTGACTGACTTCAGCCGAGCAGAACTAGGCAGGCCTCATTGATTCTTTGTTAATAGACTGCACACAATGCACTTCTGCATCTGACGTCTCATCCATCTCACACTGTCTCAAGTGCCATCAGATGTGTGCTCTAGCATGTAAAACATAATCTGCATCGTAGAATTTGGTACTGGAAGATTGAACAGTATAAGTCATTATGCACCGTGTTCAAAATTGGAACATTTGGTGTTTGGTTAAAGGTTTTCACCATACCTGGAACAAAACGGGAAAATTCTGTACTGTTCCAGCTGAAAACCTACATTACCCAAAGTTAACACCGTACTGCGCGTGGTTTTCTGTGAAGCCAAACAGTGCAACAGGAAGCACTGTGTTTAGCCTCATATCTTACGTTAAGACAACTCCAACGGGGAAGTTAATTCCACTGAAATTGGGATACGCCTCGCAGCTGACTTGCGAACAGTGCTTCAAAGAAGCCATTAAAGGGAGCTAACAAGTCTCGCAGGAGTGGCTTTTTTTCCACCTTCGCGCCCATTGTTGTGGAAGGGAGAATGATTCGCAAAGGAATGAAGCCCACATTCCATAAGTGTCTGATGTTCGTCGTCAGTTTTCTGCTATATTAGCCGGTCCTCTGCCTCTCCATTTTCTGTGATCCATTGCTTCCTTCTTCAGGCTGCTGTATGTTGTACCGTCCATCAAGTATCTGAAATCTCTTCCTTCCTCGCTCCCTTTTCTCTTCTACAAAACCTTCAAAAACTGTTTTTATCAGTCCATCATTCTTTCTTAATATATGCCCAATCCAAGTTCTTTTTCTTCTTTTTATTACATCTAGTAACTTGCTTTTCTCTCCCACTCTCCTCAGTAACTCTTCATTTTTTACTCTGTCCATCCAACTTATTCTTTCCATCATTCGCCATGTCCACATCTCAAAAGTCTCCAGCCTTTCTCTGTCTTTCTTCCTCAAAGTCCACGTTTCAGTGCCATACAGAACACTCCATGCAAAACATTTTATAAGTATTTTCCTCACTACTCTGTCCAGACTGCTGCAGAAAATTATCCTGTTCTTATAAAATGCCTCTTTTGCCATTGTTATCCTTGTTTTAATTTCTGTGCTGCACTTCCAGTCAGTGTCTACCCTGCTTCAGAGATACTTAAAATTTTGCACCTGTTCTAATATTTCTCCATTCTGCATAATTTTTTTCTTTATTTCCTCCTAGTGCCAATACTTTTGTTTTCTTTGTGTTAATTTTCTTTCCATAATTTTTTTCTGTTAGCTTCAATGGTGTCCACTAAATCCTGTAATTCTTTTTCCCCCTGTGGCTAGAAGGACCATGTCATCAGCAAACTTAAACACTCTACTCTTCTTCCTCCAATTTCTACTCCTTTGTCGTATAATGATCATTGGTCAGTCATATTTTCCAAGCAGAGGTTGAAAAGGGTAGGTGATAGACAGCATCCTTGTCTTACTCCTTTTCCTAGTATGATCCAGTTTGTACTTTCTCCTCTCATGTTAACTGAGGCTTTTTGATTCAGATATAATGAGTTTACAAGCCTTCTGGTTTTCCAGTCCACTCTCTTTCCCCTCATTATAGTCTCCAGCTTGTCCGAAGCCACATTGTCAAATGCCTTTTCTAGATCGATGAAGCACATATAGAGGTCTCTTCCTTTTTCAATAAACCTTTCTCCCAAGATTCGTAGGAGCCCTATTGCATCTCTGGTGCCCATATTCTGTCTAAAGCTAAACTGCTCCTTGCCGAGATTCTCCTCCATTACTTTTTTCAAGTCTCTTATTAATAATTCTTAACATCACTTTGGCTGCATGTGAAATGAGGCTAATTGGCCTGTGCCCACTGCATTTCTTGGTTCCTTGTTTTTTCGGTAATGGAATACTTACTGGTCTCAGAAAGTCCTCAGGCCATTCACCACTGTTGTATATTTTATTACATAACCTCAATATTTCTCTTATTCCATCTTGGTTCAAGCATTTTAATATTTGTCCCAGTATCGTATCTGTACCCACTGCTTTGCCATTTTTCACTGCAGCTATGGCAGACTTTACTTCTTCGATTATGACAGTTGGTCCTTTCTTGTCATCACTGTTGTGTCTAGACAAGACAGCCTAGACACAATGAGAGGAAGCCGAAAGGCACGCGCTAAGCCAAAGCAGGGTGCGTGAGGTCTGAAACAGGATACGTAATAAATGCTGTAAAGAAAAGTACGTAGCTTCTGGAATTATTATTATTATTATTAAGCATTACAATCCATGAAGGCTTTTTGCTGCAGAATGGACAATGTTGAACCACTTTGCTCTGTCTTTACAAGTAATTTGCCACTGTCTGTCATGTCCTAGTTTTCTGAGATCGTCTTGAATATTGTCCAAGTATCTCATGCGTGGGCGTCCAAGAGGTCGTCTTCCGGTGGGAATCTCTTCAGTCACTTTCTTGATGGTCCTGTTTGGTGGTGCTCTGATGACATGCCCTATCCATTTCAGTCTTTTGGCTTTAATTTTGGCCACTATATCGGAGTCTTTATATAATTTGTAAATTTCATTGTTATTTAGCAATCTCCATTCATCACTGATCCTATCTCTTATGGGTCCAAATATTTTTCTCAAAATTTTTCGTTCAAATACTCTTAATCTGTTTTCCTCTTTTTTTGTGAGAGTCCAGGTTTCAGATCCATAGGTGAGTACTGGTATAATCAATGATTTGTATACTTGTAGTTTGGTGTTCCTAGAAATTAACTTGCTTTTGAAAACTGTCAAGAGACTATAGTAGCATTTGTTAGCCTTCTGAATTCGTGATTCTATTTCAATTTTTATGGAGTTGTCAGAGGTTACTATTGTACCAAGGTAATTAAATTCATTTGTCTTTGTGAAAGCTGTGTTATTAATTTGCAGTACATTATTATTTGATGGATAGCGGGATAAGATAAAGTACATTGTTTTGGCTGTATTCAGCTGGAGGCCTGTGCCATTTGTGGCTTTAATTAATTGTGCAGTAAGAAGCTTCAAATCATTCTCACTGTCAGATAATAATGCAATGTCATCAGCGTAGCTTCTGGAATACTTAACTTTAATCCATCCTTGGGGTACATCTGGAGATTGTGGCGATACAAGTGAGACTCTTTAGATACATGCAATGTTACTAATGGCGCCTTGCTAGGTCGTAGCCATTGACTTAGCTGAAGGCTATTCTAACTATCTGCTCGGCAAAGGAGCGAGGCTTCGTCAGTGTAGTCGCTAGCTACGTCGTCCGTACAACTGGGGCGAGTGCTAGTCCGATCTCGAGACCTGCCTGGTGGTGGCGCTCGGTCTGCGATCCCTGACAGTGGAGACACGCGGGTCCGACATGTACTAATGGACCGCGGCCGATTTAAAACTACCACCTAGCAAGTGTGGTGTCTGGCGGTGACACCACAATCACTTACGCTGTCAAGTGATTAGAGTTCCAGAGTTTCTGGTTTGCGTTCTGTGTCACGTAGCTCTTTTAGATATTCTTCCCATCTCTGGAGGACATTGTCACGATCTTTGTACACTTCCTCTTTGTCTTTACTCAAAATTTCCATATTAGCACTTCCTGCTCTGTTTTGATCCCATGTCACAGTCTTTACTCTCTTGTATAGTAAGTCGTATCTTCCCTTCCTGTCCAGTTCTTCAATTGCATCACATTCCTCTTTTAGCCATTTATTCCTAGCCTGCTCTGTTTCTCTTCGCGGTTCATTATTTAACCTTTGGTACATCTTTCTTCCATCTTCAGTGTTCTTGTTTTTAAATTTTCTTCTCTCCATCTTGGAAATCATTTCTTGTGTGACCCATGGTTTTTTTGCCCTTTCCCCTTTTACATATCCTATATTTCGCTGTCCTGCTATAATGATTCCTTCTTTCAGCATATTCCAGTACTCGTTGACATTATCGGGTGGTTCTTTGTCTCGTAATGTGTTTAGAAACTCAAGTGACAGCATTTCTGTAATTTGTTCTTTGTTGGACCTTATCTTCTCCAGATCCCACTTCTTCACCATGGTCATCTTCTTCAGTTTTTTCATTCTCTTTCTATTTCTGCCACAAGTCACTTGTGGTCGCTGTTAATATCTGCACCTTCTTGATTCCATTCCTGTGTCTTTCTCCTACCAGTATAAAATCTATTTGGTTTCTGTATTTATTCCCTGGTGATTTCCAAGAGTAGAGCCTCCTCTTGTTGTTCTTGAACCATGTATTCGCCACTATCAGCAGCCTCTCAGTGCAGAAGTCAATTAACCATTCACCTTTATCATTTGTCTTTTCAAGACCATGACCGCCTACTATGTTTCCCTCTTTCCCTTTTCCCAAAATGGCATTCCAGTCTCCCATTACTATTTTACAGCATTTTTTATTTTTGTTCATTATTCTCTCTATTACATTGCACATTTCCTCCCCAATTTGGTCATCATGTTCTGAAGTTGGCATATACACCTGGACAATCAGTAAATCTTTTTGTGCTCCTTTGAGCCCTACACCAATAACCCGGGCATTTGCATAGTCCATATGAGGCGGTCTGTTCCAAAACTTGCCTTATCCATGATGAGAAATTTTACAGGAGACACAAAAAACTAAAAACTTCTTAATGCCGACAGAAACTGAACTCTCTTTCCTGGTAGGAAAGCATAATTTTAATAAATAAAGTCATTGTTAATTGGGAATATAATTATTCCCATCGAGAAATTGGTTATGTTGCTTTATATCCAGGATTAGACAAGTTTTGTTGTAGCACATTGCAAGTGCGTAGTTCATGTACTCAGGAATATACTATTTTTTTGTGCATTTGTGATAGTGCTGATGCATTCAGTTTATACTCATTTATTAGAACTTAAAAAACACAGTTCATAGTAAACAATAATGATTCTACACAATTATTCATAGAACAGAATTCAAATAACTGAGTCTGTCAAATCCTCATGAGTTTCACAATATTCGTTGATTGTCTCTTTAGGGGAGTAATTTGTTTCTCCAGTATTGGACGCTAACAAATTCTTGTAGAAAGCCAGTTCTTCATTCACCTTCCACTCCAATCCAAAATGTTTTTGTAGCAAATGCTCTATGTACTTAATCTTGGCTGGGTTCAAGGGCACTCTCCAGGACACAACTTGTGGAACATCCATATTCATCAAACGTTTACCTTTCTTCATCACAGACCTTCCTGAATCACAGTCTACATTGTAATTCGGTTCTCCTTGTACTGTCACATTTCCTTCAGACGTTTTACACAAAATGAACCACTTTGCTGAAGAAAATTTGAAATGCCAGCTACTTGGTTTTTTCATCATATTGTCAGCAGCCTTCTTCCAGTCTCTCACTGTGCAATCCACACCCGATTTAGAAACCTGAGCATGCGATGCGAAAATATCTTCATACTCTTTTGGGTTGCAAATTACTGGCCTGGTCCTAATGTCCTTCTCTATTTGTCCAAAGACTCTGTCCGATGGCAGAAGGAAGTGTCCTGGAATGGGAAATATCAGTTCAATACGCCTCACTTTTGACAGAAAATAGCAGCACATCATTATCACTGTAGAGTTTCTATTCTGTCCTCCACAGCCATCAGCACAAAGTCGCAAACTTGAGTAGTTCGATAAATCACATTTAGAAAGTCTGACAAATATTGCAGAGGATATCTCATTTGATCCCTTTTTGTATTCATGTTCCATCCACATATATGCGAAAACATTTTGTACTGTCAATTCAGTATGTGAATGGCCCATCACAACTGTAAAATTATAGGTGTATATCTGACGACTGTAGTAGACAATTTTTTTAACTTATGAATCCTAAACTGAATAATCATAAAATTCTTTTCTGACGTATCCTTTGCATGCTCAATTTTTCCCTTATGTTCAGTGCACGTAGAACATGCATCTTTTACAGGTGAACCAAAACCGATGTTGTAACATGTTGTGAAAATGTTGCAAAAGAACCATCGCCTCACTCTCATACCATGACAAACCTCTGCATTATACATCCTGTGTAACTTTGCAATGCTTAAGTTTCCGGAAAGATATTTTCTTTGCAACGATTTTCCTCGACAATAGTGACTTTCATAGCCCTTCAAACGTTCAATAAAAGACTTTACAGATTGTGTCTTTGCATAGTACTGTGGCCTGTCTCTAGCACCCCCTCTTTTCTCTTTAGGAATTTCACCAGTTTGGTAGTGATTGCTGGCAATTCTCTGAATTCTATCTTTACTGTCATGTAAAATATTGAAATTTATCGGTATTAGCAAGTTTAACAAAATACTCAATAGCAACACTCTTCCTACTGCTACCTTCTTTTGCGCGTCTGCTCTCAGATATTTCAGTATAAAAGTGTCGTGCTCAATTTTATTGGGAGAGCTGTAGAAGTTCTTATGGAACTGTTGAATGTCTAACATCCTTAATTTCCTGCATTTGTACGTTGGTCCATTATGACTGCATTGTGGATATTGTGGTTGTTCCATTGGCCCATGCCTGTAACGATAAAAATAATGGCCTGAAAATAGCTCCTGATGTAAATGGGACATGAAGAGGACACCAATAATAAAAGCCCAACATGGTGTTTGATTAAATCAGAGGAATAGAATATTGTTACATTCCTGTTTTGCAGTGGCAGCTGCTGCGTAAGAGCACAAGAGCATGTGAACACCCAAAGTTTTGACACCTTGTGGATGTAGTAGTTATTAAATTCTTTGAATACTGTTAAACGTAACACAGACTTTACGTCAATGCCACTTGGTGGCAGCACATTACAACAGATGTTTGCAAGATGCAAGTCCCCATTTGATTGACATAAATCCTGCTAGCTGGTAGCACACTCCTCAAATATGCCAATAATTATTTTTACTACCATTATTACTACAATTATTATTCTCAGTGGTTGTAGCTGTATGAATTTGTTCAGACCGTCGTCATAACTGTTACAGAAAATGCTATTTCACACTTTGAGGTTTATCTGAATCAAAAAATTTGTATGGAGTAAATGTTGGGGCGATCTACTACAGATGATAAAGCCCTGAGAGTTTTGAATCTGCTCGTCTCCATAAATAAAAAAAATTATCTGCGCAAACAATCTATTGTATTACTAAAAATTTGTGAACACCTAAAATTTATTTTCAGCAGCCACCACTGCCATTTTGTTAACCTTTATACGTTTACTGATCATTGACACCAGAGCCTAAACCAGTCGTGTAAACACACTGCACAAATTTGACGTCTTTCTTACCTTTTATATTTTTCCTTGGTTTTCTTCCATAAAGCAGGATCACTTTTAGGTATCTTGCTTTGCCTTTTGGAGCTGGAGTAATTTATTCTTCCATCGTAATCCTATTTTGTCACAAAACTGCACACGTCATCAGACTTTACTGACGACAGCTGTAAAAACGTGGGAAAAATATTGTGCGTTTCTTTTGACTGGAATATGAAGAATTTCATTGGCTGGTAGGATAAGGTGACTATTGGAACGACACTTGGAGTAAATGTTGTGGAATGATGACCGATTTTTAGCTAATGATTTCTACAGTAACAGGGTGTATACGACCCGGGACAACCGGGAGATCCGGGAAAAACCTGGGAATTTTTTTACAATTCCGGGAAATTTTCATTGCTTTAGTTTTCAGCTAAACTTTTGTGATTTTGACTGGTAAGAACCAATACTCTAAGAAAGGATATTACTGTATCCCGCTATTGCTTAAGTTGCTAAGGAAATGCGCCGTACAGAACAACAAAACACAGTGTTCATACAAGCGTCTGCCAACAGCAAAGTGTGTCAAAGACTTTAGGAAGACTATGCAATGCTTCCTAACAACAAATTGCCTCCGATGCGACAACTGTTTAAATTAGATTCGTTTGAGCAGTGGCGGGCGGGCTCTTCCGCATACATAGTTGAGTCGCATATGAGTAGTACCTTCTTTCGCTTCTGGTTACAGAAGTATGACTGGGTACCACTACTTAATATTGCCACAGTTCGGAAATATAGTAAATCTGGAACTGATGTCCAGAAAAGTCTGAGTTGTGGTAGGGAGATGGATCATATCCACGTGACCTGTGGTTACGTTCAGTGATTTTGTTGTTTCCTCTTAGTTTATTGCTCTCACGTTAAAAGATAACAAACGGATTTTTGTGGCCGGGAGTTATCAAATGAATTAAAATACTTTCGCATGATTACGGAAGGCTAAAATATGTTATTAGTTTTAGATTTTATTTCCACCTTCCTGACAGTCAAGCATTAATCGCCTTGCAGAACAATGAAGTTATTTTGTCTGTTTGCTAAAGAGATTTGGCTTTCATTAATCTTTTCTGTTTCATTTGAAACGAAGTGTTTAATTTCACACTGTTGGCTAGTGTCAACTGTTCGCTGCGTTTCAAGTGCACGTATGGCATTATGCCATAATAAAGAACCAAACATGATATAATACAGTACTGGTACTTCAAGAAAATTTACATACGAATCTGGACATATGAATGTGCATTTTAAGCCGAATTATGTATTTTAACATGGTTCACGAAATTCCGATGCTCTTGAAGTATCCTCTGATGTAAGATCTTTTAATGTTTTACAAGTATGAACATATTGGCTTCCTGCGTCATATTCAAACCAAATTTTCTTTTACGCAAGATGAACTATGTGCGAGAATGTACGATGAATTACTTAAATCACAAAACGTTTGACTCTCGTTTAAAAATCAGCTCTTTGAGGACAACCATTTAGAAGAATTTCGAGCCCACAAGATCAAACATTTACGTCGTTATTAAAAATTTTACTGGCACATTTATGTGATGTATCTTAAAATGTAACACATGCAAAAAGATCAACATTATATGTGGAAGCTTAGCTTCTCTTCCAGCTTATTACTCTTAGAGACCAATATTATATGTGAATGCTATGTATATTAATTTAAACCATTAACTTTTCTTATTTGTGTGTTCGCGCTACTTAAGAGTGATCTTATTATTGGCCGACTACATCACATGTCCTATGCTGTCATCAGCTGGCGAGATCACGTGACAATGAGCTATGACTGGCTTACAAAAGTGCCTCGCAATCTCGAGTTCAATGCTTCGGAAAGTGACATGCGGTGTTTGGTAGAATTCAACTTTATGCCTTCGCAATACGGTAATTTGCAGCGTACATGTTGCTGCACATCAAAGGTCTTTCAAAACGTCGGTATATAAAAACATAAACATTCAAAGAATTGATGAGTTTTACAGTGCCGAGAAAGAGTATATTGTCACTTAACACGGAAAAAGTGTACTTTCACCCGGGAGAAAGTGTATTTTTAACCAGGAAATCCGGGAATTTTTTTTTCTTGTCCACGTATACACCCTGAGTAAAGAACAACTTTTGAGTGAATATAGACTAATCAGTCAATGCACCGGGTTCTGAAGAAAATCGGAGTAGGCTTCCCTCATTTCGTAAAAAAAAATTGGATAAGACCAGTTTTGGAATGGACCGCCTCATATATTCCACACGTTTAGTCAATTCCTTTGTCATAATTATTCCTACTACATTCATTCCTTTTACTTCTCCTCCTTAGTAGTACAATACATTTTACTTGACTATAACTCTCCACATCCATTCCACTTTACCTCAGCAACTCTTACGAGGTCCATATGATTAATTTACATCTCTCTCTTAAGATTTTCTAGCAGAGTTCTAACATTCCAAGTACCAATTCCCTGGTTTCTGTGCATTCTGTTCTCGATGTGCACGTTGAAGCTGGTGATGTCAGCCGAAGCGGGTGAGGTCAGTTCTGCTTGAAGCAGTTGCGTCAAGTTGCTAAAGCACCATGCCTCTGTTATCAACAACGAATTGTGCACAGAAAAGGGGAAAAAACACTTATTACCCTATCTTTTAAAATTAGAGAGAAACGCCTACATACCGACATTTGGCATCATAAAAAATGTTATAGTCATTGACCCTGAAGTAAATCCTTTAAAAATGTTCATAAGTCAGTCTGTATATAGCCAAATATAAATTTCAAAACTTCGTCTTCTTGTGGTACTTCATTTCAAGTGACCAAACAGCTGATTTCGACATTCTTCAGGATAAGAAGACTATACCCCAAAGTGCTAACATTTCCTAGCAACTTTTTGGCATGCATATGCATACACTCAGATACAAGTACACAAAGTAACAGGCTACCTACAAAACTTGTAAATGAAACAAACAAGTGGCAGAAAGCCTTTTACCTACATGTTGCCAACCTAACAACGTATATGGCATTTTAAGAATACGTTGTGTAAAATTGTTCAGTTATTTGACTCATTTTCATTCCCTTTTGCTTATTGGGTCTCCAGTTCGCTTACGATCTGAAAAACTGTATTTTTGCTTCTTTTTTGCCACAATGATGAAAACACTGCTGCAGTCTCTGCCATGCTCAAGGAAAAATGGTTTACTCCGCCTGTATCACCTTATTTTTTTCCAGCAAGTATTGTACAAGCAAACTTAAGGCACTTTGTTGTTCATCTTGTATGCCCATTTCTTTCTCACTCGTGGGAGTCCCCAGATCTGTTTCTGAAGTTTTGCATGTAGGGCTATTTAAATCTACTACACAGCAGTCGCCATCACCTTCGAATGTCTCCTTGCACAGCAGGGCTTCACAACATACGTGCTCGCGGAGCAAGCTGTGAGCAGCAAGGCGGGAGCACGGAGCAGCGCGAGCACGCTATCCCCACTACCGGACCAGAGCGGAGAGTGGGGAGAGTCACGTGAGGCACACAACAGCTGCCAACAGTCAATGTAAATCCGCGGCCACCTGCAGGGATATCACTCACGAATTATTACTGTGACAAATGAAACAAATAAAGGAGAATGTACACGTGCCACATAATTCTATTAGCTTAGCGTATGCCTCTACATTCATATTAATTTGTGAACTTTTACACAATAAAAGGTTTCACTGAAGTGTGGGATTCTCGGTTATCTTGTACTTTTTGACCTTTACAATTGCGTCTATGTTCGGAGTAATTGTTCTTGTGCATTGTAGGCGCAGCATGCAGTTTAAATTTTGATCAGACAATGCATTTCTCAGACGCGTCTTGTTACATTTCATTGCAGAGAACAGTTGTTCACAAACATAGGTGGAACCGAACATTGATATCATTGTAGCCGCCAGTTTGTGCAAACGAGGAAATCTATCCTGAGGGAAGTGTCTGTAGAATTCCAAAATGTTTTTCTTGTTCTGAAATTTCTCTCTGTGTTCTCTGTCACACTGCAGCTCAATAATTTCTAGTTGCAGCTCAGGATGAATCTCTTCGATATTCGCTGAATATGGAGAGGAGAACAGATCAAAATCACTGTCTAGTGCTGTTAGATCTTGAAAGCGTTGATCAAATTCTTCCTTACGGGCAACTAAACTATGTGAATAACATTCAGTCTTTGTGAACATCTTCATGGATGATAATTTAGGAAAATGAGCTAGATTTCCTGTTTCCAGCTGACTCACCCAGTGTCAATTTCATTTTAAAAGGTCGTATTCGATCTATGAAATGAGTAATTAGCAGATCTTTACCTTGTAGTGAAATGTTCAAAGCATTCAGATGGCTAGTTAAATCTGCTAAGAACGCGAGATCACATTTCCATGAAGGCTCTTTCAATTCAGGAACACACATGTTATTTATTTCCATGAACATATTTATCTCATCTAATAGGCAAAAAAATCGATTTAACAATTCGCCACGACTAAGCCAACGGACCTCGCTGTAATAAGGCAGGCTACCATACTGGATTTCTACATCCTCAAGAAAGCTTTTAAATTGCCTGTGTTGTAGCCCGTGCTTCCTTATATAATTGGCTATGCGAACAACAACACTCATAACTTTTTTTAGAGTGATACTCTTTGCACATAAGTTTTCCTGGTGGATCACACAGTGAACGCCCCTTATTTCATTTGGCATGGTCAGTTTTTCATTTTCTCCTTCAACAGCGCAACGAAACCTGATTTTTTTCCCCCTGTCATTGCTGGTGCACTGTCTGTAGACACTGAAACTAAAGAATTCCACGACAATCCTATATTTTCGACACTTTCTTCGACACTACTTAAAATATCACCCCCAGTTGTGTTCTTCATGGCTACTACATCGAGGAGCTCCTCCCTCACCTGAAGATCTCTATTAACACCTCTAATAAATATGGCAAGCTGTGCTGTTCCAGTGATATCAACACTTTCGTCCAGAGCTAGAGAATATGCCATAAAATCTTTACAGATATTTGCAAGCTGGCTCTGGACATCGTCTGCCATGTCCTGTATGCGACGCATAATGGTCATGTAAGATAATGGCACAATCCGAAACTGTTCAACTTGAGATGGGCAAAAATGTTCCGCTGCAACTACCAAACATTCTTTTATTAAATCGCCATCAGTGAAGGCGCGCAGGGATTTGCTAAAAGCAAAGCAATTTTGTAACTCGCTCTGAGAGCTGCCTCAGTTGATTTTTCTTCGTCATTCTAAATCTTCTTCGGATAGCTTCTTTTTAAGTTTAATAAATTCCTGTGCACAATCTGGTCCATCACATTTTCCACTTCCGTAGTCTTTCGTGTGGTACGACATATAATGTCACTGCAAATTAAATGTCCTAAAAAAATTCAGCGTTTTGTGACATACTAAATGTTTTTCAACACCATCTTTTTCCGTAAACAGATACAATTCCTCCCAATGGGGGTTGAACTGCGAAAGCATGGTTGGGGTTACACAACGGCGACTTGACATGATTCTTAACCAGCTAAGTGACTGTTAGAGCTGATCGTAGTACTTTAAACGTTACACAGTCGGCACGAATTCAATAGGCACGCTGCGGCCCTATTCAAACATGTGCGGGCATTTCCCCTCCCTCCCTACTCCGTGACCTTGCACCTGCTCGCGAGCACGTGCCTGAGCAGACGCAGTACTTGCGCTCAAAACCGGCCAGTTGTTAAGCCCTGCTATAAAAGTAGGTTTGCTATTCTTTAATCTATCTTCTAAGATAAGTCGTAGGGTCAGTATTGCCTCATGTGTTCCTACATTTCTATGGAATCCAAAGTGATCTTCCCTGAGGTTGGCTTCTACCAATTTTTCCATTCGTCTGCAAAGAATTCATGTTAGTCTTTTGCAGCCGTGACTTATTAACCTGATAGTTCGGTAATTCTCACACCTGTCAGCACCTGCTTTAACTACAGTACAGCTTTTTAATTGATGAACAAACAGCAGACACTCACTGTTTAGTTTGTTATGTACTAGAAAGAATTCACCCTATATAAAAGTTATGTAGTGGATTCCCTTGCATATTTTGTAGTTTATTTACAATATACAAGGGTCATTTTTAAAGTAAGAACCAATTTGTAGTTGAGTAAGAAAAAGTTTATTTATAAACGTAAATTGTATCACAGAGTACAATATGCACGTTTTTTCACTTTTCAGCATAGTCACCATGAACATTTTAGACACTTGTCAAGTTGTGTCACCAACTTTTGGGTCCCAACATCGAAAAACTCTGCTGCCTGGCCATTAAATCAGTTAGTTTCTTTTCACATGTGATGAGTTTTCAAGCGCTTTCCACCAAGAAATTCATTCAGTTTTGGGAACATGGGAAAGTCTGATGGTGTTAAGTCAAAGCTCTGCAGTGGATGGTCCAGTAATTTTTTTCCAATTGTATCTTTGTTCGTGCTGTCAAAGTTGTTGGACCAGGCTACCAGATCCCTCCCCTTCCAAAACGGGTGTGTAGGGTGTGGAGCACCCTGGATGATGATTGGGGAGATGAACAGGTGGTGTCCCATCAGTGGAGGCTGTCAGTGGGTAGAAGAATGTGGGACTTCAGGCATTGCGCTGGGGAACTGCAGATGTGGGATGACCATGGAGCAGACAGAGGTTGTGGTGATGTCTCAACCTTCGTACTCATGCCCATAGGAGCTGCCAACAGTGTCCTGGAGCTCAAATGGTATTCGTTTGGTGGAGGGATGTGTGAGGTCAGGGACTCCAACCCAGCGTGAACCATCGCTGGAGGTATAGGCTGGAGGCAGGAACGGAGTTGGTACACGTGCTAATGGACTAAACCTCTCGGGGTATCAACTGTCGTAAGGTGCCATCTATAAGTGGCCACTATTGAAGTCAGTACCCACGAGGTTTTTGCACCGTAGAAGCATGGGAAAACAGCTGAACTTGGAAGTTATTGTCCAGCATGTCAGGTCTAGAGTTCCTTGGGTTGGGGTGCCAGGAAATGAAGGAGACACGGCTGTCGACCATGGAGTAGTTCTGCTGGGCTACAGTCATGGACAGGGGTGGACCTGTAGATGCTCAGAAACATCATGAGTGCTCTAAATGTGCGCACCCTCTGCTCCGCTTCGCCATTGGAGGAGGGGTGAAACGGAGGCTACACAGGTGTTTGATGCTATTGGCAGTGCAGAACTGTTCAAAGGCTGTAGCTGTGAATTGGGGCCAATTGTCAGTTACGACGGTCTAGGGAAGCCCTTCAAGTGCGAGAATCTGCAGAAGGGCATTGAGTGTGACAGCTCTGATAATGGATGCCATGTTTACCACATTGGGGTAGTTCGTATAACATCCACAGCAATGAGCAACATAGGGCCAAGGAAGGGGCCAGCAAAATTGAAACAAATGTGACCCAAGGACGACATGGAGTAAGCCAGTGGGTGATAGACTGAGGTGGGGCAGCCTGAAGGTAAGCACAAGCAGAACAGTGGCGCACCATAGCCTCCATCTCCATGTTCAGTCCCAGCTAGCAGACATGCCACTTGCAAGAGCTTTCATCTGTGACATACCCCAATGCCTGTGATGGAGGAGTTCCAAGATGTGAGTGCACAATGTAGTCAGGATGACAACACGGTAGGTACCCACCTTTGCATCCAGCAAGAGCACATTGGAGACGATGGACAGACGATGAGAGAGGCGAGCGAAGGCCCGGAGCTTGGGATCAGCAGACTTTGAAAAATAAGTGGGCCATCCGTGGGGTACATAGTGTATGACACTGCAGGGTAGAGTCGCAGCATGCGTCTGTCACAAAGTGAGCAATGGTAATGAGAAACCCATACAAGGTGTGTTGTCGTTCCACATTCATGTGAAAATAGGAGATCTCAAGTTGCTCAAATGCAGGTCTGGTCCTGAGAGGGCATTTGTGTCTGCATGTTGTGCATGGCTTGTACTCTGTGGTGTAATTATAGGTGCTAAGGAAAAGAGCCCAATGCTGGAGCCTTTGGGCTGGCTGTTCTGGAAGCTGAGTGTGTAGCCCAGTTTATGGTTTATGGTCTGTAAAGAGGATAAACCAGATCCCAATTAGGTACACATGGAATTTCTTCATGGCCAACATGATCACCAAACCCTCTTTCTCAATCTTGGAATAATTGAGTTGGGCAGGTGTGAGCATTTTGGATGCATAGGCAATCGGTTGCTCCATACTGTCATAAAAACGGTGTGCCAGCACTGCGCCAATCCCATAAGGAGGAGCATCTGCAGGTAAAACAAGATGGTGTGACGGGGAAGAATGGCAGGATGCAGAATGTAACATGCATATTTGAGCTGTGTGTAGGCCTGCTCATAGGCCACTGACCACTGAAATGGAACACCTTTCTTCCACAACTGGTTGAGGGGATGCACAATGTGTCTGCCTGCAGAAGGTACTTAGAATAATAATTCACTTTCCCTAAAAAAGCCTGCAACTCCTGGAGATTTTAGGAATGCGGGAGAAAGTTGATAGCAGAAACTTCATGGTCAGTGGGCTAAATCCAGTCTTTGGTGAGCAAGTGGCCAAGTTAGTCCAATTGTGCCTGAAAAAAACTGGCATTTTTGGAGATGGCACTTGAGCCCTACGTCATGCAACATAGTAAAGAGGGTACATAGGTTATGCAGGTGGTCTTGTTGTGTAGTACCTCTAAAAATTAAGTCATCAAGGTAATCAATACAAACTGGTATGGGCATGGTTAACTGTTCCAGGTATCTCTGGAAGATCACTGGAGCAGAAGAGATCCCAAAAGGCAAAGGCCAGTATTTGTATAAGCCAAATGGTGTATCGGTAACAACAATGCACTGCAATTCCTCGTAGTGGAATCTGTAAATAATCATCAACAAGGTCTATTTTAGAAAAACATTCACCTCCAACAAGCTTTGAGAGGAGGTCCTCTTGACATGGTGTGGGGTAGGTTTCCACCAGAGCTTGGGCACTGATCGTCAACTTAAAGTCTCTACAAAGCCAGAGGGAGTCATTTGGCTGCTGGACCACAACAAGGGGTGTGGCCCGAGCAGTAGTTCTGACCGGTTCTATGGTCCCAGCGTCGTGAAGGCGATCTAGTTTGGACTTAACAGTTGTCTGGAAAGAGACCGAAAGAGGATGTGCTCGACAGAAATGGGGCACCACATCAGGGCATAGTAATGCAGCTTATATTTCAGTTGGGTTTGGGATCTAAAAAAGTTGTTTTCAAGATTGATAGTATATATAATAATGCTAGAAAGGTTGAAAGACTACTACCCATTGCCAATCCATCTTCCTGGATGTAAAACTTGTTGTTGGACAAGAAGTAGTTGTGTGATAATAAAAGATCCAGGATCTCTATAAGTTCATAGATTTCGGCTCTACCCATTGTTCCATGTTTGTGTAAATTATTTCTTATTATACTGATTGTTTCTTTGAGAGGTATGTGTGTATACAGGGTGTTACAAAAAGGTACGGTCAAAGCTCATTTTATTACTTCTCTTCAAATCACATTAATCATGGAATGGAAACACACAACAACAGAACGTACCAGCGTGACTTCAAACACTTTGTTACAGGAAATGTTCAAAATGTCCTCTGTTAGCGAGGATACATGCATCCACCCTCCGTCGCATGGAATCCCTGATGCGCTGATGCAGCCCTGGAGAATGGCGTATTGTATCACAGCTGTCCACAATACGAGCACGAAGAGTCTCTACATTTGGTACCGGGGTTGCGTATACGAGAGCTTTCAAATGCCCCCATCAATGAAAGTCAAGAGGGTTGAGGTCAGGAGAGCGTGGAGGCCATGGAATTGGTCCGCCTCTACCAATCCATTGGTCACCGAATCTGTTGTTGAGAAGCGTACGAACACTTCGACTGAAATGTGCAGGAGCTCCATCGTGCATGAACCACATGTTGTGTCGTGCTTGTAAAGGCACATGTTCTAGCAGCACAGGTAGAGTATCCCGTATGAAATCATGATAACGTGCTCCATTGAGCGTAGGTGAAGAACATGGGGCCCAATCAAGACATCACCAACAATGCCTGCCCAAACGTTCACAGAAAATCTGTGTTGATGACATGATTGCACAATTGCGTGCGGATTCTCGTCAGCCCACACATGTTGATTGTGAAAATTTACAATTTGATCACGTTGGAATGAAGCCTCATCCGTAAAGAGAACATTTGCACTGAAATGACGATTGACACATTGTTGGATGAACCATTCGCAGAAGTGTGCCCGTGGAGGCCAATCAGCTGCTGATAGTGCCTGCACACGCTAAACATGGTACGGAAACAACTGGTTCTCCCATAGCACTCTCCATACAGTGAAGTGGTCAACGTTACCTTGTACAGCAGCAACTTCTCTGACGCTAACATTAGGGTTATCGTCAACTGCACGAAGAATTGCCTCGTCCATTGTTTTGCAGGTGTCCTCGTCATTCTAGGTCTTCCCCAGTCGCGAGTCATAGGCTGGAATGTTCCGTGCTCCCTAAGACGCCGATCAATTGCTTCGAACGTCTTCCTGTCGGGACACTTTCGTTCTGGAAATCTGTCTCGATACAAACGTACCGCGCCACGGCTGTTGCCCCATGCTAATCCACACATCAAATGGGCATCTGCCAACTCTGCATTTGTAAACATTGCACTGACTGCAAAACCACGTTCGTGATGAACACTAACCTGTTGATGCTACATACTGATGTGCTTGATGCTAGTACTGTAGAGCAATGTGTCGCATGTCAACACAAGCACCGAAGTCAACATTACCTTCCTTCAATTGGGCCAACTGGCGGTGAATCGAGGAAGTACAGTACATACTGACGAAACTAAAATGAGCTCTAACATGGAAAGCAAGCATTTCCGGACACATGTCCACATAACACCGTTTCTTTATTTGTGTGTGAGGAATGTTTCCTGAAAGTTTGGCCGTACCTTTTTGTAACACCCTGTGTAGGTTGACTATTTCGAGAGATGCAAATCTAGCTGTGACTGGGATGGGGGTATCTTTTATACTATTCATGAGCTCATTACTGTTTTTGTTGGAAAAGTTATTTTCAAATACTTATGCCTTGCAGATAATGTCATTAAGTTTCCTGGTGATTTTATAGCTTGGACTATTGATGAAATATACTGTGGGATGTATCAGAGATTCTGGTTTATTGATCTTTCTTAGGGTGTGATCTCAAGTTTGGTGCTGATGAGTTTGTCACTGTACAGTTCTTTGCTTATGTTGGTGTCAACAAGAAGTTGCAGTTTTTAAGCAACTTTCTCATTTTATATTGGAATTTGGGTTGTATGCTATTTCTTTTATGTTATTCTTTCTTAAGAATCACAAGTTTTGTGAACAAAATGTGATTCACATATGACAACAACTGTGCTGCCCTTGTCTGCTCTGACAACAAGGGCATTCTCAGTTGAAAGTTTCTTGTTTATGTCACATAATGTCCTATGTTCATTATTCATCGTATTGTACGTTTTTATCTGGTGTATATGTTACAGTAAAATGCCGAAATCTGGAGAATGTCGACTTTCACTGGTGAATGTCAACATTCACATAGTCGCTTAGTGTATGTCTGAAATATTTGCTAAATACCCTTATTTCTGACTTACACCGGTAAATGTGGACATTCACCGTGCACTAATGGTGAATGTTGAACATGTTGGAGATTTATATTTTCTTCTCCATAACTCAGTCACTATAAAATATCACAAGGGTAACGTAACTTTTTCGCCTCTCTTTCTGAAAGGAATGACCAAGAATGTAAAATACACAGTTGTAACGTGCCGGGCTGAATCCTTGTATTAGTTCCACTTAAAGTTAATATCACAACCGGATGAAGTGAAACATTTCCTCACCCAGTTGATAGTGCGCAGTGTTCCTGACCTACCTTGCTTTGCTTATTCAATATTGTCTTCTCGGTAGCTGCGTCTGTCCCACCTAAATCACACTGCAATTAAGAAGCCAGGATCCTAGATTATGTTTTCCAAAATCAAAATCAAAAGCTAAGCCCGTATTCATTGTTGAACACTTATGACAACCACAGTGCGATTTATTTGTTATCACACACACACACAATATTCATGTTACCAGGCCTCTTACACTTAATAATCGTCACATTAGGTAGGTCAAGAACTTCCGGTCTTTAAAAATGTTCACAATACTCGTTAACTGTTCAAAGCCAAATACAATTACACTTTTTTGGTACCGACGGGAAAAGTTGAGCTTCTGTTTCAAGTATTATCACACCGACTTGCCGCACTTTTGCTTCATGAGAATCTGACCGAGAACTAACTGAGAACTGCACCAGCTCGGACCTTATATAGATGAGTGCTTGAATATTTGACTATTTCTGTTAATATACTATAGTTTATAATTTCCCAGGGTTAAAATTATCCTTTCTAATTGGTTTTGAAGTTAACTATTGGGTTTTATTACTTCAATAACATGAGTGAGCTGTATCAATTTAAATACGCAGAACTAACTTATGCATCTGCAGTGGGAATTCCCAACTTATAACCCCGGCAGCCCTCTTGAACAATAATTTTTACTTACTCAAATTTACTTAATTCTTAATTAATGCACATACAAAGTTGAGACTGGAGTCATTTTACGTAGAAAAATATAAGTAGCAAAAGTATCAAAACAGATATCGGAATTATTCAGTAGTTTGGTCACAATTGGCACTGAAAGTCATACACGCTACAGATTTCAAGTCTTAATATCTATTTAACTAATAGACTTTAGGTTAATTTAAACACTTTGCTGGAATCAGTAAAATTTAGGCTTTCTTTTGGATGCAGTCTTATAGCTGATTTCGATCTATTAGCTCACTCGAATATTACTTAATGTCTTGCACAATGTACGTCATTGTTCATAACTTTTAATTGAATGCATTTCCAATAAAACTGATTAGTTCATTACCTTCAGAATAGACATTAGAATGTACTGAAATAATAGATCTTACTAGGGGAATTTTATTTAAACTATTTCTGAATTCTGTGCTATGAGACTGAAGGCCACAGAATCTGTAGTCAGAATCTGACTAGTGAAAACAAGTTCATTGCTTAACTAAGTTACTGAAGGAGTGTAAAACCAAAACAGGATAGCAGTGGGCAACCCTGCTTCGTTACAAAGACACTTCCATACCTCAACGGGTATCTGGTCTTGGCCAACTGCCTTCCCATTTTTCATCTTTTCAACTGCCCATTCGACTTCATCTCTACTTATATCCATCGTTAATCCTTAGTTTGCCCCTCCTTCCTCAATTTTCACTCCTACATTTTCTTCATTAAGCAATTTCTCAAAATAATTCAATCGCCTTTGGATTATTTTTCGATGGTCGTGCAGAATTATTCCTGTTTCATCTTTCATTTGGTTTATTGCTGTTAGATACTTAGAAGCTTTATCTCTTGATTTGCCTATCCGTATCAGTTGTCTCATATTCTGGTTTTTCTGTAGTTGTTAGTATGCCTCTCTTACTGATTCAGCTTTAGCTTTAGCCACGGCTCGTTTTGCTTCCTTCTTTTCACTTTTTTATGCTTGCCCATCCTCAGCACTTCCGGACATATCCCGCATCCTTTTAGCGTCTTTCTTTTCCTTCACAACCTTCTGCACCTCTTCATTCCACCACCATGCTTCCTTACCTTTTGGCATCCCTCTCCCAGATGTTAACCCAATCACTTCCTCCCCGGTATTCCTTATAACAGCACTATTTATTTTCCACCACTCCTGCACACTCTCTGCCAATTTTACCTTCCCCAGTACTTTTTCACAGAACTCCTCTCTCAAATTTTTATCCTTTAATCTCCACCACTTAATTTTCCTTTCACATTGATTAATGTGCCTCTGTCTTTTAAATACTTTCATCTCACAATCCGCTACAATCAACGTATGTTGTGTTGCTATTCCTTCACCGTATATGACCTTAGTATTTCGCACCTCCCCACTATTTTTCCTTCTACATCCCCACTATTTTTCCTTCTGCGTAATATGTAATCAATTTGGCTTTTATTTTTGCCACTCCTGTATGTTATTACTTTTTTTCTTTTTCTTTGGAAGTAGGTATTCATGATCACAAGATCAAAAGCCACTGACTCGCATTCGGGAGGACGACGGTTCAATCCCGTCTCCGGCCATCCTGATTTAGGTTTTCCGTGATTTCCCTAAATCGCTTCAGGCAAATGCCGGGATGGTTCCTTTGAAAGGGCACGGCCGATTTCCTTCCCCATCCTTCCCTCACCCGAGCTTGCGCTCCGTCTCTAATGAGCTCGTTGTCGACGGTACGTTAAACACTAATCACCTCCTCCTCCTCAAAAGCCACTGCAAACTCCACTATGTTTTTTTCCTTCCTCATTTCTCTCGCCATTCCCCCATCCTCCATGCCACCTCTCTTCCCCACCTTTCCTTCCGCCAACGTGACCTTTTAGATCCCCTCCGACTATCACTCTTTCATTCTCTGGTATTCCGACCATTATTCCATCCAAATCTCTCCAAAATTTTTCCTTCTCATCCTCTGAACATCCCGCTTGGGGTGCATAGGCTGTCAGCACTGTTACCATTTCTCCGCCAAACGTCATCTTAACATACGTGATCCTATCATGTACTCTGCTGACTTCACATACCTCTTCTTGAAGCTCTCTGTGCAAAATAACTTCAACGCCATTTCTTGATTCCGGGATTACAGTACTATAAAGTAGCTTATAGCCTTCAGCTAAGATCTTTGCCTTATTGCCCTACCACCTTGTCTCTTGCACACACAAAGACTTCATCTTCCTCCTCTGCATCATGTCTACTATCTCTCTTCCCTTTCCCGTCATCTTTCCTACGTTTAGAGTTCCCACTCTGATCTCGAACACTTTTTGATCCCTCGAAAAATGGCTCTCCTGGAGATCCGAATGGGAGGCTATTACTCCGAAACATTTATCTTGAGAAACATCCATCATTCCTCTTGTTTTGGCAATGTTTTTACAGCCGGATGCCCTTCCTGCTGCCAACCCCCTTCCCCTGTTTGAGGGACCTCCTGTTGCAGTATTGATGTGCAAATTCCAATCTTCATCACTGGCCAGTATGGGTGCATGAACCAGGTACCTGCTGTGGAGGCCCATATGTGGAAATGTTTGCTGAGCAGTCCTTGAGGAGACACTGTTGGTAGACCCTTGGTTCGTATGGGCGTTCTGTTGTTCAACAGTTGCACGTATGTTTGCCTGTACATATCTCTGCCGTCATCATCCAGCCTTGTCGTCTATGGCCCCTGGTGCACTACATCTACATCATACTCAGCAAGCCACCTAATGGTGTGTGGCGGAGGGTACTATCGGTGCCACAATCTGATCCCTCCAACCCTGTTCCACTTGCGAATATTGCATGGGAAGAATTATTATCGGTAAGCCTCTATACTGGCTCTAATTTCTCGAATTTTCTCCTCTTGGTCAATACGCGAGATGTATGTGCGGGGAAAGTAATGTGTTGTCCGACTTCTCCTCAGAAGTGCTGTCCCGAAGTTTCAGTACTAAATCTCTCCGTGATGCACAACACCTCCCTTTGTAATGTGTGCTAGTGGAGTTTGTTTAGCATCTCTGCAATGCTCTCGTCAGCTAAACGATCACGTGACGAAACGCGCCACTTTTTGTTGGATCTTCTGTAGCTCCTTTATCAGTCCTACCTGATAGAGATCCCAGTTAGGTGAACAGTACTCAAGAATAGGGCGAACAAACAACTTTTAAGCCACTTCTTTCGTGGGTGAGTTACATTTCCTTAAGATTCTTCCAATAAATCTGAGTCTGGTATCTGATTTCCCACTGTCTGTTTTATGTGGTCATTCCACTTAAGGTCGCTCTGGATAGTTTCGCCTAGATATTTTCGCCTAGATATTTTATGGCAGACGCTGTCATCGGCTGTTTTGTCATCGATAGTGTAGCTGTACAGTAGCGGATTTCTTTTCCTATGTTTGCGCAATATGTTACATTTATTTACATTCAGGGTCAACTGCCAGAGCCTGCATCATTCATCAATTCTCTGCAGGTGGTTCTGCAAATTCTTACTATCTTATGGCGTTGCTACTTTGGTATAGGCAACTGCATCATCTGCAAACTGCAGCTGCCTCAGTGCTGGTTTTGGATAGTCAAGATATTTGATTTCCTAGTACTGGAATCACGAGTTTGTCACAATTCTCACCGTCTTTAAACATGATGAACACAGAATTCTGAATGAAATCCAGTTGAATACGTAATATGTCATGTTCCGCAACTATTAGTTCTTCAGAGAACCGGTGATGAATTTCATATGGTGATGACCTGAGAGCATTCCTATCAAAAATACACAGTATGGCATTTAGTCTGTTGCTCAGTGTCGTCTCGCTCAGTGTCGTCTTACTCAATGATTTCTTCAAAAGTTTTGAACACGGTAAAGCTGCGTTCTGCGGGAACTTGCGTTGCCACTGGTAACACTGCTCCACTCACAGACTGGAGCACTTTGCAGGGACGTGTTGATGCTGCAACCACTTGGACACAAAATTTACAATTCAACTGGTACTAAATGATCTTTGTTTTTCACTGTTTTCCAGAACTGTATGAAAACGGAAAGTAGTTGAGAACGAGTAACATTGGAGGCCCTCTTCACCTTGCATTACTCTTCAATTCTGTGCAGGATGACATTGTAGAGCTCGACCTGGAGATGAGGATTGGTGTGTTACTGGGGTAAATTGGTCAGCGTGAATTACTCCATTTACTGTCTTCACCCGATTTCATATGTGTCAACTTTATGTTCCAAATAATTTTCGGTAGCCATTCTTGGAAAGTTAATTGCTGTAGTGGACCTAGTGAAATGATGTAATCAGGTCTGCAATAACTCGTCAGTATTGTGACAGCAACATTTCGACTCTACATTTACTTTTACAATTGCGGGTGATGAAGCTCACAATAGATCGTAACATGCATGTGTAACGCTTTCGAATTAAAGACTGAATGACAGTTTTCATCACGATTTTCCAGTTGTTCCATCGTTTACATTCTTGCCAACGCCCCTTTTCTCCTCGACTTCTAAGGCACCACCAAGTCGCAGTGCCGATGAGTAATGGGCCTCCATAACTGGTGGAGATGCGTATCTGCCGTCATACCTCGCCGATATGGCAAGAGGACTTCATTATGCTTCTATTGGCACAGACATCAAGCGAGGACGCGGACTTTGGGATCTTCCACACTTGTCACCTACCTAAATTACCTTATCAGTTTGGCAACGAACATCTTTCATCGGCCTAAGAGGATAAAAGAAGAAACTGTTATTCCCTAAAAACCCATGTTGCAGTACAGTATAGAAGACGGCATCCCCCCCCCCCCCCCCACCCCCCCTGCCGGTCTTCAGCTGGAAGATTTTAAAGTCCTGTTTCCAACGGATGACAATGTGGGCTAGCATAACAATCACTAACTAGGTGAGAGATGTCAACGAACCAGTATGCCGTCTGCAGTGGTGGAAGTTTCTCACATGCAGCATCTCTTGTAGTATGCGTGCCTTTGGGTATAGCCATGGGTGTCTGCAGAAATTTTTTTCCAATAGTGGTCCAGAATCAAGTTTTGCCATTTTTTATGTAAATGATTCGGCGAGTTTTAAAACATGTTGTGCCCCAAGAAATAAGTTTGACAAGAAGTAAACAACCTTACGCTATGTCGAAAGATTTATAGTTACCTATTTAATATTTTAAAGTAGATTACTTTGGTACCTAAGTGGTATGTGTATTTCAGTAATATATGCAGATACTCTTTTTCAGAAGAATGACTAGAGATAGGACGTTCATATTCGGTGGACATGTACTTTAGTATGTTGTGCAGAAATGATTAGCGTTTCAGTCACCTCGGTTCAGCATGTGTCCTGTTGCGTAGTAGGTGCAGGGTGTGCCATGGCCCCTGATAACTTGTTCCATGGGTGATAGCACCAACATGTACAAGGCGTGAATGGCATCCAGTGGTATAGCCAGCCATGCTGCATTCACTCGGTTCCAAAGATTATCTGTGGCGGTTGGCACCGGGTCACAGCACTGCACCTGTAGTTTCATCATACCCCACACATTTTCGATTTGCGATGAATCTGGTGATCTAGTGGGCCAGGGCAAAAGGCTGACATCTTGTGATACGAAGAAGGCACATGCTCGTGCAGCAGCGTATAGTCGTGCATTGTCTTGCTGAAAAATGGCATCTGGGTCATTGTGCAGAAAGAGTATGGCAATGGGTTGCAGTATTTCGTTCACGTAGGTCACACTGGTCACAGTGCACTGGACTTGCACCAGCTGTGACTTGTGGATGTACCCAGTAGCATCCCATACAATAAAGACACGAGTTGCCACTGCATGTCTTATGTGAATGCAGTCACAGTGATGCTGCTTCCCCTATCTGGCGAACCAAAATGCGCCCATTATTGTCAAACAAACACAACCTGGATTCGTCCAAAAACTCTATCTGATGCCTTTTGTATCCTCAGTGACGTCGTTCTGTACACCGTTACGGTCTAGCACGTTTCTGCACATTCGACAAAAATAGACGGAGAAGTGGAGAACACGCGCATAACCCGTGCCGTAATAAACAGGGACAGTCTGTCACTCCTGATAGTGTACAATTTGTTACATTGTCCCACTGTTGCCAGAGCCGAGGAGGATGCAGATATGTCTTGCGGTGCCATTCGGATGAGGTGTCGATCTTTGCAGGGGGTGGCCTGGGTGACACGATCTGACCCATCTCGTCGTGTTCTGCGGCCTTCCTTGAACCATTCTGCACACACCTGTTGCAGTGCCGCAACACTTCGTCCCAGACAAGCAGCAGTTTCCCGGGTGGATGCATCACATTCTCTCATGCCATAGTGCACCCTCTTTCAAATTCCCTGATTTGACGGTACATGTTTCGCGCATACGTCAGTGAGGCATCCTGCACGTCTGCTCAAGTCACACTCACCCAACGCCTTAGGTTCATAGCGATAACAAGAACCGCAGGCACATTTTATCGGCAGGTGGTGTTGCGCCGTAATATCGATGCTCACCTTCAACCTCCGGACTGACATGGTGCAAATGCTAATCATACCTTCAAAACATACTAATCTACATGTCCTATGAATATGAACATCCTACCTCTAGTCGTTAAGTATTCTTTGTTTTTTTTTTTTTTTTTTTTTTTTTTTTTTTTTTTTTTTTTTTTTTTTTTTTTTTAGCTTGAGTATACTTTTTATGTTATTAACATGACTGTGGATGCCATATGTTGGATTCAATGATCTGAAATTTCAGAATATTCAGCAAGTTATGAGATGAAGCTGAAAAAGATTCATAAAAATAATTTATTCACACTTCCATAATGTTGGGTTACAACTGAAAAGTAAAATGTGAAATAGGAGAAAAGTGAAAATGATAGAGAAAATACTGCTGGCTGTCAATAAAAATGCTACTTCTTGAGGAGAGAAACAGAAAATAAATTTAAAAAAGTTTATTCAACTCTGATGCCATCTATAAGACTGTGTTTGATTATAAATTTCCAATTTTTTTGAGTCATCAATATTCTGACTGGTTTAATGCAGCCCACCACGAATTTCTCTCTTCTGCCAACCTCTTCATCTCTGAGAAGCACTTGCAACCTATGTCCTCAATTATGTATTCCAGTCTCTGTCTTCCTCTACAGTTTTGCCCTCTGCAGCTCCCTCTAATACCATGGAAGTCAGTCCCTGATGTAACAGACGTCCTATCGCCCTGTCCCTTCTCCTTGTCATTTTTTTCCATATATTCCTTTCCTCTCCGATTCTGCACAGAACCTCCCCATTCCTGACCTTACCAGTGCACTTTCATACACATTAATGAATTTTTTGCATTACTTATTTTTAGTATCAACAGACATAACTGAAGTTGAGCAAAATTTTATTTGAAAACTACATTATTTTAGGTTGTTTAGGTAACTGTAGCCAAGGACCAGTATACGACTCCTCTCAAAGTCATCTAGGTATAAAGAACTTTTAGCAGCCTGGGACTGCACAAAAGTAATCCTCGTCTCTCCTGTTTGTCACTTTATTGTGCAAAATACCAACTGGAATGCAGATATTCAGTGCTCTCCAGCTCTGTGTGGTGATGAGTTGCACCGTCAGGCTTTGAGAAGGTCCTAATCCTGGAGAGCACATTTTCCCCTCTCTTACAGTGCACAAAATAGTATTTTCTTTGTCGACTTATGTGCTCGAGTTTAAGGGGGAAACCACATTAGGAGGCTGTTTGACATTGAGTTTTGGGATTTTTTTGGTTGGGAAGAATTAATTAGAATTTAATCAAATTTAGACATCATTTCATTCATATTTCAAACAGATTTTGTGAATTTTTTTGAATAATTTCAGCAAAAAATAACAAAGGTACGCTGTGATCTTTTGCTGAAGGTTGTGAGTATAGTTCTCCAATTGCATGCAGTGCAGCCATTCCAATGTCCCCCATTAAAATAAATTCTCCTTTTTGAGACTAGGAAGGCTATCAGGACTGCAGGGAAGTCGTCTTGGGGGAGATGTAGACCGTCACGATGTGTAAGCGACCCAGAGAGGGGCTTTTTGCTCTCAGGATAATGAGCTCAAGATTGGCTAAGTGGGGTGGTGGGCCAATTCGTACAGCGGGGAAGTTGGCACTGTGGAAGACTGCCACCCCTCCTCTATTCGCTCGGGTTTGCGAAGTTCTGTGTAGTGTCATGTTGGCGAGATGGAGAGGGTTAGGACCGGCACGGACTTCGGCAAGTCCTATTAGGCGGAGGTTATTTGAGTTAACCATTCGCTCTATTAGGGGCTGTTTTCCATTCACATTAAGGAAGGCGATGGTAGTTTTATTGTCAATTGGCCGAGCTTCCATCTTCCGAGTGTTGCTGTGCGGTTGGCTGATGTGAAGTTTGTGGGGATAGGGTTGGGGGGTCGGCATCATTGTCGGTGGTCGGGAAAAGTATGGTTGCCTGTATCAATTGCAAACCACCTGTGTGGACCATGGGCAAGGATTGTTACTTTGTGGTTGAGGAATGATTTTGCTGCCTCTGTCATCGCTTTCCCTATTTGGTCACGTGTGTCAGGCATGACGTTCGTTAAGACCGTTGCAGTTGCTCTGATGTAGTCCTCTACCATTACAAATTATCGAGTGGAAGCAAAGTCGACACCGAGTTGAGCTAGAGAGTCTGTGCATCATACCTCTTGGATTCTTTCTGGTGCAAGAGGGACCTTGGGGAATTTCGGGCAGTCTTTAGCCAGTGATGGATGGTTCCCTCCACAGTTAGCCCATTTTGGCTCTTTGCTTGGGCAATCTTTTATCAGATGGTGCCCCAGCATTTGAACTCGTCCTTGCAATCTTCAATTGTGTGCTCGTAACTGAAGCATTTGAGGCATTTTTTGGGGAGTGTGGATTGGGTGGAGGATGGCTCGGCTCGGTGGAATTTACTAAAGAGGTGGAAGCTGTTTTTTAGAAGTCTGTCCTGCGAGTCTTTGACAGAGGAGAATACTCCGACGAGGTCGGTCAGCTTGCTGGTTTCCTGTGAGCTGACTCTGATTAAGTTATGAAACACGTGATTTGTTCAGTTAGGCCCTCATTGATGTCCTAAATTGTTGTTCCATCTCCACTTTTGTGATGACCACTGAGTATGATGTGAGGCGTGGGAGTCGTGCTGGGTTTGGTCTCGTTTGATCTGCACAAGCTTGCAAGAGGCCCTGGGGGTGGCAGTTAGGGAATAATTTGGTCTCTATGAGTCGTTTTAGTTCCTGCTCACGAGTTTCGGTTACGGCAACTCCGTCCCGCTTGACGTACAGGTTGGAGATCACAGTGTAGGTAAACTGTTTTAGTTCGGTATGGAGAGATTTCTGGGTGACTCCTGCTGTTAGGTTGTGCAGCTCCAGTTTGTATGGGGCAGCATTGGGTGGCTGGTTGTGACTGAAGGCAGTGGTCGGGGCTGTTGGGCAACTTGCCCTGTGGGGGGATGGAGGTGGGGAGACAGGGGGATGAGGTGGAGAGGATGCAATTTGGGGGTAGGATGGTAGTTGATGGGAGGGGTTGGCAGTGCCAGCGTGCAGGGAGCTTGGCTGGCAACTGGTGGGGTCATTGGATGGAGGGAGAGCAGGTTGGGGTTTGTCGTTGCAGGTAGTGGGGTTCTTCTGTGGGGTCTGGATCGATCCTGTGGGGTTGGGTTTGTGGCAGGGGCCGAGTGTGCCAGAGTTTACTCTCGGAAATTGGTCCCCTTCTGTACTGAGCCTCGGCCACAGCAAACGTGGGCAGGTCTCTCCGCGGAGAGGGCCCTGGCTTGCAGAATCCCTATCTGACCGGCCCTAGATCTGGCTTTCCGGAATCGCTGTGCCCTATCCTCTACAGTCGGACCTAAGTGTCACTGGGTGGCTAGTAACACGTTAGTCACACGACAAAAGTGCTTTGCACACGACACTTGAATTGACTGCGTCAGTAGACCGACACAGTGTGGTGTAGGTGGCGGTGATGGCAGTGGCGCGGACATTCCCAAGCTGTAGTGGTAGCGCACGATCTCTGGTGGTGGCCCAGAAATTACCAGAGCACCAGCAGCAGCAGAACATGGTGCACCCTCTCTCAGCCGCTTAGCGCCTGGCAGCTGAGTGAGCTGGCAGTGGCAGCGTGCGGCAGAGGCAGCGCACACCCTTAGGCCTTGTACACATGATAGCATTGCAACGCGCGTTATAGGCAGCGTGTTACAACCCGCACTGTTGGAAAAACAATAAACTGTTGACCGCGTACACATGCAATGCGCACTTCGAAATGACGCCGCGTCGTAACGCGCGTCTCGAAGGTTCCTCGAGGTACGCGCGTCCGCCGCGCGCCTCGAGTTCCTAGTAGTGGGTTTGGGTGTACACGTGCATTCAGTCTAGGCGCTTTGGTGCTCTCATCGTGGAGGAACGTTCGTTTGACACTGAGATCTTCATTGAAGAAGTGAAAAGTCATCCTGTGATATGGGGTATGGGAAGTGCGGACTACAAGAACAGAGTATTAAAAAAATCAGCATGGCAGCAATTTGTTGATTTGTTTGCTGAAGAGGGTGGTTCAGAGGAACAGAAGAAAATTCTTGGTAAGAGGCAACTTTAATATTAAGGTTAAACTACACAGTAGATTAGTACAGTTACACATAAGTAACTGTTTTACCTTGTGACTCTAAATTTAGTCGTAAGTTAAAGCAGTTACTATTTAATAGCATTACTTATAATAGAGCGTAATGCGAATAATTACGTGTAAAATTGAATAATTGACATACAAATAAACATTTGTATATGTAACTACTGACTAAGCCTATTTGGATGTAATATCTGTCAAAGGTAACTAAAGATATTTATTTATGTTATCTTAATTTTATTTACAGAAAGTTGTTAACATGTCTATCACAAATAGTGTATAATATCTAATCAATATCTACAGAGAAATGCATGACAGAAAAATATTTAATTTTTCATAATTACACTGTATTGTTCTAATGGGCAATGTAAAGTTGTATTATTAACATATACTTGTCTCATAAGTGTTCGCAATTGCACTCTTGTTTACACCATTTTATCTTGCCACGGTAGCTTGCCTTCGCTGATGAAGTAACGAGCAAATCTGTCCCTTACTTCTTTTGCATACATGTTGGACCGTGGAGAAGTTACTCCAGACAAGTTAACGAATGGTGCCTTGTAAAATGTATCTTCATACCTGTACCCATCTCGTTGTCGTTCATAGTTATGCAACACACAACATGCCAAAACTATACTTTCTGCAAGTTCTAAACTGACATTTAGAGGCCTATCAAATATTCTCCATTTGTTTGCCATGATACCGAAGGTACATTCAATATACCTGTGAGATCTTGACAATCGGTAGTTTAAAACTCTGTTAATATGAGACAATAATTTTCCAAGTATGGACACATGATGTGTTTTGACAGACCGAACACATCATCTGATACAAAAACATGAGGCGACGGTGAAATGTCCACATTTGAAATTGGTTTTGCCTGTGGAATATTCAATGTACCTTCTATGAGTTTTTTGTAAAATATTGGTTCCTGGAAAACTGATGAATAATTACTTTTGCCATAGGAACCAACATCCACAAACAAAAAACGGTAGTTAGCATCACAAACAGCTAGTAGTACAATTGAATGAAAATGTTTGTAGTTGTAAAAAAGGGACCCTGAATCATTGGGTTGCACAATACGAACATGTTTACAGTCCAGTGCTCCAAGGCAGTTAGGAAAGTTGGCATACTTTAGAAAGCCGTTACTAACTTGTTCCAACTTGTCTTCTGTCATAGGCGGTATACAAATTGTTTTCAATTTGTTCCATATTACTGCACAAACTTAACGGATTATGTTCCCTATGGTTGACTTTCCTACTGTGTAATTGTAATGAAGTTCAGCAAAAGAACATCCTGTTTCCAGATACCTGGAAAAAACATGTTAAATTTTTACTGTGTTAATTGACTACAAAGTTTACAAACTTTTTTTTTTGGAACAACTTTGCAAAAGAGATGGAAGAGTCTGCGTGACAATTTTACCAGAGAATTAAGAAGGAGGAGGACCAAGATATCAGGATCTGGAGCAAGCAGCTCTACTCCTTATATATATTTCTCACAGCTCCAATTTTTAGAAAATACAGTAAGTAATAAGGAGACTACCAGTAATCTTGATGACCATGGCCAGGACACAGTCATCTTGGAGGAGGAGGAAGCAGCTACTGACGATTTGAACAGGCCTGAACAAAGTACCGAAAACCCAGTAAGTAAGAAAAAAAATAAGTTAAATCCAGTTGATAAACATTTTTCGGACATTTTAAACAAAAGTATTTTGCTAAGAGAACAAAGAGAAATGGAAAAAAAAAAAATAATGAAGATGAGGACAAACTCTTTTATCTCTCTCTGTACAAGGAACTGAAGAAAGTGCCTGAACACGGTAAAATTAGAACGAAAATTCAGTTACTTGAAACAATACAAAGAGCCCTAGATTTCTACAATGCAACTGCGATTAATGAGACACGTGGACCTGTGCATTACCAACCATTCTCCAGTATGCAACATGGCCAAGTATACCCAGGTGCTTTTCCAGCCCAAGCTTCTCAGTCTCCACAAGTACCGGCCACCTCACAAGCAGAGTCTGAACATCAACATACTGTATGGCCAGGTACACTCGGGGGCTTTTCCAACACATGCAACTCAGACCCCACGACAACCACAAGAGGCCGCCGCACCAGCAGATAGTTGCACTTCTCTACAAAGTTCTGAAATATTGGATTTGTACTAAAACTGGAGGATTTTCTTTACCTTAAGAAAGAATAAAAGTTTTAAATTGATGTCTTGTCAATTTGTTATTTTATATACAATAATTTATACCGTACATGTAATATCAGTTTATAAATAAACTTACCTCAATATGATTATGAGTTTCTCTTCTGGTGAAATACTGTACCTAACGTAGTTTCCACTAGGTGCCAAGTCATCATGAACTATGTTTAATAACTCGTCAAAGGATGCAATCGGCATTCTTAAGTAATTAAAAAACTTTGGCGAATGTTTTTTTAGATTTGGGTACAGAGTTATAATTTGTCATGTAAAATCGGATGTACCCAGTACTGTCTTTGCCTTCGTCTCCGTTCTTTAAGCCTGTGGTGCATAATCCAAAGACATACTGCCTCTTCAACTAAACTGGAGTTCAACGTGGCGTCAATGCCGTACGTATGTACATGGCACTTTCTCTGACGCGCGTTGCAACGCTATCATGTGTACATAGCCCAAGTGTCCTGCTAATAAAACGCAGACTTTGGTTAGCCTTCCCCACAACATTCTGTGTGTGTTCCTTCCAATTTAAGTTGTTCGTAATTGTAATTCCTAGGTATTTAGTTGCATTTACGGCTTTTGGATTAGACTGATTTATCTTGTAACCGAAGTTTAACGAGTTCCTTTTAGTACTCATGTGGATGACCTCACACTTTTCGTTATTCAGGGTTCTGCCACTTTTTGCACCATTCAGTTATTTTTTCTAAATCGTTTTGCAGTTTGTTTTGATCTTCTGGCGACTTTATTAGTCGATAAACGACAGCGTCATCTGCAAACAACCGAAGACGGCTGGTCAGATTGTCTCCCAAATCGATTATATAGATAAGGAACAGCAAAGTGCCTATAACACTACCTTGGGGAACGCCAGAAATCACTTCTGTTTTACTCGATGACTTTCCGTCGGTTACTACGAACTGTGACCTCTGACAGGAAATCACAAATCCAGTAACATAACTGAGACGATATTCCATGAGCACGCATAAAGACAACATTACTCGGCACCAGTAACAATACGGGATAGGAATGGTCAGTGTTGTTCACGAGCCAATTGATGACGATCAGAGCTACACATACGGTCACCCACTGATTATTTTTGATTTTGGCTTAGAGCATGCGGTATTCATACACCCGATTTTTGAACCTTCCCTGCTGCATACAAATGTCGCATAATGGTGGAAGGATCACAGTTGATCACAATGGCAGCTCGCGAGTACACTGGCGTGGATAATTGTGGATCAAGGCATGTACATGATCTTCATCAAACTGCAAAGGTCTTCCTGAATGTGGAGAGTCACCAATGTTAAAACAAGAAAACAATTTTCTTGTCGCGCTCTGTCCAATAACATTATCCCCATACACGGCGCAAATATTTCTGGCTGCCTCCTCTGCTGTCACTCCTCAAACAGAAGAATATGTCTGAAATGTTCCGATTTCTCCATTTGGCACTCCATTTTCTAGCGTCCACCGCTCCACTCACTATTTCCAAATGATAAAATGACAATACGTAACCTCAAATAAAAACAGTGAAATATAAATTACAAATGACAGTCGATAAATAGAACCATAGCAACCGGAATACCAACATGCAAAATAGAAACTATACCAAGGTATGCACCAACCTAATAGATATACTGATTCACGAGAAAGGTTTATGTATTTAATTTATAAATGTTTCGTACAAGTTGTCTGAATTATGAAGAATGCCACCTAACGGACTGCCGCCATAACTGGAGAGAGTAGCAGTGTCTTGAAAGCGCAGAAAGCCACGACCAGATTCGCGTCTGTTGTGATGGTCTGGTGGTAAAGTGTCTCGCTAGGAACGGCAAAGTTGTAGATCGAATATTGGCTGCGTCATCTTTTTTGCACTCTGTCGTTTGAGCTATTATTCATCTCTCTATGATGGGGAAATTCGCCAGAACCGAACGTGGCGCGGATACCATGTAACACTGTAAGCACCCCTTTGGCCGGTTGGATAACTGGTTAGTGTTACGCAAGTTGCCTAAGTGATATTCAGTTGATTGTAATCGTTTCAAAACAGCTGCTTAGCAAAAAACGCGTTGTGTTACAAAACCTGCGATTTGTTTATATGAATAAAGTTTTACAGCAGCGCAGTGTATTACGCAACGTTTAGTTTTCCGTGAGTTTTTCCTTTGAACTTCTGAAACTCATATGCAGCGCAATTCTCTGCGTGGTGGGACGAAAGTTATTATTTGTTTGGACACTTCCAAATTCTACTGAAGACTATCGAGAAAGAGATTTACGCCTTTTAAAGATCATGAAGACATGAGCACGATCTCCCGGAATGGAATTCAGACATTTCTTCCTGATGAGTTTACCAGTTTCCGAAATACTTATATGTTTGTGCAGGGACGCATTTCGAAGTATGCCTACAGTTTCAGACTGCCAGTTTCTGCTTCCCTCACATAAACAGTCACAATTTGCACACTTAATGCACTGCAAATTGTTCAAACAAAGGGCACTCAGGTACTGAACTTTTGAGTATAGTAGAATTCCAATTACCGGATTAATTGGACTGGACCCATTTGAATAATCAAAAATTCGGATAATCAGGTATTTTTCGAATAAAAGGGTCTGTTATTGTTGTAGTGCTCTTCAATCCGAAGACTGGTTTCGTGCAGCTCTCCAGGCTACACTATTCTGTTCAAGCCCCTTCATTTCCGAGTAATGCAACCTACATCTTTCTGAATCTGCTTAGTGTGGTCATCTCTTGCTCTCCCTCTATGATTTTTACTCTCCGCACTTCCCTCCAATACTAAATTGATGAGCCCTTGATGCCTCAGAATGTGTCTTACCAACAGATCCCTTCTTCTAGTCAAGTTGTGCCACAAATTCCTCTTCTCCCCAATTCTGTTCAGTATCACCTCGTTAGTTACCTGATCTGCCCATCTAATCTTCAGCATTCTCCTGTAGCACAATATTTCAAAAGCTTCTTGTCTAAACTGTTTATTGTCCTCGTTTCACTTCCATACATGGCTACACTCCATACAAATACTTTCACAAAGAACTTCCTGACACATCTGTAATGGCATTTCATAGTTTCGATAACAGATTGGCCCAGTGGTTGCAACAAGTTAGTGACGTATGGTGGTAAAAAGATTGTTGTAACTAGCCATTTCCTCTTTCCAACAATTCTCCAGTAGAATGAGTTGGTACATTGTCAGCAGTCAAAAGCATTTTACCGGCTCCTTTTTCATGAGATTTTTGTTGCTTTTTCACTTCAGGGATGAAAATTTCGTCGCACCATTCAGTAAACAATGCTGCAGTCATCCAAGACTTGAGTTGGTTTTTGTAAAGGAGGGGAAGCTTTTTCGCATTTTGAAATGTTCTTAGGCTTTTGCACAAACTGCGACATAGTCGCGAATACAGTGATCCAGGTACTGTCAAATGTTTTTTGTTCCAGTCGTTGATCACAAATATCGTCGAAGGACTTTATATTCTGGTCAAAGACCGGAGTAAAAGACACTTGGACTTTTGGACTTCCCTATCAACAGAAGGGGTATTTTATGACTTCCCGTAGAGTTCGTACAAAGCTCCGTGATACGGCCTCTATTAACTTTATGTCCTGGAGCACTACACTTCCTTTCAGATGCTAAAGTGGTTTGAGGCAGAACTTTCGAAACAAGACCCATTTCATCAGCGTTGCACAAAAACTCAGAATCGGAGGAGTCTGCTACAATTTCAAATTTTCCAATAGAATCTTTTGCAGCTTTGTAGTCTGCCGATAATTCCTCGCCACGTAAATCTAATTCACGGACACCATGTCTAAAATTTCTTAGCCATCCGTTACTTGCGTTAAGGGGAGACAGAAGGAAACTCTTATCCCTATTCTGTCAATGCTATTTCACCCTTTGAATAGGTGCACATTTGGAAAGAAATGTGTTAAGACAGTGAAATTTTTACTGATAGTATATAATGTATATACCAGTATTTACAAGTAAAATGATCAAAATACCTCTCATGGATTCGAAGAAATAATTTTCTCGTTCTTTCACTAACAAAAATTTCACTTTTTAAATACATTAATTATTATAAAATAGTTTCTGTTGGGTTGGTGGTTCTCGATGTACTTGTAATAATTTATTACTACCCTGAGTACAAATTGATGAAATTTCATATTTCTAACCCAGTTGGTTTAGAAAATAATGGTACCAGAATGTCAAAAAATGTAGTTGTGAGAAAAATCGATTTAAAGTTCAGTATTGCAATTTTACTATAGTTACTGATGAGAATTGCTTACATCTGATATTTTCCTGCACCATACTGAGCATCATCTGAATCATACTGATCTTCCTTGCTTGTCTGGGTTCCTCTTCTTTTCTGTCAATCTTCCTCTGTGCGTTTTAAATTAGCAATTTCTGCATTGCTTATTCTCTCTTTATCTATTTGTACCAAGGTTTTTGCAGTATTTCCACTAGATTTATGCCCAACATGTCCAAAACATCCAGTTTTATTGCTACACCATAATTGAAGCACAAAATAGCATCATAAACAACAAATTTGAGGGATCTGAAGAAGTACAGGTTTTGGTAATCAGGTCCAAATGACAGAATTCACACATTGTTTTAAATTTTGCGTTTTCCCATGAACACATTTCTTCAAAAAAGTCTCTGTACAGTGTAATGGTCGCCTAGTCGTAGATATTCCTAATTGCTATAATCGCACTATTTCACTCCCATTTACGGAGCTTGTTAGCACTTGATGTTAGGTTGGCACCATTAAAATGCATTGTGGTGATCGCTGCTGCTTGCTGGATCGCTGCTGTGTCTCGATGCTGATGCTGGCTCTAAATCTGGTTGTCTAGGGTTAAAAACATGAGCTCCCGTGTTTTTTATGTGCTTTTGATGATAAAGAACGAGCGAAACCAACAAATATGTAAACTTCAAATATTTATTACTTTGGTGGCCATCTTAATTCTACTGTCCACCAAAGACCATGACACAACACAAAGTAGTACTTCGTTTACATGTTCTTTGCATTGTTTATCCACCTCAAACAATAACACACAAACACACTTTACCAAAGTGACATTCCGACTGTGCCCCCGACCCTTCTTGCTGCTGATATTTATAACATTGTCAAAGAACTACTAAAAAGAGATATAGTTTATAAGTCACATGTACATCTGTTATCATAATTTGTGCAGAAAAGTTATTAATTTTCATCGAGTGACATAATTTAACATGTTATTAAAATGACACAGATTTGTTGACTTGACAGAATATTTCTTTGTTACAAAAAGGCCGTTTTTTAGAAGTTTGTCAATTGACTTCTCTAATTTGCATAAATAAGTAAATAACATGAATTATTAAGAATTACATTGGTTTTCGTCTAAAATAGGATTAATTACATGAATACTGAGTGAAAACGCTCCTAGTGAACAAATAGGTTTCACTGGGTGATTTTTATTTAAGGAGATCCAAAATACCTAAGTTGGCCACTATTTTTCTTACTTCATATTAATTATTTAAGATGAACTTAGTGTTTTTACATGATGACATTTGCTGTATCAGTGATCAAGTGATATTAACTTTTGTGTGGATCAGTTATTCAGTATAATGTAATGGGTTGACTGTTTATGGAGACATGTTATGCAATCATTGTTAACATACACAATAACTTTTCTATAATCATAAATACTCGTTAAACTGGTTGAATTTGGAGGGTATCACATACTTCGGTAAAGTAAAGCCTTTAATATGTGCCGTTACAACAGGGATCTCTAAACATAGGTTTAATTTCATTCATTACTACTGCAGACAAAGAATGTTTGTGGTCATATGTTACACTTCTCCTGTACTTGCACCAAGTGTCACGCACATTTGGGCAAAGACAGTGCTGAGGATTTTCATTTGTGGAAAGCTTACAGAAAAAGATAGCTATTTTCATATTTTCTAAATTCTCAACATTTCTTCTTATGGCCAAGTCATAAAAATTCTGTAATCTATCTATTGTCTATTTGTCAGGTGACCTTTACCACCTATCTTCTTTCCATCTTCCAGTACTATTTTTGACTTTTCTTTTAATAATTTTCTCAACCTGGACCCCATTCCCTTCTCAGCGTGCCCAACGCATACTGATTTAGAAATTGTGACATTAGGGCCATAGGGTTATTCTGCACATACGCGGTCATAAACCTTGTGTCATTGTATCTGACACCTCTGTTTGCCTTTGAACGATTACAAATCCTGGGAACTCCTGCTACTTCCATTCCACCACTTGGACCAGGCTAATTTATCTGACAATTATGTTCATTCTCTTTCTCAGTTTCACTGCCACAAGTTTTACAGTAGTTGCTTAGAATCTCTACATCAATTGCCTTTCCTGTATCAGATGATGTAGCTGTCACAACACCAATGCACTTATTTACACTGCTTTGCGTGATGTTTCGTCTGATTTCATCAATAATTAAATTACTCACAATATTTTTACCTCTCTTGATCACATGCATACCATGAGTTGTGTGCAGGTTTCTATCTAGGTTACTGACGTTTACCAAAGACACATTGCGAAATTTGTTACATACTGTTTGAAGCCTAACATTTGTTTTATGCACTTCCAAGTTCGCTATAGATTGGTCCATTAGATCATGTCTCTGTGGAATGTTAACGACAATTACTTTAGTTCCAGTCAACTTACCGAGTGTTGCTTTCATGTGCCTGATAGCATCATTTGCTTCATTTTCAGCCACATCATTTGTACCACCAATGATAACGACATAATCATTTAGGGGAGACTGGGTACAGTTGAAACGATTTGGCTTTTATCGTTCATATTATTGTTGTTTATAAACTAATTGATGATAATGATATGTCAAATGCAAGAGCGCCGTTCTACCTACAAAACGGCTATAGCACTTTTCTTTCTGGAAAGCGTATTTTACATTATACATATTAAAAAAAGAAAATATCCGTTTTGTTTCAACCGTCCCCATACCAGGGGTGGCTGAAACAGTGATTGGGGTCAGTTGAAACACATGCAAATAACACAAAATATAGACTAATATTGCAACTTGTTTTATTTAAAAGTATGCTAATTCTAGTGATATGCATAATTATGGCACTATATGATAAAATTAATCAGTCTTCAAGGTTTTAATACCTATAAAGACATTTCCAAATATCATTTGACAAGTAATGAACATTACGAAAAAACTAAAAGGAAACATTTCTTCAAACAAAAAAAACTTACAGAAAAAAATTTTTGCTTGGGGTCAATCTGAATATTCAGAGTCATAATTGTGGCGAACATAGCTAAGTCCACCTTCTGTGCATTCTTCGTGAGCCCACTGTTTACTAGTAATACACTGAATCCACTTTTCTCCAGGTCTGCTCTCTGAATATGGCGATAAGCAAACAATACAGTAGCAGTCTTTTTTTTCTGATGACATTTCCTGCTGAGTATTATTTTTTCTTCGTTTTGAAATATTTTTTTTTCTTCCATCCAATCTTTTCTTCACTTGCTTAGCTTTTCTCCGTTTCAATCTTGCTTCATGTTCTATTCTTAACTCCTCTTTCTCTGGGGTGTCAGTTTAAATTATTGACTTTCTAGTTTTTCACCCTTTCAGCCTATCACATTTCCTCGGGGGTGCTTTCCGTAAAGGCCGTACTGCTTCCGGTGTAAATACAATAGCATCATTAGAAATTGCTTGTGTGCTTCTAGAGGGTCTCGGTGAAGTTTCCTGATTGATAGGCCTAATGCTGCTGCGCAGTGTAGGTGTTTTAGGTACATTCGAAATTTCTTGACGTTCATCAACGTTTTCTTGCTGGGTTGATGGAACTGGGGAGCTATTAATAGCCTGTTGTTGAACTGTTGTCTCTGCTACTAGGCCTAGTTCCTCAGTTAAAAGAGAAGGCGACAGGCCTAATGGTGGTGTTTCATCTTCAGGTGTATTTTGATTAATTACAGGAACAACTGCAGACTCAGCTGTATTTCCAGGATTGGGTCTATGGGTTGCAAATGCAGGAGCAAAATTGAGCTCATTAAACAGCTGCCGGTTATATGGGTAAATTCCCGCTTTGCGAAAGCCGGCTTGAATGTTGGAAGATGTCAGAGCTACAATCCCCGGAATGTCGTAGATTGACATTGTTTTTCTTGGATGGTTTCGCATCCAAGCATCGCAGGTCGAGTTTACAGTCTTCTTGAAAGGGCCATATGCAGATCGATCGAGTGGCTGGAGTTTGTGAGAACAATGGGGAGGGAAAGACAGTAAGACAATGCCATTGTTCTTGCAAAAATCCAGTGCCTCAATATGAATGTGTGGGGATTGGTTATCAAGTATGAGGAACACTTTTTGAGATGGAGATACATTCGCGTGCTTCTTGAAGTGTTCCAGGAAATTCATATATGATTCATCCTGTATCCAACCAGAGGGATTTGCAGTTCCAGCAGACCCTACTGGCCCACCCCTAACAAAATGGTCTTGGTAACGCACTCGTGGAAAAACGAAGAATGGAGGAATAACATTGCCAATGGCGTTTGCTGCAAAGGTTACTGTCACTAAACTACCCCTTTCAGCTGAAGTTACTGAACCTACTTGACGAGCACCGCATCTGGTTAAAACTCTGTCTGGTTTTTGAACAGTGGTTATGCCTGTTTCATCAGTTCTATATATGTCTTGAGGTTCAAAGTTATGACGATCCATGACAATGGCCAAATTGTCATAGAAAGCATCGACGTTAGTTTTATTAAAGCTAGTCGCCCTTGGTAGGCTTGTAGCTTGCGCAGCGCGTACGGACAGTTCAGGGTTACTTCTCATAAACATCCGAAACCACTCCTCACCAGCCATTTCATTGTCGTCCTAAGTTGGAGGTCGTGATAAATTATACTTAATATTAAGTTTGTAAGCCAATTTTCTCACCTCTTTTTTAGACAGACCAAAATATACGACGTTTCTCCGGAAAATACGTATAAAAGTTGAATAGTAACTTTATTTTACAATTATTCAGGTATTACAATATGGTCTCCTTCAAAGTACTCGCTCTGAGACGCGATACACTTCTGCCAACACCGTTTCCACTGTTGATAACATTGCTGAAAGTCTTCAGTTGTGATGTTGTTCAGTTGCCGTGTCGTTTCCGCCTTGATGGCTTCCACATCTCCCAAGTGCCGCCCCCGAAGCACCATTTTGCATTTCGGGAACATGAAGAAGTCACACGGGGCTAAATCGGGTGAATAAGGTGGGTGGTCTGTCACGGCAACTGAGCTTCGGGCCGAAAACTCGCGCACAACGAGCGACGTGTGAGCAGGCGCATTGTCGTGATGAAGGATCGACCTGCCCCCTTTTGCCAACTCCGGTCGAACTCGGGCCACACGACCTCTGAGACGTGTCAGAACTTCAACGTAAAAATTTCCGTTCACTCTCTGGCCGGGAGGGACAAATTCCTTGTGAACAATGCCCCTAGAATCAAAGAAAACAATCAACATTGTCTTCACATTGGAGCTTGATTTTCGCGACTTTTGTGTTCTCGGTTCTCCTGCTAGTTTCCATTCCTTGCTTTGAGATTTGAGCTCCACATCGAATTCGTAAAACCAGGACTCGTGTCCAGTGATGACTCGGTTGAGAAAGTCCCCTCGTTCCTCTGCTTCCAACCAATCCTCACAGCACTCAACCCTCTTTCCTTTCTGTTGTGGCGCCAAGAGCTTCGGTACGATTTTCGCACACAATTTCTTCATTTCAAGTTTTTGTCATGATTTCGTGAACGATTGTTTTGGGGATTGACAGCTCGTCATCAATCATTCTAACTGTCAATCTACGGTCTTTAAGAACACAAACCCGAATTCGTTCAACATTTGCATCGGAACTCGATGTCGACGGACGTCCTGGGCGAAGGTCATCGTTCACTTCTTCTCGGCCATCCCGGAACCTTTTTAACCACTTGTTCATGGTTTAGAGAACTGTCTCCGTAAACCTGTTTCAAACACTCAAAAATCTCATGGCCATTCTTGCTTAGCTTCGCAAGAAACTTTATGTTGACGCGTTGTTCCTCAATCAGAGAGAGCTCCATGCCGACGGCAGGTGAAAAAGGGTAACTGTCAACAAGCTGCCGCACACTCCCACCTTCACGCAGAGAGCTCTGACTCGAACTGAGCGTTGATGAGATTGATTACAGCAGTAGTCCCACCTGGCGGTGACTGCAACGTGTAACATAGACATTATTCAACTTTTATACGTATTTTCCGGACAGACCTCGTATATCAGCACATCGCATCAAATATTTTGATAGATCTTGTTCTTCTATAAAAACTTTGTTCGGGGCTCTGTATCCTGTACCTTCATCGTCCTGGCCAGTCGCGTCTCGCTTTCGTATGTACCGGAGTAGAGAACAGTGGTCTATTCCATGCTTGTCCGCTGCTTAACGTAGTGAGTTTCCTGCTTTCACCTCTTCATATGCATCCTTATACTTCGACAAATCAACCTGCCCTCTGGAAGTCTTCCTCACCCTAACCTCGGCATCTACAAAACAAAACGAAATAATATATTTTCTGTTTCAACCGTACCCACAAAAATTGTTTCAACCGTCCCCAACCCCACCTTTGAAACAAGACAGTTTATAGGAATGGTAGTCTTCATTAAAGGCACAATCACACCCTCAATACTTTGACTTAAATAAAATACACAATGTTAGCATAAAAGCCAGAAGAAAAATACTTACTTTTCTGTGTAGAAAAACAATACAGCCTCATGTACGCGACGACAATGCACGGGGAGCAGCGCAACACTGAGATTCGTGTTCGGAATTGTCGTCCGCTCTTTTGTTCCATTAGGCCAGCCACTCCCTGAATAACAGTTCCAGAGATATTAGCTTTGTTTCAACCGTGCTTTTCAACTGTACCCAGTCTCCCCTACTGAGAACGATTCACTGTCTTGCACACACGGCTTCACTACTGCAGGTTGAATGTGAGCCACAGCTGTGAAGTCGTCTTGGATATTCGCGATGTTTTGAGCTATTTCGTGACCGTAACTGTCTCCATATATAGGAATCCGGCCCTTCTTGTACGAGGTGCATTCAAGTTCTAAGGCCTCCGATTTTTTTTCTAATTAACTACTCACCCGAAATCGATGAAACTGGCGTTACTTCTCGGCGTAATCGCCCTGCAGACGTACACATTTTTCGCAACGCTGACGCCATGATTCCATGGCAGCGGCGAAGGCTTCTTTAGGAGTCTGTTTTGACCACTGGAAAATCGCTGAGGCAATAGCAGCACGGCTGGTGAATGTGCGGCCACGGAGAGAGTCTTTCATTGTTGGAAAAAGCCAAAAGTCACTAGGAGCCAGGTCAGGTGAGTAGGGAGCATGAGGAATCACTTCAAAGTTGTTATCACGAAGAAACTGTTGCGTAACGTGAGCTCGATGTGCGCGTGCATTGTCTTGGTGAAACAGCACACGCGCAGCCCTCCCCGGACGTTTTTGTTGCAGTGCAGGAAGGAATTTGTTCTTCAAAACATTTTCGTAGGATGCACCTGTTACCGTAGTGCCCTTCGGAACGCAATGGGTAAGGATTATGCCCTCGCTGTCCCAGAACATGGACACCATCATTTTTTCAGCACTGGCGGTTACCCGAAATTTTTTTGGTGGCGGTGAATCTGTGTGCTTCCATTGAGCTGACTGGTGCTTTGTTTCTGGATTGAAAAATGGCATCCACGTCTCATCCATTGTCACAACCGACGAAAAGAAAGTCCCATTCGTGCTGTCGTTGCGCGTCAACATTGCTCGGCAACATGCCACACGGGCAGCCGTGTGGTCGTCCGTCAGCATTCGTGGCACCCACCTGGATGACATTTTTCGCATTTTCAGGTCGTCATACAGGATTGTGTGCACAGAACCCACAGAAATGCCAACTCTGGAGGCGATCTGTTCAACAGTCATTCGGCGATCCCCCAAAACAATTCTCTCCACTTTCTCGATCGTGCCGTCAGACCGGCTTGTGCGAGCCCGAGGTTATTTCGGTTTGTTGTCACACGATATGCCTGCCTTCATTAAACTGTCGCACCCATGAACGCACTTTCGACACATCAATAACTCCATCACCACATGTCTCCTTCAACTGTCGATGAATTTAAATTGGTTTCACACCACGCAAATTCAGAAAACGAATGACTGCACGCTGTTCAAGTAAGGAAAACGTCGCCATATTAAGTATTTAAAACCTGATTCTCGCCGCTGGCGGTAAAATTCCATCTGCCGTACGGCGCTGCCATCTCTGGGACGTATTGACAATGAACGCGGTCTCATTTTAAAACAATGCGCATGTTTCTATCTCTTTCCAGTCCGGAGAAAAAAAATCGGAGGCCTTAGAACTTGAATGCGCCTCGTACTTCTGGCTTCTTCTACTGTCGGTTTGGAACAGTTTCTTGCATACACTTTCGTTGATTACACTGTCATTTCTTTCACGGATTTCGCTGTCGTTACATTAAACATTTTGTTTTTCACTCACTAGGTTAGCATTAATACATGAGTTTGGGACTTGGCGTTTTTTAAAATTATCGCTAGCAGTTTTTTTACAGTTTGAACGGTTGTTTTTAGTTTGCACGGGTTTCAATGCTGCAACTTCTGCTATCGGTATTTCGTCAAGAATCTGATACCTGTTTTGAGTTATGATAGTCGGAGAGCATTCCTTGGTTTTTGATTTAGGCCTACTATCGTTTAACAGGCGCTGCCGATCAATTTCGTTCACCTTTTTATGTAGTAATGTAACCTCAGCTTTTAAACACTTATTAAATCTTCCACTAATGCTGAGAATTGGCACTTACAGTCACATCTTTTTGCGTTTGTAATTTTGCCTGAGTTTTTAAGGCAGCACTGAATACAGTTCCAGCTTGTCGTAAATTCGTTGTTTTCTTTCACTGATGGGTCAATTTTTGCACATCGAACATGAAACGAATTGTTGCATTCGTTGCATGTGATTCCAGTTTTCAACAGTTTTTCGCACTTTCTACACTTTTCATCAACTAAAGGAGTGTTTTTACACGAGCTAAGAACCGTTTCACTACTACTTGCCGCCATCTTGCACCAAGAATACAGGGAATCAGAGAGGTCTCAGTACTGTCAATGTAATGCTGTTGATGCCATTGGCAAAAAGAACAGTGCAGCATGCTGACAGTGCAGGATGCTGAGCAGTGCAGAGTGCCAAACGGTGCAGCAAGCCGAGCAGTGTAATGAGCTGAGTGATGCTTTTACAATCACTGATGCACTTCTACGGTATTCCTCTTTTCTCCCTCTTTTTTCTCTTCCTTCCTCATAGATATGTTTGTGTCCCTTATTACAATCACTGGTGCACTTCTACAATACTACTTTTTTATCCCTCTTTTTCCTCCTCCCTCCTCTTTAGATTTGTTTGCGTGTCTTCTCTCTGTGCTCCAGACCAAATGACATCAACTTTCACCAAATTTTTTGACAGCCAACTGCATTGCTATGGAATGGCACAACCCACCCAAACAGGACTTGCCACACAAAGAGCTACAGCCAGGGAAACTTGTAAACCCTGCTGGACATCCTGGTAGATCTTGTGTTTGATGTTGTTATCTTCTGCCTTTGTTCTTCTACTTACTATGTGTGTTAATCTTCTATGAGGTGGCTGATTAAGTTGGTTCTGCTGTTGTTGTCATTGCTGTCGTCATTGTAAGCAATGCATTCTTTTATTGTTTTGGGTGGAAAAGCATATTTGTGTTCTGGAATATTAAATTCCGTTGGTGTATAGTTGAGTAGTTCAGTCGTTAGTGTTCTGTTGGTTTCTCTGTTTTATCCTATTTTTTCCGTAAGTTGGATCCATCTCTCTTTTATTGGGGAGACCTTCGTGCTTTGGTAGACTGTGTTATTCTCAGTTCTCCTATCTAGTCTTCCTGCAATGCGAAGGATTTTTCTCTCTAGAGCTTGTAGTTTCTGCGTGTTATTTTTGTTTGTCATCCAAACTGGGACGGCGTACTCGAGGACTGGACGTATAAACGCCTTGTACGTGTGGGTTAGAGTGTCATTGTTGGCACCATTTGCTCTGCCCCTTATAAGTTTGATGAGATTACATCCGTTGTTTGCTTTATGGGTTATTTTACTAGTGTGCGGGATCCATGACATCATGTAATCAAGGGTCGTTCCTAGGTATGTAGCTGTGTCTTGTGGTTTGAGGGTCTCTCCCTATAGTCTTATTTTGAGTTTTTGTGGTTGTTGTTCTCTCCGACTTGAGAATTGTTTGTGGTTGAATAGTACCATCTGAGTTTTTTGGGAGTTTGGTTTTATTCGCCATTTTTTAGGACATGTTTCGAGTTGGGTGATGTAATTGTTGTTCTTCCGGTTGATCTCCTCGATTGTTTGTGCTGGCCACCAGTAGGCTGTGTTATCAGCGTAGAGGGCCAGCCCTTCGTTCCAACTTGTTGGGTGCGGTATATCTGAAGTATATAAACTGTATAGGAGAGGCGACAGAATTGCTCCTTGCGGCACGCCTGCTCTGGGAAAAATGCTTGTGAGTGGGTTTCATTTACATATACTCTAGATGGCCTGTTGTCTAAGATGTTTGTTAATAGCATCGTTAGCTGGGTTGGCACACCCATCTGGTAGAGTTTGTACTAAAGTCCCTTGTGCCACCCTTTATCAAAAGCTCTTTCTATGTCTAAGAAGAGAGCTGAGGCATAATTCGTCAGGTTTAGTCCTTCTGTGATGCCGCTGCAGATTCGGATTATAGGGTCAATTGTTGAATGTTGTTTCCTGAAGCCTGCCTGGATTTTCAGAATGATGATGTTTTTCTCTGCAAATTTGAAGAGCCTGTTGTTGATGATTTTTTTCGAATCCTTTTCCTGTTACCGACAGTAGTGTAATAGGCCTGTAGGATTTGGGGTTGTTTGGTGGTTTTCCTGGTTTCGGGATCATTATAATTTTGGCTTCCTTCCACATTGTCGGTATGGTTTGTAGTTTTAGGGCGGCATTGTAAATGACGTTAAGGCAGTCTAGTATTTGTTTTCGCAGTGCTAGCCGGAGTTGTGCGATTTTGTCGAGACCAGGTGCACTGTTTTTCTCTTTTAGTAGTGACTGTTGATCTCTTCTTCAGTTATTGTGGCTGTGAGTTTGGATTCCTCTTCGTTGGGGACGTTTTGTGAGTGTAGTATGGATTCAAGGTTATTGTTGTTGTGTTCCTCGTGTTCGCTGTCGAAGTTTGTGTCAGTCAGGTGTTGGTGCACCGCTACGGTCGCAGGTTCGAATCCTGCCTCGGGCATGGATGTGTGCCATGTCCTTAGGTTAGTTAGGTTTAAGTAGTTGTAAGTTCTAGGGGACTGATGACCTCAGATGTTAAGTCCCATAGTGCTCAGAGCCATTTTTGGTGTTGGTGCGTCTCAGCCAGTACTGTTTTGAAGATCTTTGCCTTGTCACTGTCATTTGTCGTTATCCTGCCTTCTGAAAGTAGTGGTGGGTCAGCTGAGTGTGTTATGCTACCGATATTTTTAAAGGTGCTCCAGAATTTAGCGCCTTGCCTGTGGTCGAGGTGTTGGCATGCCCTGGCCCATCTTTCCGACCTGAAGTCTTTTAGTTGTTGTTTTACTAGTAGGTTTAGATGTTTCCACTCTTGTTTGTAATAATCGCAGCCTGTTCTGTGTATAGATTATATAAACTTCGTTTATCTTTTATTGTGTCGAGGATTCTTTGAGGAATCCTTTCGGAGTGTGGTTTGATGATTTTTGTTGGTGCGTTGTCCTGATTTGCGGTGTGAATGGCTTCAGTTATGGCTTTATTGTATGAGTTTGTCATCTAAATTTGTTATCGGATGCGGTTGTGGTAGGATTTCTTTTAGTTGCTCTTCGTATTTCTTGATTTTTAGCTTGCCGATGTCTATTATCGTTTTACGCTGTGTATCTGTGTTTGGTGGTGAGAGAAGCGTCGTCTGGAAGATTAGTGGAAGGTGGTCGCTGCCTACGCTATCGCCGACCCATGGGTGGGTTAATGTCTCTGAGAATTGTATTGCTGCATAGTACGTGGTCGGGAGTTGACGATCCGGTGTGATTGATGAAGGTTGGGGCACTATTTGGAAGCCTTACTGTTTTTGTTTCTTCGTCTTCTAGGATTTGCAGAAGGTCGCGTCCGTTGCGGTTGGTGTGGTAGTCGCCAAACGATTTCGCTCTTGCGTTGATATCGCCCATGATGATACAGTGGTCGGGAGTTGACGATCCGGTGTGATTGATGAAGGTTGGGGCACTATTTGGAAGCCTTACTGTTTTTGTTTCTTCGTCTTCTAGGATTTGCAGAAGGTCGCGTCCGTTGCGGTTGGTGTGGTAGTCGCCAAACGATTTCGCTCTTGCGTTGATATCGCCCATGATGATACAGTGGCCCAGATTACTCAGATAGTGGAAAAAGTCAGTAGGTAGCGGTTCGTGTGGAGGAATGTAGATTGTGGCTATGTAAAGTGGAGCTTTCGGGGTTTCAATTTTCAGTATTATAGTGGATATCCTCGTATATTTCAGGCAGGTCTATTCTAATAGCTGGAATGTTTTTGTTGTGGAAGACAGCTACTCCTCCGTGCGGTCTGGTCAGATTAGGTATGTCTTTCCTATGGCAAATAAAGTCTTTTATTTTTAGCGGTAGTTTACTGGCTTTGGTTTCCGATACTCCCAAGTATGGCGATCTGGTTTATGTGTACTAGATGTTCAGTTATTGGTTGTTTTAGGTGGAAGCCATTCGCGTTGACGAAGCCAATTGTGGTTGGCTTATTCGATTTAGCTGGGTTACCTGCCATCCTGAAATCTAAGGTTGTGATTGTTCGGTTTTCTTCTTTCCCCTGCTGTTTTAGGCGTCAGGTGCTTTTGCTTGGTTGTCAGTTTTTTCTCTTCTGGTGGACACTTTATGCAGTGGGGCTTGTACTCCTTGGTGTGCGGGGGATAGTACTGTCAGCTCAGGAGAGGGCGACGGAGGTTGCGCGTGCTGTGTGGGTCGTGTTGATTTGCTGAGGGTTTGGAGGTGATAATGTATGGCGTTGTTGACTGGAACCGGGTTGAGTTTACGAGAGAAGAATCTCTTTGAGACTTCGTTGATGGTCTCAGTGATTTTTGCCTTCCGGTATAACATTGATAAGGGTTGTCATGATTGCTCACAGAAAGTCGTCTATCTTGACATATTTTTCGTCTGCTGGTTGGTCGGGGTTGTTTGTTGTGGGTGGATCAATGCACTTGATTGGTGCTATTTCTTCCACGGATTTTGGCTCTGTGGGTCTTTTGGGGCACCTGACATCCATAGCGTGGTGGTCTCCTTCGCAGTTGGTGCACCTGCAGGTGGTGTTATCTGTGGTGCACGCACAGGTGGCGTGATCACCCGTGCATCTGCCGCATTTGGGGCTATGAGTGCAATTTTCTCTGGCGTGTTCGAAACTGTGGCATCTGGAGCAGTGTATTGGTTGAGGTGGTAGCATGTGTGGTGGTTCCACTTCGTAGGTTCGAAGGTAGAGTTTGAAGTGTTCGCTAAGGAGTCTGTCTACTGTTGGCTGGTCCTTTGTAATGACCCTAATCATTGGTGCTTCGCGCTGGGTTTTCTTGGAGCGCACTCTAACTGTCCTTAAGATCGTATAGTTTTGCTTAGTTATTTCTTCCACAACTTCCTGTTGTGTGATGTCAAAGTCGATGTTCTTTATGACCACACAGATTGTCGGTCCTTGTCGGCTAGTATTCGCACCTGTGTTTACACGTAGGTTTTTATCGTCAATGCGTCCTTCTGGCCTGTGTTGTATTAGGAACGTCTTTCCAGCATCTCGCAGGTCTACTGCACTTTCTTCTTTGATGTGGAGTCCATTACCATACCCGTTTTGGCCATCTTGTGTCTGGCATACGCTGTAAGTGACCATACCAGAGTAGGCGCTTCCTTTCTATGTAGTCTAGGCTTGTGCTTTTGACATTCATAACCTCTATGATCCTATCATTTCTAATATGGTCAAGTCTAGAGTATCCACAACTCCGTCTCCAGAAATCCATCTCGACAGCCAGCAGGCGATCTTTCTGCCTCTGAGTTAGTTCCCACAACTGTGCACCATATGTTGTGATATTTTCAATAATTGTGTGGTAGATGGTATGTTTTGTTCTGCGCGTTATGTTTTTGTTCCAGAGAATACTATGTAGTTGTTTTATGGTTCGCTTGCCCTGGTCTATTTTATTGTTTACATCATCCATACTTCTACCATTGGACGACAGTGTCACTCCCAAGTACTTAAAATTATGACACCCTTTAACAGTATCAGAGCCGAGCTGTAAGTCGTTAACAGTATTTTCTCCCACTTTCAGATATTCTGTTTTAGATAACGTTTATGACAAGACCCCATTTTTCATATTCTTATTTTAATTTGCGGAGCATGTAATTTGCATCTTCCTCATCTCCAGCTACTAACACTTGGTCGTCAGAAAAAAATCTCGTCGTCTATAGGGACACCCATTCCTCCACACTTCCTTTTCCATGATTTTAGTGCCTCCTCTAGCCACATCTTAAAGAGTGTAGGGGCAAGTGTACATCCCTGGCGCAGTCCCTTTGTCACCTCAAACTCTTGAGATAGTTGATTTCTCATTTTAACTATTGCCGTACAATCTTGGTAGAGGAGACTGACAGCTTTCACATAGCTCGGTGACACACCATTATCAATTAGACTTGGCCATAGCTTGTTCTGTGGAACTGTGTCATAAGCTTTCTGGAGGTCTACAAAGACAAGGTGGGTTGTAAGGCCCCTTGCTGTCCTTTTTTACACTAGGTTTTTGAGGGTAAATACTCCATCAGTACAGGAGCGAACAGATCTGAATCCATTTTGTTCTTCAGATTCAGTTATTTCTTCTTCTATCCTCTTTTTTAGGATACAGCCATAGACACTCTCCATGGATAGCATCACACTAATACCACGATAGTTTGCACAATTCCTCCTGTTGCCCTTCTTAAATACTGATGCAAATTTTGCCTTTTTCCACTCCTTTGGGGCTTCGTCACCTCTAAGGCATTTGTCAAAAATCACTGCCAATATCTCAGAGTTTTGACGGTGCTGCATTAGTCAGTTCTATATAAATTAATCCTGGACCTGGCGACTATCTGTTTTTCATGGCATTAATTGCATTTTAGACTTCCTTTGGGGTTATCGGTGGTATATTATCATTACTGATTTCAATACCTGGTGGGTCCTCAGTGAATGCAGCTCTGTTCTCAGTTAGTACGTGATTATAGTGAGGACATACGTTAAAAAACCGAAAATCGCATTTTTGGAGATACCTTCCTCTATCACACGACGAGTTGTGCTTCTGCCTTTGTTGTTTAATTCTGGCTTTCGTCTTCTGTCAGATGCTTCAGTATTTTCGTTGTGATGTTTGGAGTGGATTCGTCTTCTATTGCCATGCACTCTTTGATTACTTTCGGTGGGAATGGATATTTATGCTGTGTGTAATTAAACTCTGTGGGCGCGTAGTTCAAGGGATCTGTTGTTAGGGTTTTGTTCATTGTCCTGTTGTTGCCAATTCTCGCTGTCAGTGGGATCAATCTGCGTTTTATGGGTATGACTTTGGTGTTTTGATATGCAGTTTCGTTTCTTGTTCGTCTATTGAGCCGTCCTGCTATTCTTAGGATTGTTCTCTCTAGTGCCATTAGCCTATGGGTGTTATTTTTGCAAGCTACCCAGATTGGGGCGGCGTATTCTAGTACTGGTCTTACAAATGCTTTGTATTTGTGAATTAGAGTCTCGTTACTTGCCCCGTTTGCCGTACCTCTTATTAGTATGATTAGGTTACATCTGTTGTTTTCTTTATTTGTTGTTTTTTGTTGTTGTTATGTGAGGCGTCCAGGTCATTGTTTTGTCTATGATTATTCCTAGATAGGTGGCAGTATTTTTTGCTTTTATTTCTTGTCCCCATAGTCGTATGTTCGTTTGCGGTAGTGCCCGATTTGTTGTTTGTGAGAAGTGCTTATGGTTGCAGATGATCAGCTGGGTTTTTTGTGCATTTGGTTTAATTCTCCATTTTCGCAGCCACAGCTCCAGTTTATTGATGTATGTGTTTGTCCTCCTGTTAATTTCGTTAACATCGTGCGCGTGACACCAATAGGCCATGTCGTCGGCGTAAAGGCCTAGCCCTTCGTTCCAGCCTGTGGGGTGGGGGATGTCGGATGTGTATAGACTATGGGGGAGGGGCGAGAGAATTGCTCCCTGTGGTACACCTGCCTCTGGGTGTAAAGGTTCTGAGTGGCTTCCGTTGACACAGACCCTGGATGGTCTGTTATCAAGTATGTTTGACAGAAGTGTGGTCAGTTGGGTCGGTATTCCTAGCTCATGTAGTTTGTAGTACAGTCATTTGTGCTACACTCTGTCAAACGCCCCTTCTATATCGAGGAAGAGGCCTGCAGCGTGGTTAGTCAAGTTTACTCCTTCTGTTAACCCGCTGCAGACCCTTGGTATGGGGTCGATCGTGGCATGGTGTTTACGGATGCCAGCCAGTGTTTTAGGTATTAACTGCTTCGTTTCGACGAAGGTTAGTAGTCTTTTATTTGTAACCGATTCGAATGTCTTTCCGATTACGGAGAGTCGTGTCATTGGCGGGTAAGATTTTGGGTTGTTTGGGGCTTTTCCCGGCTTTAGAATCATTATAATTTTTGCCTCTTTCCATTTGTTTGGCACGGTTTGTAATCTGAGGGCGGCATTGTAGAGGGTGCTGAGGTAGTCGATTAGCTGTTTTCTTGGGGCTAGTCACAGTTGTTGTCGTCGTGTTATGCTGTCTAGGCCTGGTGCGTTGTTGGGGCCTTTTTGTAAGGATTGTTCTATCTCTTCTGGCGTGATGACATTCGTAAGTTTGGCCTCTTCTTCTGTTGGGACGTTTGGTGTGATGAGTGTTGCGGCTATGCTTTTGTTCACGTGTTCCTCGTGGTCTGCGTCGAAGTATGCGTTTGTTGGATGTTGATATGTTTTTTCTAGGACTGATTTGAAAATCTCAGCCTTTTCCTTGTCGTTTGTGGTGATGGTGTCCCTGTAAAGTAGAGGGGAGTCAGCCGTGTGTGTAAGGCCGACAATCCGTTTGAAAGTTTGGCAGAATTTAGTGCCTTGTGTGTGATTGAGGTGTCGGAAAGCTTTCCGATCTGTATCCTTGGAGCTGAGGTTTGATTAGGGCATTCAGTTGATTCCATTCTTGTTTGTATTGGGCACAGTCTGTTCTCTTGAATAATTTGTACATTTGCCTCTTGTCTTTGATGGTATTTAGTATCCTTTGTGGGATTCTCTCGGTGTGTGGCTTGATGATTTTCGTTGGGGCGTTATCTTTGACTGCTTTGCTTATGGCATGCGTTATGGTGTCGTTGTATGCCTTTAGTTGTTCGATGGTAGTGGTGTCTTGTGGTGTGGGTAGCGATGTTTTCAGCTGATCCTCATAGTCTTCTATTTTTAGTTTGGTGGAATCCATTATCATCTGTCGCTGTTTTTGTGCTTGTGGGGCAGAGAAGAGCGCTGTTTGAAATATAAGGGGGAGGTGGTCGTTCCCCACGCTGTCTCCAACCCAGGGAAGATTTATTTGACCAATTAGTGAGTCGCTGCATAAGACATGGTCGGGTGATGAGGTGCCCCTGTGGTTGATGAAAGTTGGTGCTACGTAGGCGAGTCTTGTTAGTTTTGTGTCTTCGTCCTCTAGGTATGATAGGAGTTCGTGTCCGTTTCGGTTTGTGATCGTGTCGCCGATGGATTCCGCTCTGGCGTTGAGGTCGCCCATGATTAGGCATTGTCCTAGATTGCACATATAGTTAAAGAAGTCTGTGGGGATCGGTTCTCTTGGAGGGGTGTAGGTTGTGGCTACATAGAAGTGGAGCTTTGGAGTTTTGATTTTGAGAACTGCGGCTTGTATGTTCTCGTAGGCGTCTGGAATGTCGATTTTGATAGCCGGGATGTTCGTAGTCTTTTATTTTCAGTGGGAGTGTGCTGGCTTTAGTTTCTAGGACGCCAAAAATGTCTATTTGCTCTTTTTGCACAAGGTGTTATAGTAGTGGTTGTTTGGGGCCAAATACGTTGGCATTCACAAAACCGATCGTGGCTGACTTGGCCGTTTTACCCGCCATCTTGAAGTCGGGATGTGTGTTAGGCCTTTCGTCTTTAGGAGTCGGTCGGTTTTGTTTTGTTGTTGGGTTTATCTTTTTGGCGTGGTTTTCGTCTTGCAGTGTTTCCTGTGGCTTACGGAAAGCTGGGGAGAGAGGGTTGGTGGTTTGTCCTGGGCAGCGGATGGTGGCTGTTTGTTGATTGCTTGTAAGTGGAAATGTACGTTGCTGTTGATGGGCAAAGGGTTAATTTTGAGGGAGAAGAATTTCTTTGACACTTCATTGATGGTGTCTGTAATTTTTGTTTTCCTTTCCGGTAAAATATTGATTAGTGCTGTTGTCATTACTCGCAAGAAATCCTCGACCCTCAAGAATTTTTCGTCTGCTGGTTTGTCTGGGCTTCTGGTTGCTGGAGGGTCTACACACTTGATTGGTGCCGTTTCCTCTGGGGATTTTGGTTCGGATGGTCTTTTAGGGCATCTGATGTCCATTGCGTGGTGTTCTCCTTCACAGTTTACGCATTTGCGCGAGGTGTTCTCGTCTCTGCAGGCATGTGTTGCTTGTGGTCCGGCGCATCTTCTGCATTTGGGGCCCTGGTTGCATTGTGCCCTCATGTGGTCGAAGATGTGGCATTTCGTGCATTGGCTGGGCTGTGGTGGCTCTACTTGGCATGACCGTAGGTAGAGCTTGAAATTTTCTGTAAGCAGTTGGTCTACTGTGGCTTTGTCTCTAATTATGACGCGGATCATAGGGGCCTCTCATTGTGTCCTTCCTGACCATATCCTGACTACCCCAAGGAATGTGATTTTGGTTGCGAAGCACCTCCTCGACTTCTTGCGGGGTGATGTCAAAGTCTATGTCTTTGATACCTACATACATCGTGGGTCCTAGCCGTTTTCTGGTTGTTTCCGTATTGACGCGCAGACCTTTGTCGTCAGTCCGTCCTTCGGATCGATGTTGTGTGAGGAACTTCTGTATTCTTGTTCGGATGTCCTCGTGTCAACTCCTGAGCACCGCCGACCTGCATTTCAGAAGCGTTGTGTCGATTAAGTATGGCTCGACGTTGAAAATTTTCAGAGCGGAATGGAAAGATTTTTGTGTCTCTTTGGAATCTAGATTCCGGATGACTATTCTTTGTATGCTTCTCTTGGTCTCGTTACCCTCGTTTTTGACCGGTGAGCGAATTTGGATTGATGACTTTCCCGCTGGTGTGTTAGTCGCCATCTTGGATTGCAGGATGTAATAGTTCCCGCCGGGTGACCTCGATAGCTTGAGTGAGGCCATACGTGTTTCGATTGACTGGTCGTCGGTTGATGCTGAGTTTGTTTTTGAGTTCTCGGCGCTGGTATTGGCCTTGTTCCTCTGCCCTGCGGAGCTCATGGTGGCGCCGCGCTGCGTGTGTCGCAGCTTTGTGTCGGGTCTTGTGACGTCACCGCTCGGACCAAGGTGAGTGGGAACAAAGGCAGATGCGGCCGCGTGGTTTGGCCACACGCGGCTGTGTGTGTGATGTGATGTGATGTTTTCCTGTTCGCAGATGCTCTAGCTGACCCTAATTCTGGTCCTTTGCCTCCGTGAACGCGGGCTTGGCCGACATGAACGTGGCCCTGGCTCACAAATTCCCTGTCTAACAGCCCTATGTTCCAGCTGCTTGGAATATCTCACCTAACTTCTGCTGTGCTCCCTACTCATACACAGGCATGACAATTTTGCTTTTCGGATTAGCAAGCAGAGCTTGTTGATAGGGAATGCGATGAACTGCTATAAGCAGACAGTAGCAGACTGCGTGCGTGTGTGTGGTTTTTTTTTTTTTTTTTTTTTTTTTTTTTTTTTTTTTTTTTTTTTTTTCACCCTGAGGGAGTGAGGCGGGGACATGGAGAGCCTATTGCTCTTAGGTGCCTTATATTAACTTAAGGTATGCTGTGGTGGCACTTTTTATTTTGAGAAGTGGGGTTTGGGTTTCCTAATCTTGTTCTGACTCTCGTCTCATAAGTTATCGCTTTCTGTCGCGTGGGAGGGTATTGAGATCCTGGCATTTGCCCGAGTGCTGAGGGAAACCTCCCTAAAACCTCAGCAAGGATCTGTTGAAGCTTCTCTTTCTTGTATTTTGTTGTTTTCTCTTCTTTGTTGTCTTGTTAGTGTGTGGTCGTGCTTTTCATTCTTGTTTTATGTGTCGTCTTCCTCTTCCTCTTCCGATTCTTCGTCCTGTAGGTGTTTTATCATGCCCTGTTGAATGTCATCGTCAGTGAAGTTTGTTGCTGAGTTCGCATCTATTGCCTTTACACCGTACTGAGATACCCACAAACAAAATACCCCTATCCGCCTATAGTTATCAAAACAAGCACAATTTCTTAGTAGAATGTCTGTTGTGGCTGTTCTATTGTGCAATCTGTTGGTGCCGATTTTAGCGGTTAATTCTAGCCATCTTCTCCTTAGGGGGTGCACTTGTGCATTCCTGTATACTACTTCATTTCGTGTCCTGGGGTTAATCTGGCCTGTTATCCTTAGTATTTTCCTTTCTGTTGCCATTATCCTCCGAGTCACTGTTTTGTTCGCCATCCATACCGGAGCGGCATATTCCAGTATGGGGCGGACAAAAGCTTTGTAGGTGTGTATCATTGTATCCCTTTTGGCTCCGTTTGTCCTGCCTCTGAGTAGGCGGAGTAGGTTTAGTCTCGTTTTGGCTTTTATCGTGATGTCCATTGAGTGTGCCTCCCATGACATATATTTGTCGAGTGTAATGCCCAGGTATCCTGCCGTGTCTTTCGCTTTTATGGTTTGTCCCCATAGTTGTAACCTGCAGTCTTCTTGGTTCTGTTTGCGCGCGCGGGCTCGTTTGTGTTTGAACAGAGTAAGTTGTGTCTTGGTAGCGTTAGGCTTGATTTTCCAATGGCTGAGCCAGCTTTCTAGGAGGGATAGGTAGCCTTGAGTTTGTCTGTTGGTTTCTTGTGTTGTTGGTGTATGGCACCAGTACGCTGAGTCGTCAGCGTCAACGTACAGTGTCAGACCCTCGTTCCACGTGTTGGGTAGTGGGATGTCTGTATATAGCAGGGGAGGTATGACGGCTCCCTGTGAGACTCCCGCTTTTGGCATAAAGGGGTCTGATTCTGCATCGTTGACGACGACCTTGGATGGGCGATTTTCGAGGATGTTCGACAAGAGTGTGGTGATCTTCGCTGGTACTCCCATTTTTAGGAGCTTGTAATATAGGCCATTGTGCCACACTTTGTCGAACGCCCTTTCAATGTCTAGAAATATGGCAGCGGCGCAGTCCAAGTGGGTCTATGGTGGCGTGATTCCTTCTGAAACCTGACTGGCAGTCAGGTATTAGGTGGCTTGTATCCGCAAATGTGATTAGTCTGTTCTTGATTATTGTTTCGAAAACTTTTTCTATTACCGGTAGTAGGGTGATGGGCCGATAAGACCTTGGGTCATTGGGTGGTTTCCCTGGTTTGGGGAGCATTACAATTTTCGCTTGTTTCCAGTGTACTGGGATATTGCCTGTTTTCAAGGTCGCATTGTATAAGGTCTTTAGACAGGTGATTATCTTTTCTCTAGGGGCCAATCGTATCTGGATTCTTTTGATGCCATCTTTTCCTGGTGCGCTGTTTTTTCCTTTTAGGATTGCTTCCTCCACTTCCGAGTCTGTAATTTCCGCCGTTAGCGCTGCTTCGGCTTCTGTCGGTGTAACGACGGTTTTTTGTAGTTTATCTAATTCGAGTGTGATCTCCCTTTCGTGTCTTAGGTCGAATTTTGGGTCAGTTGGGAAGCTGTGTACTTCGTCTAGAACTTCTCTAAATATATTAGCTTTTTGTTTGTCATCTGTTATAATATTTCCTTCATGGTAAAGGGGTGGATCTGATTTGTGGTGGATTCCTGTTACTTTTCTAAAGGCATGCCAGTATCTGTTTGTTTGTCTGTGATCTAGGTTCTTGCTTATTTCTGCCCACTTGTCTGCTCTGAACTCTTTGAGCTGCTGCCTGACCAAATTGTTTAATCTATTCCATTCCCGTTTATATTCACAGTCAGGCGTTTGTTTGAGGAGCTTGTAGATGCGCCTTTTTTCTTTTATTGTACTTAGTATTCTCTGCGGAATTCTGTCTGCGTTGGGTTTAATGACTTTGATCGGCGCGTTGTTTGTCGTCGCGTTCGTGATTGCCTGTATAATGTTGGTGTTATATTGTTCCAGATCTTCAATGCTTGCGATTTCTTTAGCTGGTGGTAGGCTCTCCGTGAGTTCATTTTCGTAGTTTTGAACGTTTAGATGTTTAATGTCGATTATGGCTTTTCTGTTTTTGTTGTTAAGTGGTGAGTGCATTAGGTGCGTTCTTGTTATTAGCGGCAGATGATATGACCCCGTGCTGTCCCCCGCCCATGGAGGTCTGAAGTGTGTATATATGGATTTTGCGCAAATGATGTGGTCCGGGATGGAAGTTCCCTGGTGGTTAATGAATGTTGGTTTGTTGTAGGGCAGTCTTACTCCGTTTTCGATGTCTTCCAGGTGCGTTGTTAATGCTATTCCATTCCTGTTGTTCTTGGTGTCTCCAAATGTTTCCGACCTTGCGTTAAAATCCCCCATGATTATAAAGTCGCCTAAGTTTCTGATGTATAGAAGGAATTCAAATGGAATTTCGGCACCGGGTCGGATGTATACGGTTATTAGGTGTAGGAATTTCCCTACACGTGTTTGTTACTTTAGGTGGATTGCCTGGACATGTGAGAACTGGGGCGGTAATTCGACCCTTATAGCTGGGGTTTTATTACTGTGGAAAACCGCCACGCCGCCTTTAGGAGTGCTTCTGGGTACAGGAATGGCTTTTAGTTCATGTGTGACGAAGTCAAGTAAGCGTAGAGGGTAGTTCGTTGTCCTCGTTTCCAGGACCCCTAGAATGGCTAGTTTCTCCTTGGTAGCTAGCATTTCCAACATTGGGTGCTTCGTCCTGAAGCCATTGGCGTTGACGAAGCCAATGTTTGTGTCGTCTTTGTACGCGTCCTCCATCCTGGGTGTGTCTTCCGTCTAGTGTGTGACTCCCTGCCAAGGTGGCCCGCTCGCTTATATAGGCTCGGATGTCTACCTCCCTGGCTATGCAAGTACCAATCTCACCAGTTAACGTTACAAAATTTTGACGCATACAGCCCTCAGCAGAAATAAGTACACCATCGGAACCGCGCTGAAAAGTACATCATATTTACCATTACATAAGTTTCTAGGATTATTCTATCGCCCATGAATGAAGTTTTAGTTTTTTGCAAAATTCCGCCACTAAGCACAAATTCGTTTGTTTACATCTGTGCTGCAAAGTTTTAACACAGAACTGCATGTAGCACTGTTTTTAGACGTAATCTATAGCGATCTACACATTGCGCTGCTCAAAATCTTCATATCTATAATAATTAATTAATTATGGGGGATAAATATTAATAATAATTTGCAAACAATGAAAACTATTGCAAGTCAAGTGTATAATATAACTTAACTAGTTTAAAATACGTGTGATGCCACCCAAAATATTATATAGTGCCGTTCTTTACGTCATGAACTTTCTATTGAATTTTATAAACAATTTTTCATCAAACTTTGGTTATTGCTCTTTACGGGCTTATTATTTATGAATCTTAACATATGACTACAGCACTCGATCCGCTATGACGAGACGTTTTTAATGAGCGCTCGCTCATCTCTGTAAGTTGTTATTTACTATTTTTATTAATGTTTCAGTATTGGTGATATTAAACCATTTTCAAGTTACTATAACTTTTGCGTCTCGTGACTTAAAATAAAGATCGATCTCTCAGAAGGTGCATATTGCTGACCACAATCCACTGCCGCGACGCTCTTCACCGTAAGTTACATGGATTTCGCGTAATGCACGAAAAGCCAAACAATGCCGCAAGCTGAGAGGCACGTGCCCCCTTCACCCCCCCCCCCCCACCCCCACCCACTCTCCGGGCGGAGGCATCCCACCGACTCGTTGCAAATCCCGCGCGGATGCGCCACACGCTTCTGCGAATGGCGCGCCGTGTCGCGCGCTCGCTCTCCACCATGAAATCCTTGCATACTAGACCTATTCATCTGGTAACGGGGGTTTGTACCGTCACAAAATGCCCTGACGCCTTCAGTTCGCAACACCTGCTTCTGCCTTAACGAAGGCCTGGACTGTTTAAGTGTGTACATCTGCCACCTTTCCTGCCACCAGACGTCCATGTCTCGCCAGAAATTAGGACTTTTCGTTCTTTTTACACATTTTAGACCAGTCAACTGATTTTTTTAAATCATATTTCGTCAGTTGCTATGGGAACGCTCGAAAAATTTACAGTGCACTATTACTGCTGTTTACAATTGTTTTCAGTACTGACATGTTTCTGAGTGAAAGTCTTTGTAGGATCACTTTTGGCATTATAGCTGTTTGATGAACTTATTTCGATATTTACGAGTTTGTGCTGGTTTCAGTGGTAGTTCTTGTTGTGGGTGAACGTTGGATATAATTTTATAGCAGAAACACAACACATTTAGAAATAGTGATCTTCTTCCTTTAATATCTGAATGATCACTCAAAGCAACAACAAAAACTTCATAGAGTAAAAGCATGGAAAATAAAAGAAACTCTTAGGACAAAAGAAATTCACAACACGGAACCAGGCACCACCGTAGGAGAGGAGAGGAAACACAGCTCTGATATTTTACTGTAACAGTTCCTGCTTTCTTTACGTCACTGGTAGCCGATGTTTTTTTGAGGTTAAGTCGTTGCTCTGTTGGTTGAGTTTTGCAAACCAGATTTTGCAGTTGTTTTCCCAATAAGACTGCAATCCTTTTAAGTTTGTTGATCTCACTGTTTCTTGTAGTTAAAACAAGACGAAAGTTTCTGTAGTGTTTACACTTAGATCTTACTGTAGTAGCACTTGCAACAGTTTTTTCACTTGATTTTGAGCTTCCGGTGATTTCATTTGCGTTTTTTGATTTAAATTCGCGGCAATAAAATTTTCCTGATCCAACCCAATAATTATTTTTGCATTGATTACATGAGACACTGTTTTTTACGTTTTTCACAGAACTCTATTTTCGCATATCTTTCTCCACTGCCAATTGCTTTTGTGAAACACTTTGATGGGACCCAGAATTTTTCTTAAAATCTTTCGTTTTTTGCCATCAAGTTTTTCCATTAGACCTTTGTTGTTCATTGTAAGCGTCTCCGCCATATGTCTAGTTTTTGCATTTAAGGATACTTATTTCTCAAGGATACCTATTACTTATTGTAGATGCCTTTAGTTAATTGGTATGCTATTTCCATTTTGTTGTTGCGTGATATGAATGTTTCTTTCTCCGATAGGCGAGGCTCTATCCATTCGTCTGCATATTTAAACTTTTTTCCCTTCCTAATTTTCCCTATTTCGATCTCCAGTCGCTGATTTTACGTTTGTCAGAAAGTACGTCAATCAAGGGAGATTGGAAGCTCAGTCTTCATTGCTTGTGTCTTCAGTTGGTTGAGTCGTTTTACTACTGTATCTATGGAGTCTAAAAGGTCACTGTATCATCTGCAAAGGCTAGACAGTCAGTTGTAAGATTCATATACTTGCAGCCCAGCCTTACCCCATTTTCTACCCATGAATTGTTCTACCATTGTGAGATGAACTTCAGTAAACCACAACTGAAGACCAGAAGTGATAGTTAATACTTATTGGTACTATATAAACATTTCTAATTAATGTGGAAGCATTTGTACTGCACAACATTAAATTTTTTAAAACTATTAAATTAAGTTGTTTTACAGAAGGTACCATTTAGGAGAAGGCTCCAGTTTCTTTTTTAGAGACATGTGTGGGTTTCTTATGGTCATATTTTGGATCAAGAGGAAGCTTGTTATAAACTTTTGTTCAACATTGGGTAACTCAGATATAATGGGTTATCTTCAAGTCTGTAATCTTGCATATGTATTTAGAGAGAAAAACAAATAGTATACCAGACATGCAGTTGGTATTCATGTGTAACCTAAATTTTTGCATTTATTTACATACTGAAATGTTACTGTGATCATTTATTGTGTGCTGTAATCTACAAAGATGAGTTCGTTTTTGCCGATTGTGCATTTAAAGCAGAGAAATGTGTCTATTAGAAACTTGAAATTAAGTTACATATTTGCTTATTTAACATCTTTTTTAAACATTTGTGTTCATAAATCATAAAAATTTTCGGTAACAAGATCTAGTATGGTAGTAATATTGAAATCATTCTTGTTGAAAAACAATCATAACTCTGTACCTATAATTCATCATGATGTTGTACCATATGTCTTCTGCCATTTGATAGTATAAGATGAACAAATGCTTAGCTGTTTTTAAGACAGAAAATAATTGTTTTTGTGTAGAAATGCAGGAATTAGTGGCTTTTGTCTTGATAGTGAGTGTCTGCAACTTGTATTTTAAATGTTCTCTACTTTTCATTATATTTTATGGAATGTTTGATAGTTTGCATGATTTTGTATTGAGTTGGACTGATTATTATTCATTTAAGAAATTTACATGAAATCAATACGGTGACGTTTGTCTCCTATTAAAAAACCCTGTTTTGGTAAAGGAATTACCTGACTGCTTAGAAATCCAGATATTGATCAAAACATAGGAATGAAATATGGCGAAGCATTATTTACCTTCATAATTTAACTTTACATTAATCCATTTTTTGCATCTTTTATCATATGAGGCAGTCATGGTTTGTTTTGAAGGTTAAGTGTTAAATAAAGGCCTTAATTTCATATTTCTAGTGTAGTATAATTTCTGGAGGTAATAAAGTTGTATACAAACGGCACTTGTCATACCGAAAATAATGTATTTTTGTGAGAAAAGAAGAAAGACAGGAAGAAAAATAAATGTATATTCTAAGTTTTCACTTAGAGCAGATATTAGCTCTGTTTTCTGAATATTGTTGGAAATAGAAATTTCTACTTTTTGCATTAAATGTTATCAAAATTTTGTATCTGCTCATACATTTGTTCCAAATATGCTTTATTTTGTAAATGAAAGCTATCTGCTAAAAAATAAAGTTGATATACCCTAAATATATTTAGCATTCTGTTTAATTTTTCAAATACTGTTCCTGTTTGTTATGAATTTTACTTTTACTGTAATTGATTAGGGGCTATTTAGTTATTAGTAGAAGTGTGACTGCAGTGATTTCAGATTTTTGTTTAATATGTTGCAATCCAGCTAGGAAGCAGAGTGTTCACACACAGAGGATTAAATGTCACTTGGTCATGGTTGTTGTTATTGTTGTTGTTCAGTGAATTATTTGATGCACCTCTGCATGTTACTTTCAACATGATTCCTGTTTTTGAGCATTGATATAGCTATTCAAGTTTTAGCTCCCTCCATTACCAATGTGATGATTCCTTGATGCATCAGAATTTGTCCTATCAATCAATCCTTTCTTTTACTCAATTACTGGCACAAATTTCTCTTCTCCTCAATTCAGTTTAATATCTCTCTATTAGTTATTTGATGTATCCATCAAATATTAAGCATTATGATGTTGTACCACATTCCAAAATGTTTACATCTGAACTGTTTGTCCTGCACGTTTTACTTCCACATGAGGTTACACTCCAAAAAAGTATTTTAAGAAAAGATTTAAATTTGTGTTTAGTCATACCAAACTTCTCATTTTCAGAGACAGTTTTCATTCTATCATGTGTCTACATTTCTTATCCTCTCTTCTTATCATTTGGTTTACTACCCAAACAGCAAAACTCATCCAATAGTTTTAATGTCTCATTTCCTAGTATAGTTCTCTCAGCATCACCTGATTTAATTCATCTACATTTTATTACTCTTGTTTTAATTAGCTTGCTTTTCGCCTTATAACCTTCTTCCAATGCATTTGCCATTCCATTTGACCAACTGTTCACCATCCCTAACAGGACTACAGAGTCTTGGGCAAGGCTCAAAGCTTTTCTCTCTTCTCACTGAACTTTAATTTCTTTCCCAATTATCCACTTTGTTACACTGACTGACTGCTCAAAGTACCATTTGAATAACTCTGGCCGGCTGGAGTGGCCGAGCGGTTCTAGATGCTACAGTCTGCAACTGCTGCGGTCACAGGTTCAATCCTGCCTCGGGCATGGATGTGTGTGATGTCCTTAGGTTAGTTAGGTTTAAGTAGTTCTAAGTTCTAGGGGACTGATTACCTCAGAAGTTAAGTCCCATAGTGCTCAGAGCCATTTTTTTAATAACTCTGGGTGGGGAAACACTACAAACCTGTCCCACTCCCTTCTCAACTACTGCTTCTCTTTCATGAGCTTTGACTGGAGTCTGGTTTCTGTATGTGTTGTTGGTAACGTTTCACTCCCTGTATTTTACCACTGCTACCTCAGAATTTCAAAGAGTGTATTCCAATCAATGTGCACAGAAGGTTTCCCTAAATGTACAAATGCAATAAACATAGGTTTGCCTTTCTTCAGCCTATCAGATATATATCATATCAAGTGAAATACTTTTCCCATTACTGGCTCACCCAATCTTCTCAATGATACTGATGGAATGTCTTCTAGTTCAGGGTGCCCTGCTTTGACGTAGGTATTTAACCACCCTATCAAATTCCAAATTCCTCACTCAGTATCACATCTCTTGTACCATCTGACTTTCAGAAAGGGGAATATGCATGAAGAAGTGGGGAGACGTATGGGATGTGTAGGAAAAATTAAAGATACGTTTAGAGAAAGGAGAAGGAGCTGTAAGTATATCAGCAGATCAGATAGCAAACTAGCATTCAAACTGCCATATAGTAGAATAAATATATGGTGCTAGTGGTCTTCATAATAGTATCAAGAATTCCGAGAATGAATAACAATGCATGTTGCAAAATGTACACCTGCCAGTATGCTAGAACTCTTTAGTTCTGCTAAGCAGAAGGGAAAGGTTGCGAGTGGGGATAAGGGTGTGAGATTTATACAGGATGAGTCACTAACTTTAGCCGCCAAGAATAACTCCGGAAGTATGATCGGAGCTGAAAAGTTTGTCGGATAAAATTTGCGTAGGACAACGGAGGCCATAATATTACGTTGGTATTTTGTTGCTAAGTGAGATATGTTGTGTCAGAGATATGAAGGTCAACTTTGTTATTTTCTTTTTTTAAATGGGATACTATAGTTTGGTACTTATTTTCTGATAATGGCTATCGAGATGAATCCAGTGATGTGTAACAGTAAGGTCTTTAAAGGTCAACGAAGGTCAAGAAGGTGGCATGAACGTCCTTTTACAGAAAGTGTTCGAAATAATGACCATTGGTATCAATGCAGTGCTGCAATCTTCTTGTCGTGGGTTGAGTGGTATTCCTTATCACATTGACACTTACCGAAGTACATGCTCTGACAATTCTCTCCCGTATATCTTCAGGTGTAGTTGAAATGTCTTTCTAAACAATGTCTTTTACGAATCCCCACAAGAAAAAATCGGGAGGGTCAAGTCTGGCGAACGACACCTCCGCGTCCAGTCCAACGTTTTGAGAATTGTCTCTGCAACTCATTTCCAGCCATCAGCGAAAAATGTGCCGGACGCCCATCGTGTTGATACCACATTCCGTTCTTTGTTCCTAAGGGTATTTCTTCCAATAACAGACCAAATGTTTCTTGCAGCAATGTGGTGATGAAATAGGGGTCTATAATTCTGTCCTCCAGAATCCCACAGCATACATTCATCGACCACGGTTCTTGGTGTGCAACTTGCCACAGCCAACATCGAATTTAAGTTGCCCAATAATACATGTTATGCAAATGAACATTTCCATGGTTTGTGAATGAAGCCTCGTCAGTAAATAAAATCAAATTAATAAATGTATCTTCTCTCTGAATCTGAAGTTTAGCCCATCGGCAGAATTCAATGCGACGCATACAGTCCATACCAGTTAATTCTTGTTGGAGACTGATAAGGTAAGGATGATATTTATGGTGATGCAGAATACGAACAACAATACTCTGGCTCATGCTAGATTCCCTTACGATTTGACGCGAACTAACACAAGGATCTCGAACCACAGCGGTAAGAATGCCAATTTCCGTTTCCTCGTTAGTAACTTTCCTTTGCCGGATACATTTCCAATGCGTTAAAGATCCAGTTGTTCTCAGTTTACCATACACATATTTAAATGTACGACATGTAGGGTGAGTACGTTGAGGATATCTTTCAGCGTATAAGTCTCTAGCTCTCACTGAATTTCGTCGGCATTCTCCGTAAATGAGAAGCATATCGACTTGTTCTTCGAAGGAATACATTACTCACATTCGCTTAATTCGACGATACTGGTCTTACCGTTCCTATTAGTGTTGATTGCGAAATTGTCGAATGGTGTTTACATGTCAATGGCACGTTAGATGGATACGCCGTATTCAGCGTATATTTCCTATTTGCACGATATTGGTTCAAATGGCTCTGTGCACTATGGGACTTAACTTCTGAGGCCATTAGTCCCCTAGTACTTAAAATTGCTTAAACCTAACTAACCTAAGGACATCACACACATCCATGCCCGAGGCAGGATTCGAACCTGCGCCCGTAGCGGTCGCGCGGTTCCAGACTGTAGCGCCTAGAACCGCTCGGCCACACGGCCGGCTTGCACGATATACGAGGGAGAATTGTCAGAGCATGTGCTTCGATAAGTGGCGAAGTGATAAGAAATACCACTCAATCCATGATAAGAAGATTGCAGCACTGCATTGATACCAATGGTCATCACTTCTAACACCTTCTGTAAATGGACGTTCATGCCACCTTCGTTGACCTTCAAAGACCTTACTGTTACACATCATTGGATTCGTCTCGATAGCCGCTATCAGAAAATAGTACCAAACTATAGCATCCGATTTAAAAAAACCAAGTTGACCTATATATCTCCGACGCGACCCCACCTAGCAACAAAAAACCAACGTCATATTATGGCCCCCATTGTCCCATGCAACATTTGTCAAACAGACTTTTCAGCCACTATCATACTTTCGGAGTTATTCTTGATGGCAATAGTTAGTGACTCACCTGTATATAGTGGTTGGTGCATAACTTAGTAGCCTTTTTTCCATAAATTTAATGCACTACTACCCATTAAAATTGCTACACCAAGAAGAAACGCAGATGGTAAACGGATATTCATTGGACAAATATATTATACTAGAACTGACATGTGATTACATTACCACGCAATTTGTGTGCATAGATCCTGAAAAATCAGTACCCAGGACAACCAACTCTGGCCGTAATAACAGCCTTGATACGCCTGGGCATTGAGTCAAACAGAGCTTGGATGGCGTGTACGGGTACAGCTGCCCATTCAGCTTCAACACGATACCACAGTTCATCAAGAGTAGTGACTGGCGTATTGTGACGAGCCAGTTGCTCGGCCACCATTGACCAGACGTTTTCAATTGGTGAGAGATCTGGAGAATGTGCTGGCCAGGGCAGCAGTCGAACATTTTCTGTATCCAGAAAGGCCCGTACAGGACCTGCAACATGCGGTCGTGCATTATCCTGCTGAAATGTAGGGTTTCGCAGGGATCGAATGAAGGGTAGAGCCACGGGTCGTAACACATCTGAAATGTAATGTCCACTGTTCAAAGTGCCGTCAATGCGAACAAGAGGTGACCGAGACGTGTAACCAGTGGCCTCCTATACCATCACGCCGGGTGATACGCCAGTATGATTTCCTTCACTTTTTACAAGAGGCTGCCAATGCTGGGTTACTTTACGATTCCGCGACTGTAGAAATAATGTTGATTTGGGGTGAAGAACTCGTTGAGACAAGTTCGGAGCGCACTTTCATCTTGAAAGGAAGCTCCTCGAAGGTAGTTCAATAGAGAGCGGTAAAGGTGAAAATCTGAAGGCGCAGGATCAGGTGAGTGAGGTGGTTGTAGAGTGAGTTCCCAGTCCAAGTCTAGAGAGAATGCTGGTGGGCGTTATCGTGTAGTAGCATAGCTTCACACAAGTTTCCTGGTCGTTGTTCTTGGATTGTGTCTGCAGGATGTCTCAGTTGTTGCCAACGAAACAGTGAACTACAAATAAGAAATGATAAATGATGAATAAACCCACAGCAACTGGAATACCCCAACATGCAAAACAAAAACGCTACGAACTATGCACCAACCTAATATTAATTGACCCCTTCTCTCTCTTCTCACACCATTTCAATTCTTCCATGTCTCCTTTCTGTTTCTTCTGTAATTTTCCTCTGTCTGTCTATTCTGTTCCCGTTTAACACGGTCATACGTAAAATGTGACGTGTGGCAGGCTCCTCACTTGAATTTATTTAAGTATGGATTGACTGTGTCCCATCCCGACTCACCACAACTGCTTTTGTATTTATTTCATTGTAATTTACGCGTAATTGATTCTTTAAAAACATGCAAGTTTGCCTCGTTTGAGGAAGAACAAGCTGGCAAATAAAACGTTATTTCTTTATAATGTTTATCAGAACCTATCGTAATATAGTTGTTGATATTGTTTTTTTCTCAGCGCTTGAATAATTTCTGTGAATCGCTGGTTTTGGCGCTATCACTTATTTGATGTTGGGAAAGTTCCTCATGAATGTACTTAATTAAATGAAACAACAAGTTTACTGTTACCAGTCACCGTTTTATTTATTTCCACGACGCGTTTCAAAGGTTTAAACCTCCATCATCGGGTGGATTTACATTAGTTAGTATGACATTTGTGTGTGTGTTGTGTTACGATTTTTTGGAGGAACTCGTGGCACTGCCTAGTGGAGAAATAAGACACTATTTCAGAACATGGTTTTGGATTTCTTCTGACAAAAAGTTAAACTGATATCTAATGGTAAACATAAAATAAGTAGAGTACCTCCAGTGGTCACAGGTTAATGTGAAGTATCAGGTAATAAGAGTAAAGTATCTTTTATCCACATTCAATTAGTAGCCCACTCCATCGTTACAAGCACCAATTTTTATTTAACACGTGTATCTCAGCGAAATATTTTAAAACTAGAGATATCATTTCTCTCTTTTTTACTTCTCGTGTTTTAAATACTTCTCTCAGTATGTGTAGTCTTTTGATTAAAACTTTAACATAAAGCGATTTTAAAATTAAATTTTTCTTAGACACAACAAAGAACACAGATGACTCAGTAACAATTAACTGTGTCCAGAATAATTTCAGCTGGATTTGTCAACCACCGGAAATTACATTATCATGCCACATATTAAGAAGCTGTAACTCATGTAATACCTTGACCGCGGGCGTAGAAGGACTACATGCAACATTCAGTACATTTCATAAGTTTCAGGTAGTTTCATTCTTCAGTCATAATGCCGCAGGAGATGTACTGCTTGGGCGGGCTTCGTGTTGTTTTTGCCAGCCGTCTTTCAGGTGAGTACTGAATCTGGCAATGTGGCAATACTGTGCTGCACCAAGAACAGTCTTCACCATTCGTCAGGTCCCTGCAACGTACATGCAAAAAAAAAAAAAAAAAAAAAAAAAAAAAGCTACCAACTATAAAATCAATTTGATAACCTAACGTATATCATACCGCACATTGTATACGCTTTAAAGTTCTTGGTGACACATCACGAATGCTGTATTACTGCGTAGCCTACCCACTGGCCACACAACATATGATCTCAGGAATTTGCTATGAACAGTAGCATAAGTGAATTTATGATCCTTTTCCAAACATGGGACGTCTTCAAGATGTTACGATATATCAAAGCATCTTTGTCACTCATATGTTTGTAAGCACGTTGTATTGTATCAAAACATGTGGTGTGTGCTAGAAATATTCTCTGTGACAAATCTAAAGTGTTCAGCGGGAAAAAGTTACGTGTGCAACGATAAGAATGCAGTGGAAATGTATTCACATCTGTTGGACGAATGTAATGAAAACAAACACTCCAAACCGACATTTTACGTAAGTGACATCCAATGAAAATCTGTAACGCAGCCATCTGTGTGCCTTTCCGATAATTATGTATTATTTATATTTTAGGACAATTAATCTGTAAAAAAACGTTGTAATGAAAGCATGAAAACCGCCTGAAGATGAATTATAACGATTCGAAACCGGTAACGGTACCCTTTGAATAAAGGAACTGAAAGTAAATTTGTGACTGGTTGATGTCACAACATCATCAACGTTGGTCTTCATACAACGGCCACGGTTTGCAACCATGTCATCATATGACAAAATTACAATAAATTGTTCTGTTTCAAATCCTAGTCATTTTTTTAGATTAAGAAGCAGTCGGGTTCGGGTTCTATAACCACTGTCAATAGCATTTGTTTGTCCTTTCTCATTTACAAGTTCCGTGATAAGTAATGCGTTATGCACGCTCCTACATTCCAGTTCTGGGGTCAGATCGTACAATTTATAATTGAATTTTCAGATACTGGTGTAGTGTATACTGATTGATGCAGGGCGAGGTAAAAGTGAGTTAACGGAAAGTGCAGTACAGTATTCTGTAGTTTTAATGGCTTATACAAAGCAATTTGTGCTCCTTAAATTGTTCAAAGTGTCCTCCATTGTAACTAGATATTTAACACATAGTTTAAGCACTGATTTACGTGGGGTGTTCAATAAGTAATGCAAATTTTTTTTTACTCGTTCAATTTCGGTTGAAAAAATGCGGAATTTGGTGCAGGGCTTCACGGTATATTTCCACTGCAGACTCTGCAGTTCCATGAAGTTCCGATAGCTGGAATGTGCGTTCCGAGCAGAGAGCTCGCTTTGAGTTTCTTTTGGCGGAAAATCAGAACATCGCAGATATTCGTAGGCGCTTCCAGAATGTCTACGAACACCTGGCAGTGAACAAAAGCACGGTGAGTCGTTGGGAGGGGCGTCGGTCGTATACATCTACATCTACATGGATACTCTGCAAATTACATTTAAGTGTCTGGCAGAGGGTTCATCGAACCACCTTCACAATTCTCTATTATTCCAATCTCGTGTAGCGGGCGGAAAGAACGAACACCTACATCTTTCGTACGAGCTCTGATTTCTCTTTTTTAACATGCTGATCGTTTCTCCCTTTGTAGGTCGGCGTCAACAAAATATTTTCGCATTCGAAAGAGAAAGTTGGTGACTGGAATTTCGTGAGAAGATTCCTCTGCAACGAACAACGCCTTTAATGATGTTCATCCAAAATCCTGTATCATTTCAGTGACACACTCTCCCCTATTTCACAATACAAAACGTGCTGCCCTCCTTCGAACTTTTACTGATGTACTCCGTCACTCCTATCTGGTAAGGATCCCATACGGCGCGTTCATCACAACAAGGTCGCGCAAACCTGTACGATTTCCCGCTTGCTGGCCGACTATACACAGCTGTGACTCCTGCAATATTGGGACGTGCGGACACTCTCATTCTGAGAGAGCGATGGATCACAATCAAACAACTGGCTGATCAACTGGATGTCTCTGTTGAAGCTGACACACTTGTCCACTAATTGGGGTTCCTCGCCGCCTAACAAAAGACTGCAAAAAATTAACGATAATTTTTTTTCGAACAATGTCACATGCAATGAAACTGGAAACGAGAGAGCAAACCACACTGCCTCTCCTCCGAAGTTTAAAGTCGCACCCTCAGCTGATAATATAATGGCGACGGTCTTCGGGGGCCTCTGAAGAGGTTGTTGTGTTTGACGTCCCCTTTCATGATGCGATGATCAACCCTGAAGTATATTGTGCTACCCTCAGGAAACTGAAGAGAAAACATCAGCATGTTCGCCGCCACAAAAATGCAAGCGAACTTCTCTTTCTCCGTGACAATGCAGGACATCACACAGGTATGCGCACCCAAGAGGAGCTCACAAAACTTCACTGGACTGTTATTCCTCACACAGTCTACAGATCGGATCTCGCACCTTCCGACTTCCGTCTGTTTGGCCCAATGAAGGATGCACTCCGCTGGAAGCAATATCTCGATGATGCAGCAAGGCGTTGCCTCCGACGTCGAGCAATAGATTGGTACTGGGGAACACCCAGTAAGATGGCGTAAGGACGTCGCATAGAACGCAGCTCATGTTGAAGAGTAGGGTTTTGTAAACGAAAGAGTGGGAAATAATATGGTGTATAGGAGCCCCTAGTAAAAACAACCTGCTTTCGGAAAAAAATGTGTTGCATTACAGGGGTACTGTCTAGTGCAATAATAACTTTTTTAATGTTTCAAGACAATCACGCAACTTCCTTGATTCACACGCATTCCAAACACAAAGAAATAGACCAATATGGCTGAAACTTGGTGTGCGTTCTTTCCAAAGATGCTACTATCTAAACATGACCTCGATACGCGCCGGTGGTGCTATCTCTCGGACTTCGCATGGACTTTTCAAACGCCCGTCGTAGCTCTCTGAGTTTGACCGAGGTCGTGCAACAGGGCTACGAGAGGCTTGATGTTCCTTCTGCGATAGTGCAGAAAGACTTGGCAGGAATGCGGCCACTGTGCATGACTGCTGGAAACGGTGGTCGCGGGAATGTACGTTCGCAAGAAGACCGGGCTCCAGTCGGCCACGTTGCATTACCGAGAGGGAACACCATCGTATTCGGTGTGTGGCTCTGGCGCTTCGAATTGCAGCTGCAGCAGCAATCTGAGCGGCAGTTGGCACCACAGTGATACAACGAACTGTTACAGATCGGTTACTTCAAGGACGGCTCCGAGCCGGACACCCTGTAGCGTGCATTGCATTGACCCCAAACTAAAGCCATTTGCGACTTCGGTGATGCCAAGCGAGAGCTCGTTGGAGGGGAGGGTGGAGGTCTTTTGTGTTTTCTGATGAAACCGGGTTGTACCTCGGTTGTCAGTGATGGCCGTGTGTTGGTTAGGAGCAGGCCATTTGAGAGCCTGCAGCCAAGTTGCCTGCGTAATAGACACAGTGCACTTAAATCTGGAGTTCTGGTCTGCCGGGATGCGATTTCGTGTGCCAGCAGGAGCACTCTCGCATCCTGACTGCACATTTGTACGTCAGTCTGCTGATCCGCCTGCTGCGTTGCCGTGCACGAACAGGGGTGTTTTCTAACATGATAACGCCTCCTTAATTACAGATGGGCGCATCGTGTGCGAAAGGCCTGAGGAAGCTATTATTATTATCAGCAGCAAAGTAATTTATGGAAAAACTAATATATGAAGAAAAGTCACGTTTTAGTAAAGAATTATCAGCCAGTGACAATGTTTTTACACTGCAACGAGCTGTAGAAAAAGAGATGACATTTCGATAGGGAAACACATCTTGCCCTTGTGGATTCTGAGAAAGCATTCGATAATGTGAATAGAGAAAGGCTATGACATATTATGTCTGTACGAGGTTATCCATCTCACCTCGTAAATGCTAATAAGAATCTAATACAGATGTGGGAAGTATAACAACAAAGTCAATAATCACAAACAAAGGGGTACGACCAGAATGCTGTTATCTTCAGCAATCTTCAGTTACCAGTAAATGGTGAATGTCGAACAAAAATGGAATTCATTTAGATCGCGACGCTAGACTAAAAGTAAATTTATATGCAGATGACCCAACTCTAATTACAGAGAGTGAAGATGACCTTTAGATGGGTGTCTATAAGTTGCAGCAGATGACCTCAGATTACAACGTAACATTGTAGGTAGATAAAAGGAAAGTGATTGCATTTAAGGGAGACAACCAGTAAGATTTAAAATAGTCTTAAATAATAAGATCTTGCAGCAAGTAAAACATTTGAAATATCTGAGATGCGTCATCACTTACGAATACAACCATGATGTGGACCAGAAATTAAATAAATTAAGTTCCATATGCGGAATCATAAGGACAAGTTAAAAGAACCAGAGGTTGTTGAGTTTCAAAGGGAGCATTAGGCAACAGATGACTAGAACAGGGGAAAGGAATACGGTAGAAGACGAATGGGTAGCTTTAAGAGATGAAATAGTGAAGGCAGCGAACCAGGGGGAGGGGAATACAAACGTTTATAAAAATGACATTGACAGGAAGTGCAAAATTGTTAAGCAGGAATGGCTAGAGGACAAATGTAAGGATTTAGAAGCATATTCCAGAAGGTGACAGATAGATACCGCCTACCGGAAAATTAAAGAAGCCTTTGCAGAAAACAGATGCAGTTATATGAACATCAAGAGCTCATATGGAAAACCAGTGTTAAACAAAGAAGGGAAAGCTGAAAGGTGGGAGGAGTATGTAGAGGGACTATACAAAAGGAGATGAGCATGAAGGCAATATTACAGAAAGGAAGATGAAGATGAAATAGGAGGTATGATACTGTGACACGAATTTGAGAGAGCTCTGAAAGATCTTACTCGAAACAAGGCCCCAGGGGTAGATGATATATTGACAGATTTGCTGATAGCCTTGGGAGAGCCAGCCATGACAAAACTCTTCCATCCTGTGTGCAAGATGTATGCGACAGGCGAAATACCCTCAGACTTCAAGAAGTAATTCCAGTTCCAAAGAAAGCAGTTGCTGACACATAGGTGTGAAAATTACCGAACTATCAGTTTAATAAGTCACGGTTGCAAAATACCAACACGAATTCTTTACAGATGAGTGGCGAAACTGCTAGAAGCAGTCCTCGAGGAAGATCAGTTAGGATTCCGGATAAGTGAAGGAACACGTGAGGTAATACTACCCTACGACTTCTCATTGAAGATAGGTAAAGAAAAGGCAAAACAACCTTTATAGCATTTGTAGACTTAGAGAAAGCTTGTGACAATGTTGGCTGGAATACACTCTTTGAATTTCTGAAGGTAGCAGAGGTAAAATATAGGGAGCAAAGAAGGCAGTTATAAGAGTCGAGGGGCAGTGGTTAAGAAGGAGTAGGACAGTGTCGTAGCCTGTACCTGATGTTATTCAATCTGTATATTGCAAGAGCAGTAACAGAAACCAGAGAAAAAACTGGGAGGGGACAAAAAAAAAAAAAAAAAATGAGTGGAATGGACAGTGTCTTGAAAGGAGGCTATAAGAACAATTTCAACAAAAGTAAAACAAGGATAATTGACAGTAGTCGAATTAAATCAGGTGATGCTAATAGAATTAGATTAGAAAAGGAGACACTTAAAGTAGTAGATGAGTTTTGCTATTTGGGGATGAAAATAACTGATGATGGCTGAAGTAGAGAGGATATAAAATTTAGACTGGCAATGATAAGAAAAGCATTTCTGAAGAAGAGACATTTGTTAGAAACTGGCTCTGAGCACTATGCGACTTAACGTCTGAGGTCATCAGTCCCCTAGAACTTAGAACTACTTAAACCTAACTAACCTAAGGACTTCACACATATCTATGCCCGAGGCAGGATTCGAACCTGCGACCGTAGCGGTCACGCGGTTCCAGACTGAAGCGCCTAGAACGGCACGGCCACACCGGCCGGCAAGAGACATTTGTTTTCACTGAATATAGAGTTATTTGTAAGGAAGTCTTTTCTGAAGATATTTGTCTGGATTGTAGCCATGTATGTAAGTGAAACATGGACGATGGACAGTTTAGAGAAGCAGAGAATAGGTTTTGAAAGGTCGTGCTACAGTAGAATGTTCAAGATTAGATGGGTCGATCACGTAACTAATGAGGAGGTACTGAACAGAACTGAGGAGAAAAGAAATTTGTGGCCCAACTTGACCAAAAGAAGGGATTGATTGATAGGACACTTTTTGAGACACCAAAGGATCATCAGTGTAGTATTGCAGTGACGTATGTTTGTGGGGTGAGGGGAGGGGGGGGGGGGGGAAGGGGAGGGTACACCATGAGATGAAGACTATAAGCAGATTCAGAACGATGCAGGTTGCAGCAGTTATTCGGAGAAAAAAGTTTGCAGGATAAAGCCAGGAAGGAAACTGAGCTGAGGTTTTACGAAACAGCTGCAGTAACAACCCTTATATATGGAGGTGAAACATGGACAACAACATAAGGTCAAGAAAGTAGAACATAGGCTCAAGAAATGAGTTTTCTAAAAATATTAAAAGGATGTACACGGGATAATCGAAAAAGAAATGATGATATAAGGAATGGTTTAAGAATATGTAACCAAACGTACAAATAAATGAAAATAGGGGTAAATGGAAGGAATATGTAGATCGTATGCATGGAGAAAGATTTCCGGTAATAAAGACTCTCAATTACAAGTTCACTGGAGGACGAAATGTCGGAAGACCATACAAGATATAGAGTACAGTAATACTTTAAGAGGCAATTTGGCTAATACGAGAAGGAGGAGGAGGTCATTGTTATACAATATGAACAGGAAGGGTCTCGAAATGCGAGCGGACGCAGACACCAGACGCGCTGAACGTACACGGCCAGCTGAGCTTCCTGGCCGCCCCTGTGATCCTGTTGTGGCAGCTATCGCGCCGACACGTTTACGTCGTCCGCGGGAGCTCCCTGGAGAACAGGTCCCGGCGCCCAGCTGTCTGCTGCCCTTCCTGTGGGAACTCCGCCGTCGCTCACGTGACGTCATCCACTGCGCCCCAATGCACGCGGAGACCTCTCCGCCTGCCGAGAGTGCAACCCGCAAAACACAGCCGCGACGCACGCCTCCGGAAAGGTAGGGGAGAAATTGCAGAGCGTGAGGACAAATGTAAGGATGTAGAGGCATATCTCACTAGGGGGTAAGAAAGACACTGCCTACAGGAAAATTAAAGAGACCTTTGGAGAAAAGAGAGCCACTTGTATAAATATCAAGACTCAGATGGAAACCCAGTTCTAAGCAAAGAAGGGAAAGCAGAAAGTTGCAAGGAGTATATAGAGTGTCTATACAAGGGCGATGTACTTGAGGACAATATTATGGAAATGGAAGCGGATGTAGATGAAGATGAAATGGGAGATACGATACTGCGTGAAGAGTTTGACAGAGCTCGGAAAGATCTGAGTCGAAACAACGCCCCAGGAGTAGACAACATTCCATTAGAACTACTGACGGCCTTGGGAGAGCCAGTACTGACAAAACTCTACCATCTGGTGAGCAAAATGTATGAGACAGGCGAAATACCCTCAGACTTCAAGAAGAATATAATAATTCCAATCCCAAAGAAAGCAGGTGTTGACAGATGTGAAAATTACCGAACTATCAGTTTAATAAGCCACGGCTGCAAAATACTAACACGAATTCTTTACAGACGAATGGAAAAACCGGTAGAAGCCGACCTCGGGGAAGATCAGTTTGGATTCCGTAGAAATGTTGGAACACGTGAGGCAATACTGACCCTACGACTTATCTTAGAAAATAGATTAAGGAAAGGCAAACCCACATTTCTAGCATTTGCATACTTAGAGAAAGTTTTTGACAATGTTGACTGGAATAATCTCTTTCACATTCTCAAGGTGGCAGGGGTAAAATATAGGGAGCGAAAGGCTATTTACAATTTGTACAGAAACCAGATTGCAGTTATAAGAGTCGAGGGGCATGAAAGGGAAGCAGCGGTTGGGAAGGGAGCGAGACAGGGTTGTAGCCTCTCCCCGATGTTATTCAATCTGTATATTGAGCAAGCAGTAAAGGAAACAAAAGAAAAATTTAGAGTAGGTATTAAAATCCACGGAGAAGAAATAAAAGCTTTGAGGTTCGCCGATGACATTGTAATTCTGTCAGAGACAGCAAAGGACTTGGAAGAGCAGTTGAACGGAATGGACAGTGTCTTGAAAGGAAGGTATAAGATGAACACAGACAAAAGCAAACCGAGGAGAATGGAATGTAGTCGAATTAAGTCGGGTGATGCTGAGGGAATTAGGTTAGGAAATGAGACACTTAAAGTAGTTAAACGAGTTTTGCTATTTGGGGAGGAAAATAACTGATGATGGTCGAAGTAGAGAGGATATAAAATGTAGACTGGCAATGGCAAGGAAAGCGTTTCTGAAGAAGAGAAATTTGTTAACATCGAATATAGATTTAAGTGTCCGGAAGTCGTTTCTGAAAGTATTGCCAGCCGCGGTGGTCTAGCGGTTCTGGCGCTGCAGTCCGGAACCGCGGGACTGCTACGGTCGCAGGTTCGAATCCTGCCTCGGGCATGGGTGTGTGTGATGTCCTTAGGTTAGTTAGGTTTAAGTAGTTCTAAGTTCTAGGGGACTTATGACCCAAGATGTTGAGTCCCATAGTGCTCAGAGCCATTTGAACCATTCTGAAAGTATTTGTATGGAGTGTAGCCATGTATGGAAGTGAAACATGGACGATAAATAGTTTGGACAAGAAGAGAATAGAAGATTTCGAAATGTGGTGCTACAGAGGAATGCTTAAAATTAGATGGTTAGATCACGTAACTAATGAGGAGGTATTGAATAGAATTGGGGAGAAGAGGAGCTTGTGACACAACTTGACTAGAAGAAGGGATCGGTTGGTAGTACATGTTCTGAGGCATCAAGGGATCACCAATTTAGCATTGGAGGGCAGCGTGGAGGGTAAAAATCGTAGAGGGAGACCAAGAGATGAATACATTAAGCAGATTCAGAAGGATGTAGGCTGCAGCAGGTACTGGGGGATGAAGAGGCTTGCGCAGGATAGAGTAGCATGGAGAGCTGCATCAAACCATCTCAGGACTGAAGACCACAACAACATCAGGATGTTAACGATGTGGAATCTGGTTAAATGCAAAGAACCAGATGGTGTTGTTAGTTTCAAATGCAGCATTACGCAGCGGTGGATTGGAACAGAGGAAAGGACTACAGTAGACGACGGATTAGTAGCTTTGAAAGATGAAGGCAGCAGACGATCAAATAGATAAAAAGGAAAGGCCTGGTAGAAACCATTGGATACCACAGCACGCGAAATATTGAATTTTATCGACGAAAGAACAAACTACAAAAAGGTGAGGTTGCCAGGAAGTGCAAAACGACAAAGCAGTAATGATTTTTTTTTCATAATACGGGGCCACAGTCATAACATATTTCTTTAAAGTCAGTACCGCCATTAGACTGTTGTTTGTTTGCAGGCTTACATTTACACTTACACGATCATGACTTCGGCTTCAAAGTGCCATTATCAAGTGTTTTAAGTTTTATACAGTGCCTAAGACGGCATGAGCGTATGCCATCTTAGGCACTGTATAACACATAAAACACTTGATAATGGCACTTTGAATCCGAAATCATGATCGTGTAAGTGTAAATGTAACACTGCAAATAAACAAAAGTCTAATGGCGGTACTGACTTTAACGAAAGCGTGAATGCTTAGAGGAGAACTGCAAAGTTGTTGAAGTACACATGACTATGGAAAAAACAGTAAATGCAAGAGACATTAAGAGAAGCACCTGTACGAATATCGAAGCTTCCAAAGGAACGCATTACTAAGCAAAGAAGGGAAAGCCGAAAGGTGCAAGGAATGTGTAGACGGTGTATATATGCTGAACAAACATGAAGATAATATTATAGAAAGAATAGAGGGTAATAGGTGAAGAGCAGATGGGAAATATAGTACTATAAGGGTATTTGACAGGGCACTGAAAGACCTAAGTGCACCTACATGCACAACACATATACCTATTTTCGTTCGATTCGGATATTTCCTTCGCGCTGCGTCCTTTTTTTTGTCTTAAAACGGGACCATCAGACCCGTTAATCACGGATTTCAATGAGTGTTCCACATTTTGTAGAGGGACCTGTACTGAGTACACAGCTATCGGTTTTTTCTTGTGACGCTTCTAGTTTCCGAGAAAAAATCGATATTGAAGTTTTATGGATATGTCTTATAATGTTCGTCAAGCGTCGACCCAGCGAGCGTAGCACAGAGGTTAAGGTTCAAGGCTAGTGCGCTGGTGGTACGGATTCAAATCTTTCCTATGTCCTTTTCTCTTTCAATTTCATCGTGAGCAATATCATTAAATAGTATATGCCAAGCAACATTACTCAAAAGTAGTTATTTTCGCCGTAGTAATTTCATTAATAAATCAATCATTATAGCAAACTTTCTTGAGATGCGTATTTCGTTTGTTCTCGTAGATTACAGAATCGTCTTACTCGTATCGCTTGCATCACTTGCTGTGCTACAACAGAATTCCGGATGGTATTTTTTGTACTCGTAGAAACAGCCGAAACAAATTCTTAGAGCATCACAAACATTTAATCAACGCTACTGCCTTCCAGGCACACGGATTTTTCAGACATGCTGGAAAACACAGCTCGTTTAAATTCAAAAAGGTTGTTTATTTCTTCGATCAACTTCGACACGAATCATGCATATTTGGTAATTTCTGTGAAGGCAGGTCCACTAAATTGATGAAGAATTAAAGAGTGTATTTTTATGGAATCTTCTTGGAAGCCATTCCTCTATAAATCCTTAGCAGGTCGGGAGCATTTTGAATTCTTTTCGTGAAAATCTTAACCTCCCTGTGAAAGTAAACATTAGACGCTGCGCTACTCTCGCTTGGTCGAAATGCAACAAAAGTCACAGATGTAGGAGCTACCCATAGAACTTCAATATCGATTTTCTCGCATAACTAGGAGCCATCGCATGAAAAGCCGCTAGACAGATGTTCAGGACAGATCCCTGTACAAAATACCAAAGATTCATCAAAATCCTTGGTTTACACGTCTGATGGTCTCCTTGTTAGAGTGTAATTAAGAATAGTATGAGATCTTTCGTGACCAGAAGGATAGTGTGTACGTACGTAGAGCATGACCTGTGTACTGGAAAGAAGCGAAAAATAGCAGAGAGCTTCTGGAATAGTTTATTCACCGATCGTGACATGTACCGGTTAATTTCTCATTGTATAAGGGTGTCGGGATAATTTCGATTAGTTAGTGTGTATATACTTATGTTATTCTACCAGTTATGCTGTATGGGTGTGAGACTTGGTCCTCACTGTGAAAAATGAAAAGCCGTTTCGAGTATTTGAAAACAAAATTTTGAGGTAAATTTTCGGAGCAAAAAGGGATGACATTAGCGGAGAGTGGCGAAAACTGCGTAACGAAGAGGTTCACGGACTCTATTCAAGCCCCGACACAATCAGTATTATTAAATCACGTAGGCTGCGATGGGCGGGTCACGTAGCTCGAATGGATGAGGGCAGGGCAGCGCGCAGAGTACTGGTAGGGCACTTTGAGGGAAAACGTCCTGTGGGGAGACCGAGGCGTACATGGGAGGAAAATGTGAAGGCTGATTCGAGCAGCCTAGGTATTGAAGGTGAATGGAAGGAAATAGCCCAAGATAGGGACAGATGGCGAAAATACGTTGCTGCGGTAATGGACTCTCGAGTCCGGTATGACCAGTGAGTGTGTGTGTGTGTGTGTGTATGTGTGTGTGTGTGTGTGTGTGTGTACTTATGATCTAAGGTTTCAACAGTCAGAGAAGAGGTGTGACTGTTTTAGTACTGCTCCTGTTTATTTTAAATTCTATTGATTGGCGACTCCATGGAGTGTCCTGTGCACCACGACCATATAATGGGTATACTTGGAAGGAGAGACAGCATTGGTCGTATTTTTTTGTTTTGTTTTATTAAACGCAAAATCGATTTTCGGTCACTTAGTGACCATCTTCAGTGCTGTAATATATAATTTAAATTGGTAGGCACGTGTCAACAAGCTTACATCGATCACATGGAGTTTATGTTTGCGTTTAATAAAACAAAAAAAAAAAAAAAACGACCAATGCTGTCTCTCCTTCCAAGTATATTTTAAATTCGTTTATCATATTAATCATATTAGCTGTTCCTGTTGTTGTTTGATGCCCAGGATTTATGAATAAGGCGGGGGGCTCTTGATTAGCGGGTACACACGTATACACACACACACACACACACACACACACACACACACACACACACACAAACACACACACATATTCGGCGGGGCGGCACCGCTTTGAGTAGGGGGTGCGCTGCTGCCCCCACGTGGACAAACACGTGGCGACGACGGAGCGGCCGTGTGGGGGTGGCTCGAACGTCACGTGGCAGCGTTCAGCAATCCACCCCCGCCACGACCAGAAGGCGGGCGGAATCAGATCACTCGTCCGCCCTATTAGCCCTTCAGGAGGGCGAAGGGCGGCAAGGCTCAGAGGTTTCTCTCCCGCCCTATCGTGAAGCTGTCTTCAGGGCTACTACGGGCTTCGCTGACAACGTCGCCGCCAAAGAGTATCCACTGATAAGCCAAAGCATTGTGACACTACGCACCGCGACGTCGGACGCCGCCAGGTGGCGATGTGGGCGCGTGACGCGGTAGCAAAAGCGCAGACGTCGATTTACTGTTCATCCACAAGTTGTGTCCTATGTATATCGTGGTGCGTGACGAGGCACTGTTGTATTGCGGTGTGAACAGCATCATTGGCAACACGAGGCAATAGGAGCCTCATGTATGTACACTACTGGCCATTAAAATTGCTACACCAAGAAGCAGGTCATAAACGGGTATTCATTGGACAAATATACTATACTAGAACTGACATGTCATTACATTTTCACGCAATTTGGGTGCATAGATCCTGAGCAATCAGTACCCAGAACAACCACCTCTGGCCGTAATATCGGCCTTGATACGCCTGGGCATTGAGTCAAACAGAACTTGGATGGAGTGTACAGGTACAGGTGCCCATGCAGCTTCAACACGATACCACAGTTCATCGAGAGTAGTGACTGGCGTATTGTGACGAGCCAGTTGCTCGGCCACCATTGACCAGACGTTTTCAATTGGTGAGAGATCTGGAGAATGTGCTGGCCAGGGCAGCAGTCGAACATTTTCTGTATTCAGAAAGGACCGTACAGGAGCTGCAACATGCGGTCATGCATTATCCTGCTGAAATGTAGGGTTTCGCAGGGATTGAATGAAGAGTAGAGCCACGGGTCGTAACACATCTGAAATGTAACGTCCACTGCTCAAAGTGCCGTCAATGCGAACAAGAGGTGAGCGAGACGTGTAACCAATGGCACCCCATACCATCACGCCGGGTGATGCGCCAGTAGGGCGATGACGAATAGACGCTTCCATTGTGCGTACACCGCGATGTCGCCGAACACGGATGCGACCGTCATGATGCTGTAAACGGAACCTGGATTCATCCGAAAAAATTACGTTTCGCCATTCGTGCACCCAGGTTCGTCGTGGAGTACACCATCGCAGGCGCTCCTGTCTGTGATGCAGCGTCAAGGGTAACCGCAGCCACGGTCTCCGAGCTGATAGTCCGTGCTGCTGCAAACGTCGTCGAACTGTTCGTGCAGATGGTTGTTGTCTTGCAAACGTCCCCATCTGTTGACTCAGGGATCGCGACGTGGTTGCACGATCCCTTACAGCCATGCATATAAGATGCCTGTCATCTCGACTGTTGGTGATACGAGGCCGTTGGGATCCAGCACGGCGTTCCGCATTACCCTTCTGAACCCACCGATTCCATATTCTGCTAACAGTCATTGGATGTCGACCAACGCGAGCAGCAATGTCGCGATACGATAAACCGCAATCGCGATAGGCTACAATCCGACCTGTATCAAAGTCGGAAACGTGATGGTACGCCTTTCTCCTCCTTACACGAGGCACCACAACAACGTTTCACCAGGCAACGCGCGGTCAACTGCTGTTTGTGTGTGAGAAATCGGTTGGAAACTTTCCTCATGCCAGCACGTTGTAGGTGTCGCCACCGGCGTCAACCTTGTGTGTATGGTCTGAAAAGCTGATCATTTGCATATCACAGCATCTTCTTCCTGTCCGTTAAATTTATCGTCTGTAGCACGTCATCTTCGTAGTGTAGCAAATTTAATGGCTAGTAGTGTAATAAAAGACGTCTAGGAGCCTGGAGATTAGACGTAGGGCAGTCTGACTGGGATACTGGAAGCATTATGAGAGGGGTGTACAGCACATTCACGAGCATTACGGAGAGGAGCAGTATGAGTGATATTGATGCTAATCGAGGTATGTTGCATCTTCACTCAGGAGCCGAAACATGATTACCGCTGCCCATCGCGGGATCTGGCAGAGATGCGGGCACGTTACGCAGTAAGAGAAGGTGGTCGGAAACAGCCTGAAAAGTCAATAAGGGTGTTGCAAGATAGGTTTTGCTGACAAATAAATGCTAACGGCAGACGTAGGTCAAAATTCATACTGCCATTTAAACATCTATATCTCCCACAACACTACAGAGATGCCCAATTTTTTCCGTAAGCAGGCCTAATTTTTGAGAGGGGATTTCCCCACGGATGCATTACCAATTACTGTTTTGTGAACCAAAACAAGCAAGAAATATTATTCTTTAAAGAAAATAAAATAAATGTAAGGAAAAATCTTCTATTATGCAGGGTGTTTGTAAATGAATATCGGGGTTTTAAATCTTTATAATATTAATTACATTAAACTTACAGTTATAAATGATATGTCAAATGAAAGAGCAACTCAAATAGTTTTACCAGTAACCTTATAAATGTTCAATGTGAGCACCATTTGTCACACGGCAGACATCAAGTCTATAGCCGAGCGCTGGATAGGCCGCAAGGGGCGCAATGACAGGGCTTGCTTTCCATGGCTTCCACTTTCACCCGACCTAACGGCATGCGATTTTTTCCTTTAGGGCTTCATCAAGGATCGTGTGTACGTGCCTCCGCTAACAGCAGACCTCCGTGAATTAAGAAACCGAACTGAAGCAGCTGTTGCTACAGTCACTCAAGACACACTTATCAACGTTTGGGAAGAACTCGGCTATAGACTTGATGTGTGCCGTGTGACAAATGGTGCTCACACTGAACATTTATAAGGTTATTGAAACTGAAAACTGAAGAAACTGCAAAAAGGTGGGAATTTAAGAAGATGGGATCTGGATAAACTGACGGAGCCACAGGTCGTAGAGAGTTTCAGGGAGAACATAAGGGAACGATTGACAGGATTGGGGGATAGAAATACAGTAGAAGAAGAACCGGTAGTTTTGAGGGATGAAATAGTGAAGGCAGCAGAGGATCAAGTAGATAAAAAGACGAGGGCTAGTAGAAATCCTTGGGTAACAGAAGATATATTGGATTTAATTCATGAAAGGAGAAAATATAAAAATGCAGTAAATGAAGCAGGCAAAAAGGAATACAAACGTCTCAAAAATGAGATCGACGGGAAGTACAAAATGGCTAAGCAGGGATGGCTAGAGGACAAATGTAAGGATATAGAGGCATATCTCACTGGCGTTAAGATAGATACTGCCTACAGGAAAATTAAAGAGACTTTTGGAGAAAAGAGAGCCACTTGTTTGAATATCAAGAGCTCAGATGGAAACCCAGTTCTAAGCAAAGAAGGGAAGGCAGAAAGGTGGAAGGAGTATATAGAGGGTCTGTACAAGGGTGATGTACTTGCGGACAATATTATGGAAATGGAAGAGGATGTAGATGAAGATGAAATGGGAAATATGATACTGCGTGTAGAATTTGACACAGCACTGAAAGACCTGAATCGAGGGAGTAGATAACATTCCATTAGAACTACTGATAGCCATGGGAGAGCCAGCCCTGACAAAACTCTACCATCTGGTGAGCAAAATGTATGAGACAGGCGCAATACCTTCAGACTTCAAGAAGAATATAATAATTCCAATCCCAAAGAAAGCAGGTGTTGAAACATGTGAAAATTACCGTACTATCAGTTTAATAAGCCACGGCTGCAAAATACTAACACGAATTCTTTACAGACGAATGGAAAAACCGGTAGAAGCCGACCTCGGGGAAGATCAGTTTGGATTCCGTAGAAATGTTGGAACACGTGAGGCAATACTGACCCTACGACTTATCTTAGAAAATAGATTAAGGAAAGGCAAACCCACATTTCTAGCATTTGCATACTTAGAGAAAGTTTTTGACAATGTTGGCTGGTATACTCTCTTTCAAATTATGAAGGTGGGAGGAGAAAAATACAGGGAGCGAAAGGCTATTTACAATTTGTACTGAAAGCAGATGGCAGTTATAAGAGTCGAGGGGCATGAAAGGGAAGCAGTGGTTGGGAAGGGAGTGAGACAGGGTTGTAGCCTCTCCCCAATGTTATTCAATCTGTATATTGAGCAAGCAATAAAGGAAACAAAAGAAAAATCTAGAGTAGGAATTAAAATCCATGGAGAAGAAATAAAAACTTTGAAGTTCGCCAATGACATTGTAATTCTGTCAGAGACAGGAAGGGACTTGGAAGAGCAGTTAAACAGAATGGACAGTGTCTTGAAAGGAGGATATAAGATGAACATCAACAAAACAAAACGAGGTTAATGGAGTGTAGACGAATTGAATCGGGTGATGCTGCGGGAATTAGATTAGGAAATAAGACACTTAAAGTAGTAAATGAGTTTTGCTATTTGGGGAGGAAAATAACTGATATGGTCGAAATAGAGAGGATATAAAATGTAGACTGGGAACGGCAAGTAAAGCGTTTCTGAAGAAGAGACATTTGTTAACATCGAGTATAGATTTAAGTGTCAGGAAGTCGTTTCTGAAAGTATTTGTATGGAGTGTAGCCACGTATGGAAGTGAAACATGGACGATAAATAGTTTAGACAAGAAAAGAATAGAAGCCTTTTAAATGTGGTGCTACAGAAAAATGCTGAAGATTAGATGGGTAGATCACGTAACTAATGAGGAGGTATTGAATAGAATTGGAGAGAAGAGGAGCTTGTGGCACAACTTGACTAGAAGAAGGGATCGGTTGGTAGGACATGTTCTGAGACATCGAGGGATCACCAATTTAGTACTGGAGGGCAGCATGGAGGGTAAAAGTCGTAGAGGGAGACTAAGAGATTCAGAAGGATGTAGGCTGCAGTAGGTACTGGGAGATGAAGAAGCTTGCACAGGATAGAGTAGCATGGAGAACTGCATCAATCCAGTCACCGGACTGAAGACTACAACAACAACAACAAGGTTATTGGTAAAACTGTCTGAGTTGCTCTTTCATTTGACATATCATTTATAACTGTAAGTTTAATACACTCCTGGAAATTGAAATAAGAACACCGTGAATTCATTGTGCCAGGAATGGGAAACTTTATTGACACATTCCTGGGGTCAGATACATCACATGATCACACTGACAGAACCACAGGCACATAGACACAGGCAACAGAGCATGCACAATGTCGGCACTAGTACAGTGTATATCCACCTTTCGCAGCAATGCAGGCTGCTATTCTCCCATGGAGACGATCGTAGAGATGCTGGATGTAGTCCTGTGGAACGGCTTGCCATGCCATTTCCACCTGGCGCCTCAGTTGGACCTGCGTTCATGCTGGACGTGCAGACCGTGTGAGACGACGCTTCATCCAGTCCCAAACATGCTCAATGGGGGACAGATCCGGAGATCTTGCTGGCCAGGGTAGTTGACTTACACCTTCTAGAGCACGTTGGGTGGCACGGGATACATGCGGACGTGCATTGTCCTGTTGGAACAGCAAGTTCCCTTGCCGGTCTAGGAATGGTAGAACGATGGGTTCGATGACGGTTTGGATGTACCGTGCACTATTCAGTGTCCCCTCGACGATCACCAGTGGAGTACGGCCAGTGTAGGAGATCGCTCCCCACACCATGATGCCGGGTGTTGGCCCTGTGTGCCTCGGTCGTATGCAGTCCTGATTGTGGCGCTCACCTGCACGGCGCCAAACACGCATACGACCATCACTGGCACCAAGGCAGAAGCGACTCTCATCGCTGAAGACGACACGTCTCCATTCGTCCCTCCATTCACGCCTGTCGCGACACCACTGGAGGCGGGCTGCACGATGTTGGGGCGTGAGCGGAAGACGGCCTAACGGTGTGCGGGACCGTAGCCCAGCTTCATGGAGACGGTTGCGAATGGTCCTCGCCGATACCCCAGGAGCAACAGTGTCCCTAATTTGCTGGGAAGTGGCGGTGCGGTCCCCTACGGCACTGCGTAGGATCCTACGGTCTTGGCGTGCATCCGTGCGTCGCTGCGGTCCGGTCCCAGGTCGACGGGCACGTGCACCTTCCGCCGACCACTGGCGACAACATCGATGTACTGTGGAGACCTCACGCCCCCACGTGTTGAGCAATTCGGCGGTACGTCCACCCGGCCTCCCGCATGCCCACTATACGCCCTCGCTCAAAGTCCGTCAACTGCACATACGGTTCACGTCCACGCTGTCGCGGCATGCTACCAGTGTTAAAGACTGCGATGGAGCTCCGTATGCCACGGCAAACTGGCTGACACTGACGGCGGCGGTGCACAAATGCTGCGCAGCTAGCGCCATTCGACGGCCAACACCGCGGTTCCTGGTGTGTCCGCTGTGCCGTGCGTGTGATCATTGCTTGTACAGCCCTCTCGCAGTGTCCGGAGCAAGTATGGTGGGTCTGACACACCGGTGTCAATGTGTTCTTTTTTCCATTTCCAGGAGTGTATAATAAATATTATAAAGCGTTAAAACCCCGATGTTCAATTATAAACACCCTGTATATTAAACCGCAAAGGAAACTGGTACAGGCATGTGTATTCAAACACAGTGATATGTAAACAGGTAGAACACGGCGCTGCGGTCGGCAACGCCTGTGTAAGACAAGTGGTTGGCACAGTAGTTAGATCGGTTACTGCTGCTACAATGGCGGGTTATCAAGACTTAAGTGAGTTTTAACGTGGTGTTATTGTCGACGCACGTGCAGTAGGACACAGCGTCTCCGAGGTAACGATGAAATGGCGATTTACCCGTACGACCATTTCACGAGCGTACCGTGAATATCGGGAATCCGGTAAAACATCAAATCTCCGACCTCGCTGCGGCCGGAAGAACGGGACCGATGACGAGTCAAAAGGATCGTTCAACGTGACAGAAGTGCAACCCTCCCGCAAATCGCTGCAGATTTCAATGCTGGGCCATCAACAAGTGTCAGCGTGCGAACCATTCAGCGAAACGTCATCGATACGGGCTTTCGGAGCCGAAGACCCACTCGTGTAAGCTTGATGACTGCACGACACAAAGACATCTCGCCTGGGCCCGTCAACACCGACATTGGACTGTTAATGACTGGAAACATGCTGCCTGGTCGGACGAGTGTTGTTTCAAATTGTATCGAGCGGATGGACGTGTACGGGTATAAAGACAACCTCATGAATCCATGGATCCTGCATGTCAGCAGAGGGACTGTTCAAGCTGGTGGAGGCTCTTTAATGGTGTGGTCGAGTGCTGTTATAGAGATATGGGACCCCTGATACGTCTAGATACGACACGTACATAAGCATCCTGTCTCTTCACCTGCATCCAATCATATCCATTGTGCATTCCGCCGGAACTGGGCAATTCCAGCAGGACAACAAGACACCCCACACTCCCAGAATTACTGAAGAGTGGCTCCAGGAACACTCTTCTGAGTTTATACACTTCCACTGGCCACCAAACTCCCCAGATATGAACATTATTGTACATTTCTGGGATGCCTTGCAATGTGCTGTTCAGAAGAAATCTCCACTCACACGCACTATTCTTGATTTATGGACAGTATTGCAGGATTGTGTCAGCAGACATTGGTCGAGTCGATGCCACGTCGTGTTGCGGCTCTTCTGTGTACTCCCGGGGGCCCTACACGATATTAGAGAGGTGTACCAGTTTCTTTGGCTCTTCAGTGTACAATTTAATGAAACACAATGTTTGTGGGATGGCTGGCTCTGTTTGACTCAACTAAGTGACTGAATTTTGATGTCAACTGAAGTTGTTGCAACACACAAAGAGTTTTCCAATTGAACATCAGTAATTCGTTTTCTTATTTGTGATGTGATGCAATTCATCCGACTAAAAAGCTGTTCACACACATAAGTGTTTCCGAATAATGAAATCACTTTTAAAGCATGTTTGTGAATCTCTGGATATTTCTTCTCGTTTTAGAGAACTCTTTCAACCCAAACTGATTAAATTTCTCTTTTAGCTGTGCATCACATTGCATTTCGCAGCATTCTATTTGCAAATGTCCTGGTACCGGACTCTTGTCTAATGAAAATGGCGTAGAAAATATGGAAAAAAGCAGGAGTTGTTTCTTAAAATCTCGAAATCGGTTTACGAACTCGTATTTCAAGTCAGATATCAAAGAAGCGTCTTTAATCGCTGCCGCCTGTGCGACGTCCTAATGCTCTGACAGTGTAAGAAAATATGTGTAGTTTTTGTTCGTAACTGTTGTTTCCAAAGCCCAAGTTTCATTTGGAAAGCGGAAATAAGATCATGCATGACATTAATCTGCTGTTCTTTTCCTTGAAGTCGAGCATTAACATTATTTAGGTGGCTAGTTATATCCACCAAGAATGCAAATTCTGAAAGCCATTCTTTATCTTCAAACTCCGGAAGTCTCTTTGACTTGCTTTTAAAGAATAATTGTATTTCTTTTTTCAAATCATGCACTCTTTTCAACATTTTCGCACAGCTTAGGCATCTTACTTCTTCATAATACGAAATGTTATCATGCTGTGAATCAAAAAAACTTCATAAATTCTTGGATCTGACAGTGATTCAATCCTTTCGACTTAATGAAGTTCACTGTTTTGACAACTACCTTCATGACATGGCACATTTTGAGGGACTTGGCACGTGAGTTCTCTTGGTGGATACTGCAATGAAAGTTTAGCATCGGCGCGTTGCCAACATTTCGGGCCACATTTCAGTCAACTGAACTAATCTTCGTGGTTCCCAGCCATTGCTGCAACACCGTCTGTTGTTAGCCCCAATAGGTTGTTATTTTAACGAAAAGCGATTTAATGTCGATATAACTGCTTCCAACAAATTTCGTAACTTCGTGATCTTTAACTGGGTACAATGCCGCTAATTCTTCTGCTTTGTTAAAATGGGCATCAACACATCTGACATCCGCCGTGTCTATGCATCCATCCAAAGCTAGAGAGTAAAATACAAACTGAGATGCACGAATTTTTAAAATAATCTTCCGGTTATGTTTCAATGCCGTCCACACGTCTAGTAATAGCGGGTGGTTATAATTAAACTTTCCCTATTTAACATGTTATAATACGGAAACTAATTACCGCACGAGTGCCAAACTTGGGAACATTAATGTAAAGGACATGGGGAAGAGAAATAATACAGAGTCAATTCAGTCGAAACCCTTTTAACGTACTGCTACGGTATATCATAGCGTAACATACCGGTACCATTACTGCAACGGGCTCAATATGGCGCCCATCAGTGTCCAGAGGAGTCTGAAAGCGCAGAACTGCATTCTGCACAGAGGAACGAAGCATGTCCGTAGGTGTGCTGACTACTTCTCGTGATATGCTGCGCTTCAGATCAGTGCATGTGTGAATGTTCCCCTGGTAAATCCTGATCTTCAGGCAGTCCCACAACCAGAAATCACAGGAAGTGAGATCAGGCGATCGTGCTGGCCAAGCATTTGGAAACGATCGGCTGATAATTCGATCGTTCCCAAACGCGTTTCAGAGAAGCAGGTGAACTTCACCAGCAATGTGCGGTGGGGCCCCCATCTTGCACGAAAACCGCTGAGTTCAGTGCGTCTCTCTCCTGTAGGGAGGGTGTGACACGCTGGCGAAGCATATCGCATCGCAGTAACGCTGGCCAGTCACACTGCACGTCTTTGGTCCTTGAGAGCCAACCTGTTCAAGAAAGAATGGGCCAATGATGAAAGTGGACGTGTATAGTGTCACACAGTGATACGTCCCCCAGACAGAGGAATTTCACGCACAGTAAGTGGGGTGAAGATCCCCACACTCGACAATTCTGTGCGTACACCTCACCCGTCAGAGAAAAACGAGGTTCGTCTGTCCATAGGATGGTCCAGGGCCAGCCCTCGTCAACTTCAATCCTTACGAGAAAGTGGAGAGCGAAGTCGCCACGCTGTTGTGCGCCCTGTGTGCAAGCTGCTGTACGATATGGATCTTGTACGGATACCATTTGAGAATGGTTCGAAGCACCTACCGTACAGTGGACCACGGGATGTTCAACTGTCGTGACAGCACGCGCACTCCCTGACGATTGGGAATTGTGCGCAGCGTTGTCTGCCGCCGGCCGGTGTGACCGAGCGGTTCTGGGCGCTTCAGTCTGGAACCGTGCGACCGCTACGGTCGCAGGTTCGGATCCTGCCTCGGGCATGGATGTGTGTGATGTCTTTAGGTTAGTTATGTTTAAGTAGTTCTACACAACTGGCCATTGAAATTGCTACACCGTGAAGATGGCATGCTACAGACTCGAAATTTCACCGACAGGAAGAAGATGCAGTGATACGCAAATGATTTGCTTTTCAGAACATTCACACAAGGTTGGCGCCGGTGGCGAGACCTACAACGTGCTGACATGAGGAAAGTTTCCAACCGATTTCTCATACACAAACAGCAGTTGACCGGCGTTGCCTGGTGAAACGTTGTTGTGATGCGTTGTGTAAGGACGAGAAATGCGTACCGTCCATCACGTTTCCGACTTTGATAAAGGTCGGATTGTAGCCTATCACGATTGCGGTTTATCGTATCGCGACACTGCTGCTCGCGTTAGTCGAGATCCAATGACTGTTAGCAGAATATGGAATCGATGGGATAAGGGGGGTAATACGGAACGCCGTGCTGGATCCCAACGGCCTCGTATCACTAGCAGTCGAGATGACAGGCATCTTATCGCCGTGGCTGTAACGGATCGTGCAGCCACGTCTCGATCCCTGAGTCAACAGATGGGGACGTTTGCAAGACAACAACCATCTACACGAACAGTTCGACGACGTTTGCAGCACCATGGACTATCAGCTCGGAGACCGTGGCTGCGGTTACCCTTGACGCTGCACCACAGACAGAAGCGCCTGTGAACGTGTACTCGACAACGAACCTGGGTGCACGAATGGCAAAACGTATTTTTTTTTCGGATGAATCCAGGTTCTGTTTACAGCATCATGATGGTCGCATCCGTCTTTGGCGACATCGCGGTGAACGCACATTGGATGCGTGCGTTCGTCATCGCCATACTGGCGTATCACCCGGCGAGATGGTATTGGGTGCCATCGGTTACACGTCTTGGTCACCTCTTGTCCTCATTGTCGGCACTTTGAACAGTGGACGTTAGATTTCGGATGTGTTACGACCCGTGGCTCTACCCTTCATTCGATCCCTGCGAAACCCTACATTTCAGCAGGATAATGCACGACCGCATGTTGCAGCTCCTGTACGGTCCTTTCTGGATACAGAAAATGTTCGACTGCTGCCTTGGCTAGCACATTCTCCAGATCTCTCACCAACTGAAAACGTCTGGTCAATGGTGGCCGAGCAACTGACTCGTTACAATACGCCAGTCACTACTCTTGATGAACTGTGGTTTCGTGTTGAAGCTGCATGGGCAGTTGTACCTGTACACGCCATCCAAGCTCTGTTTGACTCAATGTCCAGACGTATCAACGCCATTATTACGGCCAGAGGTGGTTGTTCTGGATACTGATTTCTCAGGATCTATGCACCCAAATTGCGTGAAAATGTAATAACATGTCAGTTCTAGTATAATATATTTGTCCAATGAAGACCCGTTTATCATCTGCATTTCTTGTTGGTGCAGCAATTTTAATGGCCAGTAGTGTAAGCTCTAGGAGAGTGATGACCTCAGATGTTAAGTCCCATAGTGTTCAGAGCCATTTGAACCATTTTTTTCGTTGTCTGCCATAGCAACAGCGATTTCGTCAACCACCTGTGGTGCAGCCGGTCGTCGGCCACTTTCCGGAGCGACGCCCAGTTCTCCAGTCGATTCGATCTACGTCTTCATGCTCCACACAGCGGGTACAGAAAGAGGACCCTTCCGTAATCTTTTCAGCCTGCGATATTCTCGAATAGCAGCTGCAGCATTACTGTTGATTTGGTACTAGAGCTTCAACCAATAACGCCCTGCTCCTTTTGTCCAAGGTCATGTTGACAAGTCAACTAGTGCACTGCGACTGGTCAGGTGTGTGAGGCTGTGAACCACGATGAGTGATCGCGGCACCTGACACCCCATACTCTGGACATTAATGCTACCAAGTCCGGTACTCGTACGGTAATTAGTTTCCGCTTTATAACGTGTTAAGTAGGGAAAGTTTAATTATAACCACCCGGTAGTCTGACGAGACACGCTAATTTTTGAGAAATCCTTTTTCTTTCGTGGAGACACAGTTTCAACGACGGTCTCTAAGCATTCGCCAACCACTTCGCCATCTGATCATGGCTTTGATTTGTTTTGTCAGTATCAGAGCTACTGCATAACTCGCTTTCACACTGCATGTTGACTCTGAATTCACCCTTGTAAATACCTCCTGTTGAGCAGAAAGTTTCCATTTTAAGTCGTTTACTTGGTCTTGTCAAAATTGTCCTTTTACTTATCAAGCATAACTGCATGTTTAGTCTCGTAATGCCGCTTGATGTTATATTCTTTTGGAACCGAGACAGATTCATTGCCTATTAGACATAGGAGATTTGTTTTATATTCCACAGAAAAGTAGTTTGCAGTCCTTGTCTTGAAGCATTCTCAACTCCTCTGTAACGAGTACCAGACTTGGTAGCATTAATGTCCAGAGTATGGGGTGTCAGGTGCCGCGATCAGTCATCGTGGTTCATAGTCTCACACACCTGATCTGTCACAGTGCACTTGTTGACGTGTCAACACGAGCTTGGACAAAAGGAGCAGGGCGTTATTAGTGAAGCTCTATTATCAAAACAACAGTAATGCTGCAGCTCGAGAATATCGCCCGCTGAAATGATTATGGAAGGGTCTTCTTTCTCCACCTGCTGTGTGGAGCATGAAGAAGCAGATCGAATCGACTGGAGAACTGGGCGTCGCTCCGGGAAGTCACTAGAGGAACGGAAGGTTCCAAATGATTGGAAAAGAGCACAGGTAGTTCCAGTCTTCAAAAAGGGTCGTCGATCAGATGCGCAGAACTATAGGCCTATATCTCTGACATCGATCTGTTGTAGAATTTTAGAACATGTTTTTTGCCCGCGTATCCTGTCGTTTCTGGAAACCCAGAACCTACTCTGTAGGAATCAACATGGATTCCGAAAACAGCGATCGTGTGAAACCCAATCGCTGTATTTGTTCATGAGACCCAGAAAATTTTAGATACAGGCTCTCAAGTAACGCCATTTTCCTTGACTTCCGGAAGGCGTTCAATACAGTCTCGCACTGTCGCCTGATAAATAAAGTAAGAGCCTACGGAATATCAGACCAGCGGTGTGGCTGGATTGAAGAGATTTTAGCAAACAGAACACAGCATGTTGTTATCAATGGAGAGACGTCTACAAACGTTAAAGTAACCTCTGGCGTGCAACAGGGGAGTGTTATGGGACCACAGCTTTTCACAATATATATAAGTAACCTAGTTGATGGTGTTCGAAGCTCCATGCGGTTTTTCGCGGATGATGCTGCAGTATACAGAGAAGTTGCAGTATTAGAAAATTGCAGCGAAATGCAGGAAGATCTGCAGCGGATAGGCACTTGGTGCAGGGAGTGGCAACTGACCCTTAACATAGACAAATGTAATGTATTGCGAATACATAGAAAGAAGGATCCTTTATTGTATGATTATATGATAGCGGAGCAAACACTGGTAGCAGTTACTTCTGTAAAATATCTGGGAGTATGCGTGCGGAACGATATGAAGTGGAATGATCATATAAAATTAATTGTTGGTAAGGCGAGTGCCAGGTTGAGATTCGTTGGGAGAGTCCTTAGAAAATGTAGTCCATCAACAAAGGAGCGGGCTTACAAAACACTTGCCCGACCTATACTTGAGTATTGCTCATCAGTGTGGGATCCGTACCAGGTCGGGTTGACGGAGAAGATAGAGAAGATTCAAAGAAGAGCGGCGCGTTTCGTCACAGGGTTATTTGGTAAGCGTGATAGCGTTACGGAGATGTTTAGCAAACTCAAGTGGCAGACTCTGCATGAGAGGCGCTCTGCATCGCGGTGTAGCTTGCTGTCCAGGTTTCGAGAGGGTGCGTTTCTGGATGAGGTATCGAATATATTGCTTCCCCCTACTTGTACCTCCAGAGGAGATCACGAATGTAAAATTAGAGAGATTTGAGAGCGCACGGAGGCTTTCCGGCAGTCGTTCTTCCCGCGAACCATACGCGACTGGAACAGGAAAGGGAGGTAATGACAATGGCACGTAAAGTGCCCTCCACCACACACCGTTGGGTGGCTTGCGGAGTATAAATGTAGATGTAGATGTAGAATTTTTGCGCCCTACGGCTGCCGCTACGGCGTGAAAATTATTCCTGATCTCTTAACATGGAGGTGACTTTAACATATCGAATACAGACTCGAATTCATTTGGTGCGATACGGACAGAGTGCGTTGAACTTTTCAATACGATTTCAGAAAACTATCTTGAGCACGTAGTTCAACAGCCAAGCCGGCTGGAGTGCCCGAGCGGTTCTAGGCGATACAGTCTGGAACCGAGCGACCGCTACGGTCGCAGGTTCGAATCCTGCCTCGGGCATGGATGTGTGTGATGTCCTTAGGTTAGTTAGGTTTAAGTAGTTCTAAGTTCTATGGGACTGATGACCACAGAAGTTAAGTCCCATAGTGCTCAGAGCCATTTTTTCAACAGCCACACGCAATGAAACTGTATTAGATTTTTTAGCTTCAAGCAGGCCAAACCTTATCGATGGTGTCATTATAGAGGCAGGGATCGGTTGGGCGGTCGATTCGGGGGAGGGGACCAAATAGTGAGGTCATCGGTCCCATCGAATTAGGAAAGGACGTAAAGGGAATTCGGCTGTGCCCTGTCAAAGGAACCATCCCAGCATTTGCCTGAAGCGATTTAGGGAAATCACGGAAAACATAAATCAGGAGAGCCGGATGCGGGTTTGAACTGTCGTCCTCCCGAATGGTGGTCCAGTGTGCTAACCACTGTGCCATTTTGTTCAGTAGACACAGGGATTAATGAGCGTGATAGCATCATAGCGATAATGGTGAGCCATGCTCACTCCTATGCATTTCCTTGAACTTGGCTGTCTATCTGTGTTTGGTTTCCCGCCGTTGTTGCGGTTATGCTGTGGTTCTTCCTCCTTCTACGAGTGGCAGCAGCGATGTGTATCGATATTAGCATTGTGTACCATCTTTGTTCTTGTGAATGTAGTTTCCGGCTAGGGGGTGTGCGGGCAGTCGGATGGTTGCTGCGGACCAGGGAGGACATCTCCGCGCGGTGCAGTCGGCTGGGTCCGCTGGCGATCCCTGCGCAGTGTCGGAGCGTGTGTGGAGCTGTCCGATCTCTTACGAGCTTCGTGGCTCACTGACCCAGGACGTCAATGTTGAGTAGTGTCTAAAGTACTCAAGCCACGTCCGTTCATGTTGTGTCGTTCGTTTCGGTGGTTCGCTGTTGGGGAGCTTTTCCTGTGAGCAACAACGACTGTTTGTAGTGGTGAAATCGAGCTGCTGTGTGGTGGAATTAACTATATTGGTTCACTACAATTCAAGTGCACCAGCGGAATTTTCTGCCCTGTGGCCGTTAGTGTTCCGGTTACCTGCCCTGGCAACTGACATAATTTCAGGCAGTGTCCCTTTTGGTGGAGCTAACTATATTACCGTATTTCAAATTTAAGTGTACCAGCGGAATTTTCTGCCTAGTGGCCGTTAGTGTTCTGGTTACCTGTAATTGGTCCCACAACCTGTCTCACCTAAGTGATAATGTTGCGTGGGCAGGCCACACACCCCCCCCCCCCTCCACCCCCCCTCCTCCAGACGTCAGAGTGCCGTTGTCTATACTGTCCTTTTCATGGGTGTTTAACTGTCTGTTGGTAATATATTATAGCCAATGCATTAAAAGAAAAAAAATTATTGTGTTTTATGTCAATCAATTGTGGGCTTTCAGCCGATTAAAGCCTTATTCTCAAAATTTCCCCTTAAGCCAAAACATCGTAGCCTTCTGCCTTAAAATATTACGGTAATACATTTTAAAATTTTGAAATTTAATTGTGGCCTTCAGCCATTCGTATTGCACCTTGTATATGTTTGTTCTATCCACTTTTGCCTTGAGGCTTTCCACCTAGCTGTGATATATAATTTGCAATTTTAACTGCATGTCTTCAGTCACTTGAAATTTATCTTGTTGCTTTTTAAGATTTCTTCTTTGGAGGCCTTCAGCCGTGAACGAACTAGATTTTGAAACTCGTAGTTGTAAAGGTACGGCTATGTGCCGTTTTGGTTTAAAGGTGTTGTTAAATTACAATAAATTGCAGTTTTGAAGTGAACCTGACCGACACCTTATTTGGCCCTTTCCACAATCCTAATCACCTGTTCTGCCCAGCGGGTTTAGCGCGCAGGTTACTGAAGTTAATAAATCAGTCAAGAATACTATGAGAATATTCTTGCTAGAAGGAGCAGATAAGCAGTTGCTAGCCTATCCCACTTACATAATGAATGGAGATCATTTAGTTCTAGTATGACGGACGAAGAGACAACGGCCTTGCCTCATCACCGATTCCCGTCGAGTTACCGAAGTTAAGCGGTGTCGGGGTTGGCTGTCGTTTGGATGGGTCACCGTCCGGTTCTGCCGAGTGCTATTGAGCAAGTGGGGTCCACTCAGCCTTTGTGAGGTCAATTGTGGAGATACAGCGGCCACGACCCTTAACATAGACAAATGTAATGTATTGCGAATACATAGAAAGAAGGATCCTTTATTGTATGATTATATGATAGCGGAACAAACACTGGTAGCAGTTACTTCTGTAAAATATCTGGGAGTATGCCTACGAAACGATTTGAAGTGGAATGATCATATAAAATTAATTGTTGGTAAGGCGGGTGCCAGGTTGAGATTCATTGGGAGAGTGCTTAGAAAATGTAGTCCATCAACAAAGGAGGTGGCTTACAAAACACTCGTTCGACCTATACTTGAGTATTGCTCATCAGTGTGGGATCCGTACCAGGTCGGGTTGACGGAGAAGATAGAGAAGATTCAAAGAAGAGCGGCGCGTTTCGTCACAGGGTTATTTGGTAAGCGTGATAGCGTTACGGAGATGTTTAGCAAACTCAAGTGGCAGACTCTGCATGAGAGGCGCTGTGCATCGCGGTGTAGCTTGCTGTCCAGGTTTCGAGAGGGTGCGTATCTGGATGAGGTATCGAATATATTGCTTCCCCCTACTTATACCTCCCGAGGAGATCACGAATGTAAAATTAGAGAGATTTGAGCGCGCACGGAGGCTTTCCGGCAGTCGTTCTTCCCGCGAACCATACGCGACTGGAACAGGAAAGGGAGGTAATGACAATGGCACGTAAAGTGCCCTCCGCCACACACCGTTGGGTGGCTTGCGGAGTATAAATGTAGATGTAGATGTAGAAAAGTGCAACACCCAGGAGTGGGTTGTGCTGACCACAGGCCCCACCCTATCCGCATCCGGTGAAGCCTAAGGGCTGAGGATGACACGACGACCGGTCGGTGCCGTTGGGCCTTCAAGAACTGCTCAGACTGTATATGTTTGTTTTATGACGGACGTAGAGTGATTACGGGCCAAGTTTATGATTATAAATCGCGCTCTGGAGAAGTATGTGCCTAGAAAGAGGATTGTTGTTGTTGTTGTGGTCTTCAGTCCTGAGACTGGTTTGATGCAGCTCTCCATGCTACTTTATCCTGTGCAAGCTTCTTCATCTCCCAGTACCTACTGCAACCTACATCCTTCTGAATCTGCTTAGTGTATTCATCTCTTGGTCTCCATCTACGATTTTTACGCTCCACGCTGCCCTCCAATGCTAAATTTGTGATCCCTTGATGCCTCAAAACATGTCCTACCAACCGATCCCTTCTTCTAGTCAAATTGTGCCACAAACTCCTCTTCTCCCCAATCCTATTCAATACCTCCTCATTAGTTACGTGATCTACCCACCTTATCTTCAGCATTCTTCTGTAGCACCACATTTCGAAAGCTTCTATTCTCTTCTTGTCCAAACTATTTATCGTCCGTGTTTCACTTCCATACATGGCTACACTCCATACAAATACTTTCAGAAACGACTTCCTGACACTTAAATCTATACTCGATGTTAACAAATTTCTCTTCTTCAGAAACGATTTCCTTGCCATTGCCAGTCTACATTTTATATCCTCTCTACTTCGACCATCATCAGTTATTTTACTCCCTAAATAGCAAAACTCCTTTACTACTTTAAGTGTCTCATTTCCTAATCTAATCCAATCAGCATCACCAGATTTAATTTGACTACATTCCATTATCCTCGTTTTGCTTTTGTTGATGTTCATCTTATATCCTCCTTTCAAGACACTGTCCATTCCGTCAACTGCTCTTCCAAGTCCTTTGCTGTCTCTGACAGAATTACAATGTCATCGGCGAACCTCAAAGTTTTTACTTCTTCTCCATGAATTTTAATACCTACCCCGAATTTTTCTTTTGGTTCCTTTATTGCTTGCTCAATATACAGATTGAATAACATCGGGGAGAGGCTAAAACCCTGTCTCACTCCTTTCCCAACCACTGCTTCCCTTTCATGCCCCTCGACTCTTATAACTGCCATCTGGTTTCTGTACAAATTGTAAATAGCCTTTCGCTCCCTGTATTTTACCCCTGCAACCTTCAGAATTTGAAAGAGAGTATTCCAGTTAACGTTGTCAAAAGCTTTCTCTAAGTCTACAAATGCTAGAAACGTAGGTTTGCCTTTTCTTAATCTTTCTTGTAAGATAAATCGTAAGGCTAGTATTGCCTCACGTGTTCCAACATTTCTACGGAATCCAAACTGATCTTCCCCGAGGTCGGATTCTATCAATTTTTCCATTTGTCTGTAAAGAATTCGCGTTAGTATTTTGCAGCTGTGACTTATTAAACTGACAGTTCGATAATTTTCACATCTGTCAACACCTGCTTTGTTTGGGATTGGAATTATTATATTCTTCTTGAAGTCTGTGGGTATTTCGCCTGTCTCACACATCTTGCTCACCAGATGGTAGAGTTTTGTCATGACTGGCTCTCCCAAGGCCATCAGTAGTTCTAATGGAATGTTGTCTACTCCCGGGGCCTTGTTTCGACTCAGGTCTTTCAGTGCTCTGTCAAACTCTTCACGCAGTATCTTATCTCCCATTTCATCTTCATCTACATCCTCTTCCATTAAAACCCTTTATATACTCCTTCCACCTTTCTGCTTCCCCTTCTTTGCTTAGAACTGGGTTGCCATCTGAGCTCTTGATATTCATACAAGTGGTTCTCTTCTCTCCAAAGGTCTCTTTAATTTTCCTTTAGGCAGTATCTATCTTACCCCTAGTGAGACAAGCCTCTACATCCTCACATTTGTCCTCTAGCCATGCCTGCTTAGCCATTTTGCACTTCCTGTCGATCTCATTTTTGAGACGTTTGTATTCCTTTTTGCCTGCTTCATTTACTTCATATTTATATTTTCTCCTTTCATCAATTAAATTCAATATTTCTTCTGTTACCCAAGGATTTCTATTAGCCCTCGTCTTTTTACCTAATTGATCCTCTGCTGCCCTCACTACTTCATCCCTCAGAGCTACCCATTCTTCTTCTACTATATTTCTTTCCCCCATTCCTGTCAATTGTTCCCTTATGCTCTCCCTGAAACTCTCTACAACCTCTGGTTCTTTCAGTTTATCCAGGTCCCATCTCCTTAAATTCCCACCATTTTGCAGTTTCTTCAGTTTCAATCTGCAGTTCATAACCAATAGATTGTGGTCAGAATCCACATCTGCCCCTGGAAATGTCTTACAATTTAAAACCTGGTTCCTAAATCTCTGTTTTACCATTATATAATCTATCTGATACCTTTTAGTATCTCCAGGATTCTTCCAGGTACACAACCTTCTTTTATGATTCTTGAACCAAGTGTTAGCTATGATTAAGTTACGCTCTGTGCAAATTTCTACAAGGCGGCTTCCTCTTTCATTTCTTCCCCCCATTCCATATTCACCTACTATGTTTCCTTCTCTCCCTTTTCCTACTGACGAATTCCAGTCACCCATGACTATTAAATTTTCGTCTCTCTTCAATACCTAAATAATTTCTTTTATCTTGTCATACATTTAATCAATTTCTTTATCATCTGCAGAGCTAGTTGGCATATAAACTTGTACTACTGTAGTAGGCATGGGCTTTGTGTCTATCTTGGCCACAATAATGCGTTCACTATGCTGTTTGTAGTAGCTAACCCGCACTCCTATTTTTTTATTCATTATTAAACCTACTCCTGCATTACCCCTATTTGATTTTGTATTTATAACCCTATAATCACCTGACCAAAAGTCTTGTTCCTCCTGCCACCGAACTTCACTAATTCCCACTATATCTAACTTTAACCTATCCATTTCCCTTTTTAAATTTTCTAACCTACCTGCCCGATTAAGGGATCTGACATTCCACGCTCCGATCCGTAGAACGCGTTTTCTTTCTCCTGATAACGACGTCCTCTTGAGTAGTCCCCGCCCGGAGATCCGAATGGGGGACTATTTTACCTCCGGAATATTTTACCCAAGAGGACGCCATCATCATTTAATCATACAGTAAAGCTGCATGTCCTCGGGAAAATTTACGGCTGTAGTTTCCCCTTGCTTTCAGCCGTTCGCAGTACCAGCACAGCAAGGCCGTTTTGGTTAATGTTACAAGGCCAGATCAGTCAATCATCCAGACTGTTGCCCCTGCAACTACTGAAAAGGCTGCTGCCCCTCGTCAGGAACCACATGTTTGTCTGGCTTCTCAACAGATACCCCTCCGTTGTGGTTGCACCTACGGTACGGCCATCTGTATCGCTGAGGCACGCAAGCCTCCCCACCAACGGCAAGGTCCATGGTTCATGGGGGGGAGAAAGAGGATATAGAACGGATAAGACTCGCCATGCTTTAACAATAAATTTGGTAAACTGCTGAAGAAGCAATGGCTGTTACACTTGCGATTCAGAAGAGAACGCCCAAATGACGAAAAGCAAAATTTAGGAGAGATTCGTGCCTCTGTAGGAAGATCGTTGCACGAAGCATGGAACTATCACCTTCACGCCTTAGCAAAAGGATCTTGCCTGGAGCTCGATAGAGTCTGGGTCAACGTACAGTCACTAAATAGGTCTAAGGCTTCGATCTAGTCACTCGACGACAAGTCGTGTGGGGCAGTAGAAGATAGAAAAAGTAAAACCAAAGTTTTGAATTTAAGAAGTCATTCACGCAGGACGGTCACACAAACATACCGTCCACTGTCGCACACAGTAACATGACACAGTAACAGCCATCCCTGGCGTAGCGAAAGAACTGAAGGAGTTGAAAACACATAAGTCGCCAGGTCCTGATGGAATCCCAGTTCGGATTTACAATGAGTACTCTACGGCATTCTCCCTTGCTTAATTTGCATTTATCGCGAATCTCTAGGCCAACGCAAAGTCCCAAGTGACTGGAAAAATCCACAGGTGAGTCTTGTATATAAGAAGAGCAAAAGAACGGAACCACAGAATTTCGGACCCATATAACATCGGTTTGCTCTAGAGTTCTAGCACATATTCTCAGTTGGAATATAGGTAATTTCTGTCCACATATCAGCATGGTTTTAGAAAGCATCAACCATACTAAACTCAGCTTGCCCTTTTCTCTGATGATATGCTGCGAACCACGGATGAAGAGCAACAGGTAGATTCATATACATACATAAAAAAAAGTTTTGCATCATCCCGGTTCCCAGAACTCCTGAAGATAGACGTTAACTGTGGATATTGTATCACGGACAAAGTCCCTCTGACTGTTCGGAGGTGTCAGTAAACCCGCCCAAACATGTAAACAACCTTGCATGAGCAACGTCTATTAGACGGAGGTCGTCCGACAGCCGTTCAGTTCCAGTCATTCCACCAGGAAGGAGGTACACGGCTCGTGTTGTCTGTAGTTCAACCATGCCTAGACGGTCAATACCGCAGCTCGATTGCGTCCGCATTGTTACTTTGTGCCAGGAAGGGCTCTCAACAAGGGAAGTGTCCAGGCGTCTTGGAGTGAACCAAAGCGATGGAGGAGATACAGAGAGACAGAAACTGTCGATGACATGCCTCGCTCAGGCCGCCCAAGGGCTACTACTCCAGTGGATGACAGCTACCTACGGATTATGGCTCGGAGGAACCCTGACAGCAACGCCACCATGTTGAATAATGCTTTCCGTGCAGCCACAGGACGTCGTGTTACGACTCAAACTGTGCGCAAGAGGCTGCATGATGCTCAACTTCACTCCCGACGTCCATGGCCAGGTCCATCTTTGCAACCACGATACCATGCAGCGCGGTACAGATGGGCCCAACAACATGCGAATGGACCGCTCAGGATTTGCATCACGTTCTCTGCACCGATGAGTGCTGCATATGCCTTGAACCAGATAATCGTCGGAGACATGTTTGGAGGCAACCCGGTCAGGCTGAACGCCTTAGACACACTGTCCAGCGAGTGCAGCAAGGTGGAGGTTCCCTGCTGTTTTGGGGTGGCATTATGTGGGGCCGACGTAGGCCGCTGGTGATTATGGAAGGCGCCATAACGGCTGTACGATACGTGAATGCCATCCTCCGACCGATAGTGCAACCATATCGGTGGCATATTGGCGAGACATTCTTCTTCATGGACGACAATTCGCGCCTCCGTCGTGCACATGTAGTCAATGACTTCCTTCAGGATAACGACATCGCATGACTGGAGTGTCCAGCATCTTCTCCAGACATGAACATGCCTGGGATAGATTGAAAAGTGCTGTTTGTGGACGACGTGACCCACCAACCACTCCGAGGGATCTACGCCGAATCGCCGTTGAGGAGTGGGACAATCTGGACCAACAGTGCCTTGATGAACTTGTGGATAGTATGCCACGACGAATGGAGGCATGCATCAATGGAAGAGGACGTTCTACTGGGTATTGAAGGTACCGGTGTGTACAGCAATCTGGACCACCACCTCTGAAGGTCTCGCTGTTTGGTGGTACAACATGCATTGTGTGGTTTTCATGAGCAATAAAAAGGGCAGAAATGATGTTTATGTTGATCTCTATTCCAATTTTCTGTACAGGTTCCGGAACTCTGGAAATGAGGTGATGCAAAACTTTTTTTGATGTATGTATTTCCGAAAAGCGTTTCGCACGGTTCCCCTTTGCAGATTGTTAACGAAAGTACGAGCGTATGAAATAAGTTCACAGATATGTAAATTGTTCGAAGGTTTCTTATGTTGTAACAGATCCCAGTATGTTGTGCTTGACGGCAAGTGTTCATCAGAGGCAAGGGTATTGTCAGAAATGCGCCAGGGAAGTGTCGTAACCGGACGGAGTGGCCGAGCGGTTCTAGGCGCTACAGTCTGGAACTGCGCGACCGCTACGGCCCAGGTTCGAATCCTGCGTCGGGCATGGATGTAAGTGATGTCCTTAGGTTAGTTAGGTTTAAGTAGTTCTAAGTTCTAGGGGACTGATGACCTCAGAAGTTAAGTCCAGTAGTGCTCCGAGCCATTTGAACCATTAGAAGTGTCGTAGGGCCGCTGTTGTTCTTCGTATACATAAATGATTTGGCGGACTGGGTGGATAGGCAATGTGCGGTTGTTTGCTGACGGTTCCGTGGTGTACGGTCAGGTGTCGAAGTTGAGTGGCTGTAGGAGGATGCAAGATGACTGAGACAAAATTTCCAGTCGGTGTCATGAGTGGCAGCTAGCGTAAATTTGGAGAAATGTAAGTTAATGCCGAGGAGTAGGAAAATCAAACCTGTAACGTTCGGATACAGTATTACTAGTGTCCTGCTTGACACAGTCAAGCCGTTTAAATATCTGGGCGTAACGTTGCAAAGCGATATTAAATTGAACAAGCATGTGAGAACTGTGGCAAGCAAGGCGAATGGTCGACTTCGGTTTATTAGGAGAATCGTTGGAAAGTGTGGTTTATCTGTAAAGGAGACGCATATAGGACTATGGTGCGACCTATTCTTGAGTACTGCTCGAGTTTTTGGGATCGGTACCAGGTCGGATTAAAGGAAAACATCGAAGAAATTTAGAGATGGGCTGCTAGATTTGTTATCGGTAGTTTTGAACAAAAAGCAAGTGTTACGGAGATGCTTCGGAACTCAAATGGGAATCTCTGGAGGGAAGACGACGTTCTCTTCAAGGAACTGTGTTGCGAAAATTTAGACAACCGGCATTGGACCGTACGATTCTACTGGCGCCAACGTACGTTGCGCGTAAGGACTAAAGAGATAGATAAGGTTAGAGAAATCAGAGCTGATTCGGAAGCATGCAGAGAGTCGTTTTTCCCTTGCTCTAGTTGCAGGTGGAACAGGAAAGGAAATGACTATTACTGGTACATGGTACCCTCCGCCATGCACCTCATATTTTAGTTTCATATCACTTAATGCACCAAAAAGGGCTAGCTGTGGTGGTACTGCTAACGGCTGAAAGCAAGGGGAAACTGCAGCCGTAATTTTTCCCGAGGGCATGCAGCTTTACTGGATGGGTAGATCACATAACTAACGAGGAGGTAATGAATAGAATTGGAGAGAAGAGAAATTTGTGGCACGACTAGAAGAAGGGATAGGTTGGTAGGGCATATTCTGAGGCATCAGGGAATCACCAATTTAGTATTGGAGGGCAGCGTGGAGGGTAAAAATCGTAGAGGGAGACCAAGAGATGAATACACTAAACACATTCAGAAGGATGTAGGTTGGAGTACGTAATGGGAGATGAAGAAGCTTGCACAGGTTAGAGTAGCATGGAGAGCTGCATCAAACTAGTCTCTGGACTGAAGACCACAACGACAACAACATCACTTAATGCATGTACCTAGATGGTTTATGTGAAATTGAGACTTAAATTTGCCTGCCACCATCTTTGTCCATTTTCTCTTCATTACCATGTTGTCTTCCGATCCTCATCGTATTGTGTTTCTGATATTCTTACTGTTTTTCATACTGATTCAGCAGTACTTGCACTAATTGTAAAACTTACTTTGAAAGAGCAGGATACTTTGAATAAAAATAGTTCTTAAACTACAGCCACATAAAAGCATAGAAATATTTACTTAAACACACAAACTGTAAGTACAAGTGAACAGAGACAATTTGTCAATACACAGCTCTTTCTCACAGATCTACGTCCAGCCCAAGCGTTGTTTTTTATCTCACACTGGTACGTTAGCATTTTACAGGTTGTAACTTACTGTATAGCATAGCTGATTGGCGATTTGCTGTTATAGTTGCAGTACACACAAATTATAGTTTATATCCGTTTGGGGATACAGGATAGCGTATCTAAATATGATCTGCAACAATCACTATGGTTGAGACAATAATATTGCCATGACACGAAGGCAGCTGAGACTTGAGTTGTACGTGCAAAAAGTAATTTAAAAAAGTTACTACTGGAACCTTGCCGCAGTGGATACACCGGTTCCCGTGAGATCACCGAAGTTAAGCGCTGTCGGGCGTGGTCCGCACTTGGATGGGTGACCATGCAGGCCGTCGTGCGCTGTTGCCATTTTTCGGGGTGCACTCAGCCTCGTGATGCCAATTGAGCAGCTACTCGACCGAATAGTAGCGGCTTCGGTAAAAGAAAACCATCATTTTCATGACGTATTCACTAGAATGTCCTAGAAAGAAACAAAAACTGTCTACATACCGAGGCTTCAAACGCATAAATTTGCCTGAACTCGAAACTGAGGCACAAGAAATAGTTTGGGGGATGACCTCTACTCCCCTCATGGACATAAACGACAAACTCCAAGAATTCACTAACAAAATTACCCAACTATATGACAAAATGGTTCAACTGGCTCTGAGCACTATGGGACTTAACATCTGTGGTCATCAGTCCCCTAGAACTTAGAACTACTTAAACCAACTAACCTAAGGACATCACACACATCCATGCCCGAGGCAGGATTCGAACCTGCGACCGTAGCAGCCGCGCGGTTCCGGACTGAGCGCCTAGAACCGCTAGACCACCGCGGCCGGCACTATATGACAAATACGCTCCAATAAAGACCAGAAAAGTAAAAAGGAAACCTGCACCTTGGCTGACTGATGAACTAAAACAGCTCATGAATCTCAGAGACGCTGCACATCGAGCATACAAGATACACCCTACACCTGAAAATCACACTGTATACAAGTAGAAGCGAAACAGAGTCAGTCAAGCGGTGAGAAACGCTAAGCTCAGACATGCCCGTAAATTAGCTGACAATAGATGTAGACCAGCTATCCTGTGGAAAAATCTCCGTAGTCTCGGTTTAGGCAAAATAAAAGTTTAAGAAAATCCCATGGTCCCAGCTGAAGAACTAAACCGATTCTTCACATTACCTGCAACCACAATTGAACCGCAGAAAAACAGAGAATCATTGATACTTCATGGGGATGAACGACTGTAGCAAAGAAAAATTCTATCTACGGCACGTCACTTGCAATACTGTCAAGCGAATTAGATCAGCATCTACTGGACATGATGGCATCACTATCCAGATGGTAAAACTTATTATTGATCAGCTACTGCCCTCTATAACAGACATTTTCAACGATTCATTAATCACAAGTGATTTCCCTGAGGCCTGGAAACTGGGACAAATTAATCCTCTGCCTAAAAAAGGACATCGCCACAGCACCCTCTGACTACCGCCCCATCTGCCTTCTTCCTGCACTATCAAAGGCCTTAGAATATATAGTCCATGACCAGCTCACCAACTACCTAACTACTAACAACCTACTAGACGAATACTGATCAGGTTTCCGTAAACATCGAAGCACAACATCTGCACTGATAAAGGTGACAGATGACCTGAAACTTGCCATGGACAGACAAGAAGCGACTATCATTTGCTTCTTAGATTTCAGCAAAGCATTTGATACTGACGACTTCGACATTTTACTAGCCAAACTTAGGGGTCTAAATTTCTCACCAAGTGCAGTGCAATGGTTTCGCTCATACATGACGTCTCGTCAGCAACGCGTCCTGTCCGGCAAAATAAAATCACAATGGCGGCAGGTAGTGTCAGGCGTTCCCCAAGGCTCAGTATTAGATCCCATACTCTTCTCTCTGTATGTCAATGATGTGTCATCGGTTTTGACTTATTGCAAATATCATATGTATGCTGATGATCTTCAGTTGTATCTAAGTGCGAAGCCGGCCGAAGTGGCCGTGCGGTTAAAGGCGCTGCAGTCTGGAACCGCAGGACCGCTACGGTAGCAGGTTCGAATCCTGCCTCGGGCATGGATGTTTGTGATGTCCTTAGGTTTAACTAGTTCTAAGTTCTAGGGGACTAATGACCTCAGAAGTTGAGTCCCATAGTGCTCAGAGCCATCTAAGTGCGAAACCAAGCAATCTTAAGAAAGCTATTGAAAATTTCAATACTGATCTCGTTGCACTATCAAAATGGGCACAGGACATAGGACTAAAACTAAACCCTTCTAAAACCCAAGCAGTACTTGTTGGTCACTCTAAGCTCACTACCCCAAAACATCGGGAATCCGTACCATCTCTTATCCTAAATGGAACAAATATTAAGTTCTCTCCCTCAGCAAAGAGTTTGGGAGTAATAATAGATGAAAATCTAAATTGGACAGAGCACGTAACTGCAGTGTGCAAAAAAGCATCAGCATCCCTTCATGTCTTACAAAAATATAAAAAACTCTTCCCTTTCGATCTGAAAAAGAAATTAGTACAAACGCTTATACTCCCAATCATGGACAACAGCGATATTATCCTACAAGGCCTCTCTCAGGAAAACTCGCGACGTCTGGAACTGGTCATGAATGCCTGCGTCTGATATATCTGTGACGTTCGACTTTTTGATCACATTTCACCAGCATATGCAAAATTGTCCTGGCTGCGTGCAGACAAACGCAGAGATCTCCATACACTCTGTCTCATCTACTGCCCTATAAATGTACACTGTCCCTCATATCTCTCCTCGTCCTTAACGCTTATGTCAGAACCACGTGGCAGAAACACACGTTTCTATCATAATAAAATCCTCTCTGTTCCACTGCATCGCTCAGTCACCTTCTCCAAGTCCTTTACAGTAGCGGGAACCCGACTATGGAATAACCTCCCTCGTTACGTTAGAGAACTTAAAAACATGTCCGGCTTCAAAAAACAGTTAATGACGTATCTACTTAAGCAACAGTAATGCCTTCCTCTGTACACGAATGCACTTTCACCTCATTACTTCCCTCTTTCCCCCTCCTTTAATCTCCCTTTCCCAAAACTCGGTATACTAGTAAACATCTACCTTACACACCAAGATATTAATGTACATCTGCACAGCTCTTCATTACTATTGCCAATTTTTCTCATGTTTATCATTATTATTTGATTTTTTTACTGTTACTATTATTGCTTTTATCATAATTTGTATGTATAGCACCTGTTGTAAAAATACTGCCAGTACTTATTAGGTCTTGGTCATTACTCTTTATTCATATTGTGACTAGAGTGATCAAATGTTCTTATTTAAACTATTGTCATGATGTAACTCTGATGTGTGAAATGCTGCATGTGTGAAACACTGGTCCGATGTAAGAGAGGGCCTGATGGCCCTAATCTGATTAGGTTAAATAAATAATAACAATAGTAATAATAATAACGACCGGAGAGCGGTGTGCTGACCCCACGCCCCTCCTATCCGCATCCTCCCCTGAGGATGACACGGCCGTCGGATGATTCCGCTAGACCACTCGTGGCCTAACGACGGAGTGCTTTTTTACTGCTGGAACAAGAATGGTGCACTCAGTTCAGTTACAGTGTGAAAGCGTACTTACTGCAATTCTGATAGAAGTTGTATTGAAGCACATTTGCTGAGTATGTATGTAGATGTAGACCGAGCTGACCGCAGGTAGGCCTGTTTCAGTCACCCCAGGCGCTAGGGCAGGAGTTCGTAATTCCGTAGACTAATTTTTTTCAGGGATTAAACTTTTTGCCTCATATTTTGGATGGCTGAAAGCATCTTTTAAGCCAACAGAAAATGATTTTTTTGTAATCTCTACGATGGTGTTACACCTTAATGGCCTAACAGATTTCATATTCCCACGACACGATTTGGCCGGTCGTCGAAAACTCGGAAAGCGTACCATTACTCCGTCACTCCGTGGAAACCTGACAGGTGGCGCTGCTGAAGGCGCCGTACTTGTTGCCTGCCGCGCACGTGACGGCTTTCCCTTTAACGGCCGCCGTGTGTACTGGGCAGAGCCTCGCCGGCTCATCACAAACGCAGCCTGATTAACTTCCGGCGCGCTGGGTCAACACAGCCTCCAGCTGTGGCACCCATATGCCGCCGTTGCACTTGTCTCAACACCTGATCGCGAGGGCAGCACAGAGGCTACTGACTTCTCATTTCCATTCCTCCAACCAAAGGCATTTGACTGTGTAAATCACAATATCCTTTTAAGTAAATTAGAATATTATAGTGTAACAGGAAATGCTGCAAAATGGTTCAAATCTTATATCTCTAGCAGGAAACAAAGGGTGTTATTAGGAAAGAGACATGTATCAAGCTATGTCATCATCCAACTGGGAACTAACTACATGTGGGGTCCCACAAGGTTCCATTTTGGGGCCCTTACTTTTTCTTGTGTATATCAATGGCCTTTCATCAGTAACATTACCAGATGCCAAGTTCGTTTTGTTTGCTGATGATAAAAACATTGCAATAAATAGCAAATCAAGTGTAGTCTTAGAAAGATCAGCTAATAAAATATTTGTGGACATTAATCACTAAACTTTGAAAAAACACACTACATGCAGTTCAGAACTTGTAAGGAGTGTCCCACGAGTATATGTCTAACATACGATGACAAGAAGATAGAAGAAATGGATAGTGTTAAATTCTTGGGATTACAGCTTGATAATAAATTCAGCTGGGAGGAGCACATCAAAGAACTGCTGAAGCGTCTTAACAAATCTCTGTTTGCAATGCGAATTGTGTCAGACATAGGGGATGTAAAAATGAAAAAGCTGGCATACTATACTTACTTTCATTCCATAATGTCATATAGGATTATTTTTTGGGGTAATTCATCAAGCCAAGCTAAAGTTTTCTGGGCACAAAAACGTGCAGTAAGAGTTATATGTGGTGTGAACGCAAGAACATCCTGCAGAAGCCTGTTTAGGGAACTAGGGATACTAACTACTGCTTCCCAATATATTTATTTCTTAATGAAATTTGTCATTAAAAATATATCACTTATTCAAACCAACAGCTCAATTCATGCAATCAATACTAGAAATAAGAATAATCTTCATAAAGATTTAAAGTCACTTAGTCTTGTACGAAAAGGTGTGCATTATTCAGGAACACACATTTTCAATAACTTGCCAGCAGCCATAAAAAGCTTAACAACGAATGAAATTCAGTTTAAGAGAAGCGTAAAGGATTTATTAGTGGCTAACTCCTTCTACTCCATTGATGAATTTCTCAGTAAAACCAACTGATTTGTATACACAATTTCAGTGCAGTAATGTGTTCATTGCAAATATGTGTGTGTGTGTGTGTGTGTGTGCGTGTGTGTAAGTAAAATCTAACTTCTGCACCATTTCAGTGCAGTAATGTGTTCATTGTAAATAAGTATTATAGTAGTTGTATTACATGTTTATTACCTAATAAATAAATAAATAAACGTTTTTATTTTAAATTCAGTGCATTAGTGTTTGTAAAATGACTCTTTCATATAGTGTTCATTAAAAAATGACGCTCATTCCACTTGGAACCTGTGGAATGTTACATTAGCTTATTTGTTTTAGTTGTAAATATTTGTCATGTATCGTTGTTTTTCTGACATGTTCCACATCCTGGAGGACCTCCTCACTACGGATCAATTGGAATGAAAGTAAATCTAATCCAATCTAATCACGTCGTAATGCACTGCTGTTGCTGTGATCTTTAGTCAGTGGACTGGTTTTATTCCTCTTTTCGCCCTACTCTGTCCTAAGCGAAAGCTTAAAACGTATACATCCGTTACAACCTTAATTCATAGTTAGGGTGACCATATTTTCTTCGGACAAAAGTGGGACTTTCATACACTTTCTTGGCCAAAAAGGGGGACAATTTTTATTTCTCGTTAAATATCACTTTTAATGCTAACATTTCTTCTTCCTCTTCAAATATAGTCTTCACTGATATTTGTGTGGGTGTGCGTATGTGTGTGTACAAAACCAAACAAAGAATGGAAAGACTGGAAAGAAGTACATTTCGAGTTTTCAGAAATTTACTTATTAAGAAATGTAACATTTATAGCACAGAATGTAGAAAGACATACAGTAACAATGGCTACAAAACAAGTTCTTAGTGAACACAAGGAATTTATGGTTTTGTGGATTCCACACTGCAATCATATTTCTTCGAAGATGAAATTTCATTCAGCAACTCAGGTTTGCCTTATAGGTATGAATAGAAGTCAGTGCAACTGTATTTACTGAAGTTTAAACAGGTCAGTAAAATACACGCTCCTCATTGTAAATCTATTCCTCTCATCTGTGCACTGTGACGATAGTAAGCTGAAAACTCTTTCAACATTTGCGTTGTGGGCAGGGAGTGAAAAGAAGTACTGCGCTATATTAAGCGATTCTCTGAACTGTTCAATACACTGGCAAGATCTGAAAAACCTACACCATTTTTCATGTGCCATCAACTGATTCCGTTGTTCACTGTCTGTTTCCACTTGTTGTTTTGGAAATGACTGTATATGAACTGTTTCATCAAATAAGAGGCTGTCATTTACTAGAATGCCCTTTTCATTTAGCCATATTAAAGTATTTTCAACTACTGATCATTCTGGTGGTTCTGTGAGCATCATCCATGAGAATACAGAAAACTCAGCCATTCCCTGTAACCATGAGGATAAATAGTCTACTGAAGCATCATAAAACGTTGATACTGCTATGTCAAATTTCTTGACAGACTCGTCATCACAATCATTCAGCAGTTTTTTTACACTTAGTGGTACAAAATGTTCATGTTTCCTTGAATTTAGACATGACAAAGCTTTATTTAAGACTGCTAATACTTCACATATGGAATTATTCTGTTTCTCAATGCTCAGAATGGATTGTTGGAAAGCATTCATTTGTGAATGTACGAAAAGTAAATAACATTCATTTATAGGATCACTGAAAAAACTCTTTAAGATTGCAGGGCACTTTGTAGACTGTGACAAAAAGTAAGATTTCAAAGATTCATACATTTTCAAGATCCTTTCTATGTCTGGCAACAATGAAAGCCACCTTGTTTTGGAAAAGGGAAGTAAATTTTTGTAAGTGACACCAACAAATTCACAGAATTCAGTGAGTTCTGCAACAAGAATAGAAAAAATATGAAAATGGTTGTACAACTTAGTGACATGCAGTCAACGTCAACAGGTAAAACATCACAAGCACTTTGAAGTGTGTTATGAACAACATGTGCTGTACAACCTATGCCAACAATGTTAGAGGTTTTTTAATTTTTCTTTCAGATGTGTGAAAACATTATTACCCTCTTTCTTCATTAATCCCCCAAAATTACAGTTAGTATTGTCTGCACCAGATGCAACACACTTTGAGATGATACTGAAAGACTGTATAACATGAGAAAGATAATTGGAAATTGTTTCGGACTTTTAGTTCTGCAATTCATCAAGATCAAGCAATTTCGTCTGCAGTCCACCCTCACTTACGGAACAAATTTCTGATGCCCATGGTTGCTAGCATCAGCAGACATTGAAAAGTATTTTGCACTGTTTACAGCAGCTATTACCTGTTCCTGGGAATGCGGAGCTACAACATTGTTGATAATTGCTTCACACATTGTTCTTCCACAGGAAACATTTTCTGCAATCTTAGAATCAGGAAATTTTTTTGTTGTTTAGTTGAACACTGCAGTCATTAGAACGATAGCTTTGGTGGTGTTTAACAACATGGAATGACAGGGTTCCTTTTGCTGCAGCTACGTTTTTCTGTTCCTGTGTATTTGAAGTTACAAAATATCTCGGCATTTTTTGCGAGGAACCTGCCGATCGAAGATTCTTCCTGTGTTTCTCTGATTCCATATGATGTTTGAGATCTGCAGCACCACCATGAGACACGGATACAGCACAGTTACATACGTTACATTTTGCTGAACAGTCACTGTGTGTAGCAGTGAAGCAAAGAAATTTCCTCTGAAGCTCTTCCGAAAACTTTTCGGCATCGCCACGACGTGCTATCACTTCACGAAACTGATACTGCGTGCTGACAACAATGGCAAGCAAAAGCAAAGAAAATGAGAGTACGCAACAATTATAGTGCTTAAGCTGTACATTATCAGGGGGTACCAACGTACGGAATGTCACTTTCAATTGATTGCTTATAAAATCGACACTCAGAAAATATTTTAACCACTTTGTAAATGTATGAAAATAATCCTTGAAAATATGGACAAATTGCTTGTTTTAAAAAGAAAAGTCGGGACAAATTTTTGAGCCTCAAAAAACGGGACAATCCCGATTAATCGGGACGTATGGTCACCCTATTCATAGTCAGCTATTAACTGAGGAGTATCTGTACAGATTCAATAGGTTATTAAGGTATTTGAGAACATTTTTAATTAGCAAAAGACATGTCTTTACATATATTTCGCCGAGACGTGGTGCTCGGTTTCAGGATCCGAAGTCTGCAGTCAGTGATGACAGCTCGGAGCGCTCGGCAGAAGGATGAACAGGTGAGCTGTCCAAGTGTGATGTATATCGTAGAAAAGATTCAACTGCGTGCGCATCCACGAAAAAATTAAACCTGGAGATCTCTAACGTATCGTATACGATATTTCGGGACTGAAGAGGATAATACGTCCCTCTCCCACTGTCTCGTATTTATCCCATTGACTTACAATACATCCCACTGCCATTCAGTGGCGGATACAAGAAAACCTCAATGAGGGGGCGCTAAAGGTATCTTGAGCTACCTTTACTTTTACCGTGGTAAAAAATCATCAAGTCACATGGAAAGTTTAAGGAAGTTTTATTTAGACTGATTATACACATATACAAGACAATGCCATCTTATGATATAAAAAAGTTACAATTGTGGTTCTCTTCCTTAAATGATGAATTCTGTGCACCTATTCTTCCTGGCAAATTGGTTAATTACATCGTCAACAGCACCATCAATGGCAGGGCGAGTGTTCAACAGAGCTAAGCCATTAAGTCGATGCTCGTTCATTGTCGACGTCAGCCATGTCTTTGTACCGCGCAATGTTGAAAAACTTCTTTCTACTGTAGCAATAGATGCACGTAGGCAAGCAGATATTTTGTACAGCGTGTGGAAAGTAGGATAGTCAGACCTAGGACACACAGGAAACGCTTCCATAACAGAATCACGACCATTAAGGGCGTTAATGCTCGTTTGCTTGTATTGAAGAATCTCTCCCATTAGTCTCTTTTTGATCACAAAGAGTGATTCTTCTTCAAAGAACGGTAGTTCAGTTAGGCACTGATTCAGTTTATGTGCCAGATCATTACTGTCATGTTTGAGTAGTTGTGCGGGCTAAAGTATGTTGAATTTTAAGTGATAAATACTTTCTTCAGCAAAAGATTACGAGTTAGGTATGGGGAAACTATTGTTACGTTATCAGTAAAAATATTGTTACGAGTCTCGTAACAATTTCTACTGAGAAATGACTATGAATTACTATTATTAATACTTCACAATCAAGTGATCAGTCTCACTCTTGACTAATCTTCACACTTCCACTTGCTACAACTAGGACTTATTACTTATTCATTCTTCAGTCTTAATATTTATGCTTCTGAATGCAAACTAGCTTTCTATTCGGCGAATAGTCCGTATTTATAACGCTACATATCGAAGGTTCTCTGTACAAGAAAACAGTAGAATATTCGCGACTTTTCTCGAACAAATGCCAGACAGAGAAATGTATCGAGATCACTAGAATGGCCGCGACTTTTCTATTAGGTATGTGTTAACTAGTTATGTGGCATACAGAAAAGTATAAAATACGATGACGCGGACGCTTGTGCTACAAAGGAAAGTACAACTAATCGATAACACGATTCGGCAGAGTCGACTGACGAAAGAAACGAACGAAGGGTGTGCGGACATTTGCCACGATTTTACCTGCCCCGAAGGGTTGGGTCCCTTGTCTCCCCTCCTCCTCCTCATCGCTTACTGAGCCTTTCCGCTGACTTACTTAACATAGAACCAGAATTTTCCGCCACATTTCTAGAGAGAGTTTCGTTGAAGAAACGATTAAATGCATCTCGCATTGAAATCCGCACCAAATTTCGAGCCTCAATAAAACTTCGCCAATCTGGGAGATTTTCCGTTTGTCTAAATTATACTTGCCTTTTTCGGTGCTCCTGCAGCAGCTTTCTGTCGTGTTTTGTGTACCATGGGGGATCAGTTCCGTCTCTTATTAATTTATTTGGTATGAATCTCTCGAGTGCTGTTGATACTATTTCTTTGAAATTAAGCCACAAACGGTCTTCACTTAAATAGTTTGGAAGGATTGGAGACTGTCTCTTAGAAAGACGTCAACCGAATTTTTAGTTGCTTTTATAAATAGATATATTTCGCGTTTAGTTATGGTGAATTTCTTTGTAACGGAATTGAGCCTCGCTACGACTATGTGTTCACTAATCCCTGTATCCATCGTGATGCTCAGGATTATTTGTGGGTAAGAGGTCAAGTGTGTTTCCGTAACCATTTACAATTTGAATGGCCTCGTGAACTAATTGTTCAAAATAATTTTAAGAAAAGCATTTAGAACAATTACAGAACTTGTTTTCTATCTACAGTAGGGTCTGAAAATGTATTTTTGTCAACATACGGAAGGTAGATTGAAATCACTGCCAACTATAATTGTGTGGGAAGGGTACCTATTTGTGATGAGACTCAAGTTTTCTTTGAACTGTACAGCAACTGTTTCATCTGAGACCGGAGGTCGGTAAAAGGAGACAGTTATGAATTTATTCCGGTTATCGAATACAGCCTCTGTCCATACTAAATCTCAGGAACTATCTGCTTCAATGTCGCTTGTGAGCTGCAACACACATTACATTCTTTTTCCTTAAGTTGTGCTTCTTGTTTCTGTTGTAGTGCAGATCATTACAATTACGGCTTTTCCCTCCAAAACGTAGAATGCTTTCTCTGTGACCCTGTAAATACCAGAGCTAAAGAATGCAGAACAGCAACGTACGTTACAAGCAGAGCATCCTGTATTACTTCATTTCCTTATTTCTAACGTTTTAAAATTGTACGTCGACTTTAGATGACATGTCAGTCTTAGATGTTCTTATCTCTATTTAGTGAACGTATTTTCAGTCATGTTTTAAACATTGTCCCGCTGCACTTTATTAGCTAATGTTTCGCCGCAAGGGATATCGCATTTTAGAGAGTAAATTAATATGGAGTATGTCGTTCTTCTTTTCAAACATTCACATACCCATTTCTTCTTTCCTTATTGTCTTTTGGGCATGCAGTTGTAGTAATTAAAGTAGGCACAAAAATGCAGTGATCAATAAGAAATGATTAGCGTACGTTCGCATTGTCTTTACATCGTTCCTTTCTTGTTGCTCCCATGGCGATGGACTGTTTCTATCGCAATCAGTAAGCGTGAAAGGAAGCTACCGTACAGGCAGAGGGATCTATATTTATACCTGGCAGAACTAATTACATACTGACATAATCGTGGATATTGCTTTCGTTTCCCAAAAGATATAAATATTTCGATTTCGGAAAAGAAGCTCTGTATTTGGCCGAGATGTCGAAGGAGAACGTCCCTTACGTACTGGTTGTACCGAGTAAGATGTGGAGACGGCGGTTTGAAAGCGGACAGAAGTACGAGGGCGTCCCTTAACTGATGGATCGCTACTCAAGCTACCTGGCGATGGAGCAAGTGTGGCAAATGTCCGGCGTGGTAAATGTCCGGCATTCGAACGAATAGCGTGCAGGCTGACTGGCGGGGGCGGCGCGGGTGGCAATGCGGTTGGCCCCGCAAGGGTAGGGGGTGGGGGCGCCCCCCCCCCCCCCATATGTATCCGCCACTGCTGTCATTATCTCTGCTCTCACTTACAGTGTCTTCTTTTGTCTTTCTTTCCCATTGTCACTGCTCCACCATACCTCAACAGCTGGAATATTCTGCACGGCTGTGGGGTGGGGGACCAACTTACTTTTTTTCTCTATATCCACGCGTGTAAACTTTCGGTTCAAAATATACCCGCGTGTTAAAAATCGCCGCTCTGGGAGGTTCCAGACACCCTGGTCTCCACTCACCTTCCCACGCCCGGGTTCCCGGGTTCGATTCCCGGCGGGGTCAGGGATTTTCTCTGCCTCGTGATGACTGGGTGTTGTGTGATGTCCTTAGGTTAGCTAGGTTTAAGTAGTTCTAAGTTCTAGGGGACTGATGAGCATAGATGTTAAGTCCCATAGTGCTCAGAGCCATCTCCACTCACCTGTATTTTTCATTTCCACTGTCTCCTCTGTCTTTTGCTCCTACTGGCACTGTCTCCTCTCTTTTCCAATGTCCCTGTCTCTCTGCTACTCTACTCGCTTTCTAGCATTCGGGAGGACGACGGTTCAATCCCGCGTCCGGGCATCCTGATTTAGGTTTTCCGTGATTTCCCTAAATCACTCCAGGAAGATGCCGGGATGGTCCCTTTGATAGAGCACAGCCGACTTCCTTCCCCGTCCTTCCATAATCCGATGAGACCAATGACCTCGCTGTTTGGTCCCTTCCCCAAACAATCCAATCGGTTTCTAGCACAAAAAAGCGCGAATATGTGCGCATGCCAAAATTTTTGGTGAGATAGGCGGTATGACAACAGAGGCAGCTGGTTCCCGAGTTTTACGTCAGAGTCTTTCAGAATGGAACGTATTCGCCTTTTTCGTGCTCCGACAGGAACATTTTCCATTTGGTTCCCTTCTTTTCCCTGCTGCAAGAGGGTCGGCTTATTACATAAAGCGAATTCTATAGGTCAGTACAGTTTTGGCAGTTTATTTACATTATTCGACACATTTGTATACTGCGACACATGTAAACATATGTATGCATATACAGGGTGTATCATAATTAATGGCGTAAACGCATACAGTTGAAAGTACACGATAATAGAAGCAGAAACGCATCAGTAAACATAAGGTTGACAATGCATACCTTAAGAGCTACGAGCAAGCTTTCCTCTTTGATACTGTGAAGCAAATCTCTTCTACTGCAAGCTCTTTGCTCTCCATGTTTTGGGAAGTAGTAGTACGGACCAAAATAAGAAAACAATGTCTTGTAAACATGTGCTCTAAAATGCATACCTTAAGAGCTGTGAGCACGTGCGCTACCTGGAAAAACAGCTCTTCTAATGAACAATTGCTCATAACTTTTAAGGTACGCATTTTACAGCAAATGTTTACTGGACTTTCTTTCTTGCTTTCGTCCATAGTACTACTTCCCAAACTGTGGAAAGCAAAGAGCTTGCAGCAGAAGAGATTTTCTTCACAGTATCAAAGAGGAAAGCTTGCTCGTAACTCTTAAGGTATGCATTGTCAACCTTATGTTTACTGATGCGTTTCTGCTTCTAGTATCGTGTACTTTCAAATGTATGCGCTGACGCCAGTAATTATGATACTCCGTGTATAAAATTAATATAAAATCATTTTCTTTACATTTCTTCTGCATGCTTTGCTGATCGATCGCAATTCATCGAAAACGCTCGGGTTACATGTATTTTTAAACAGTATACACATTATTACAAATATTTCACTGAATTTGCAGTTTTTTTACATAATTTTTGGTGCCATCTTGAAGTTTGTTAAGAGCTTTTTCACTCCATCTTTTCTCACTGCAGTATCACTTTGGGCATATTTGTATAGACGTGAAGTACCCATTATACAGAGACAGTGCGTCGTAAAGTGTTATTGATGACAAAATCTGACTAAAAGCATAGTTTGGTGGCCTCTGAACTCTTGCAAGGACGCTATAACCCCTGCCATTCGTTCGATACGTCAGTTTAAACTACATTTACGCCTCAGACTGGATATTACGTGCGTATTTTACAGGCATAAGTACGGTAACTTTGAACCACTGCATCCCAGAAAAAGATAATTAAGTCGAAAAAAGCTTCAAGGTTCCTCGAGAGCACCATAGTAAAAATATATGGTGAAAACCTTGGCGAGTATGTCTGCCCTCATTTTCCTGTACAGTCCAACATCGGGTCGCTATCACATTAGAATCACACACAAATTTGGATATCACACGATTCGACCAGCCGGCCAAATACAGACTCACAATGAGGCCAATTTCAAGTTCTGTCAGGTGCTGATAACGCTGTCTCACACGAGTGTGCGAGATCTCCGTGTCCTTCACAGAGATCACTCAGCCTCAGATGCAGTTCGTGCCCATTGTGTTCCCTACCAGGCGTGGTTGCAGCACTAAACATGAACAACGTTAAGGGGACCTTGTATGTAAAATTCGTTGAAATTTGACATTTTCTGCTTTCTACTCCGTAATGTACTTTGGACTTTTCTGATCATTTTGGTACATAATACATTAAAATCAGACAATTGTGAGGCCTGCAAATAATATTTTGAATGTTGACGTGTGACTGTCAACTTTTGTGGCTACGCATATACTGCCACAGTTGAGCAGTCATATCTTGGGAACTACACAGTCTAGCAGGCTGTGAATTGCTTTGTTTTGTGCCTACTGCTACGAATAGACATATCAGTCCTTTGTTTCTCATACTAGTTTTCGTTGAAAGTAGTGTGATTATCGGCTACTTTTGTAGTAAGCTAACCTCTATTGCTTTTTATACGTAAATAAAATGACTAAGAGTAAAAGTAACTTCAAGAAACGCAAATTTGCGGGTAACAGATAGTGGAGGAATGGAGGTAAAAGGAGCAGTTAACATTTTCCAGCGTTTACAGAAGGAGAGAGGTGTCAGATATATGAATTACATAAGTGATGGAGACAGCAAGGCTTTCATTGCAGTACAAAACAGTAAGCCATATGGTGTTCCTATACAAAAACTTGAGTGCGAAGGACTTGTCAAGAAAAGGATTGGAACACGTCTGCGTAACCTGAAAACCAAGCTGGGTAACACAAAACTGTCCGATGGCAAGACAATAAAATGTTCTGGAAGACTAACGGACAAAGTAACTGATGAATTACAGGAATATTATGGGAAGGCCATTAGAGATTAAAGGTGACAATTTAGAGAAGATGAAAAGAGCTGTGTGGAGCTCTTTCTTTCATTGAATATCAACCAATGAAAAGCCATGTCATGCTTTGTGTCCACCTCCACCAAACACTTGGTATAAATATAGACAAGCTGAATTTTCTGGCACCCTACATGAATTTATACATAAACATTGTCTTCCTTTGGCGGTAATGGAGGCAATCAAACCTATTTACAGAGATTTGGCAAATCCTGAGCTACTAAAGAAGTGTTTACATGGGAAGACCCAGAATGTGAATGAGTCCTTCAATAATGTTGTGTGGTACTGTGCGCCCAAAAATGTGTTGGCCTTTTCACTCTTGTTAGCAGTGTCTGATGAATAACTTTTGATGGTGGTAACTATGAAAGACTTAAGGTTCTGGAGAAGTTAGGGGTAAGATTTGGACCGAACACAGCTAAAGGACTGCGGGAACTGGACGAGCTTCGTGTACGTGAAGCAGAGTTAGCTGCTCAGCAAATGACAAAAGAAGCAAGAAAGAAAAGGAGGAGGCATGAACTGGGCTGTTGTGACACTGAAGAGGACACAGACTATGGGCCAGGCCAATTCTAGTGCATAAAAGACGCAGAAATATAAGTCTGTATAAGCATTTGTAATAAAAAAGTTTTAAACCTCAATATCTTTGAACTACATTTTTTGCAATAAATGACCCGTTTTCTGAAAAAGTACGGATGGTAGAGACGTGAAATTTTCACAGCATGCCAAGTGTGAGATTAAACACATATGAAACTAGAATAATTAAAATATCCTGACTTGTTTTGTTTTTATGTTCATTTATTTACAAAATTCTCTCAGAAAATTGAGTGTCTGAAAAAAGATAACATGCCCCACAATACAATTTTATTAATAATTCTAGTTCAGTGTATCTAGAAAGGTGAATTCAATAATTATGGAAAATTGTCAGTTGGTGACGTAAAAAGTTTCCAAGATAATGGGTCACAAAATTCGATAATTTAACATTGGCAGGATAGGGCATACAAGGTCCCCTTCATGCACTCTGTTGGCTGCCGTATAGGATTACAACTCTAATCGTTTACATAACTATCAATGGAGATTGGAAATTTATGGTAAGGTCTTATGGGACCAAACTGCTGAGGTCATCGTTCCATAGGCTTACACACTACTTAATCTGACTTAAACTAACTTACGATAAGGAGAGCACACACACATATCCCATGCCCGATGAAGGACTCGAACCTCCGACGTGGGGGAGCCGCGCGAACCGTGGCAAGGCGCCCCAGACATTGAGGCTATGCCGCGCGGCACCGGTCAATGGTGTTTACGCGTGCAAGGAGACACTGACATTCTACCGTGTCTTCTGAATACTTCACATTTTTTGTCACGCAGTCTGCATTAACTTATTATTTCTAGTTTTAGTGTTCTGTACCACAGTCGATAAAACAGATCCCTTATATCATCATTTTGTTCTCCATCTATCTGTCTGACTGGCTGTTAAAAAGCCTTTTTCTCAAGAACGGGTATCCGTATCAAGTTGAAATTGAAATCATGTACCAAGATCGACGATGCTTTGGCGCTGTGAGAGATTGAAGTTTCTGAGTTCAATACAGTCAAAAGTTGCGGCCATTTACGTCACATATTTTCATACTCGAAAACCCACTCATCAAAACCGATAAGGTACTTCCTATGGGTCTAGAATCACGGAATTTGACAAGAAGAAGGCATCACACTACAAGTAAAGGAAAAAATCCGAAATATGTTAATTTGTTATTACATCAGACGAAAAAATATGTCGTTTCTTATCCAACTGTGTCTGTCCGTTTGTCTGCTTAGACACCCTTTTCTCAGGTTGAGAGTTATTTCACATGCTAAGGTCTAAGATCCCTTGGCGGTGTCAGAAATTGAAGCTTCTAAGCAAAAGCACTCAAAAGATACGGCTGTTCATGTCTCTCATTTTGATACTCGCAAGCTCACTCACCAAAACCTACAGGCTACTTCCCTTTGGCGTAGAATCATGAAACTCGGCAGTCAGAAAGCTTTCACAGTAAAAGTAAAGAAAAAAAATCCGAAAATTGTTAATTTGTGATTGTATCGTACAAAAATATAATTTTTTTGTCATTTGTCATCTGATTGTCTGTCCCTCTGCTAAGACCCTCTTTAAATCTCAGGAATGCGTAGATTATCAAGTTGAAATTTATGTCACGTGCTGTTGTCTATGGTTCCTCGAATGTATCAAAAAGTTAAGCTTCTAATTAAATGTAATCAGTAGACGCGACTATTCATGTAACTAATTTTGGTACTCGCAAGCTCACTCATCAAAGCCTATAGGTTGGCGTAGAATCATGAAATTAAACATTCATAGTACCCATAAAGGAAATAATCAGAAGACTGTTAATTGTAATTATACCACACAAAGAAATATGATTTTCCTCATTTGTTATCCGACTCTCGAAAGACTTGGAATTCCAAGGACCATTGTCTTGCCAGTATCAATGTCGATAACAGTAAAAATGAGATTCTAGATTCCTAGGATGGATGAACTGTCTGTATACATAATTGTATTTGCGCAGCACTCGCAGTGCGTGAATCCTGGCCAATTTCTTTTCTACACGTTATGATATACTTTGAACGTTGGAACATCGGTCATAAGGCAACAACTGCTTGCTAATGTTGCAGTCTTTCTCTCGGCATTTTTATCACTCGTTGTAGTTTGCTGCAAGTCATTCCACCGACAACATTTTGTAATAGGGATGCTCCAGGCCTGCTTTTAATTTTTTCGCATGATTTTTACTTCTAATATGTTTGTTACGAAGTTGGTATAGTGTGTAAGGTGTCCAGTTAGTTTAGTTCTTCTTATCTGCATCATGATAACCAATGTAATTTGCTCTTTAATTTGTCTTAGTATCTGTTCGTTTGATTTTCTTTCCACCAAGATGTTTTTGTGGGCCTCTCAATAACCACATCCCTATTGCTTCTTTTTTTTCGTTTCCTCTTCCCCCGTGTCCAACCTTTGCAACAATTGCTTAAAGTATGCAAAAACAGACATAATGTTTACAGGGATACTGCAATCACTTTTTATACACTGTTACTTATAATCCGTCTTGATTGCAAAATTTTTTATTCACATGACCGGTTTCGATCCCTCTAGAACCATCTTCAGACCTGTACTTTCCGTTACAGGAGTATCCCGTCCACCCTCACCAACCTTCACATGCTGCGTCACATGGTTCTAGAGGAACCGAAACTGATCATGTGAATAAACATTTTTGCAATCAAGACGGATTATAAGTAACAATTGCTTAAAGTGCTCAAAACAGATGTCCTGATGAATTTGTTTCTCTTCTCTGTTTTGACGTCGTTATCGGCTTTTCATTACCCTTATTTATGAGGGCTTCTTTGCTTACCACATTTCTGTCATGATGGAGTCTAAGCTCTGTTCCCGTGCTTGCGGAAACTGAAAATGAGTTAAAAGGGTCCGTCTTCTTGCAATAACACAATTTTGTTTAGTTCGCCACAACACGGATTATACAACAAAATAAGAACAACAGCTCGTTTCGCAGCCAAACATTAATCAAGTACAACTGAGGAGAGATCATCTGTAGTAACGATAAGCGTCAAATTGGGCTTGCGCCTGATTTTTTGCCTGAGTAAATAGTCTTAAGGTTATATTGCAGGGTAAAAGTTCAGTACAGGCGTTGCCTTAATAGCGCTGCGTTGCAGATGTCATGACGCATGAATACAGACTTCTGGCTGATTCGAAAATGGTTCAAATGGCTCTGAGCCCTATGGGACTTAACATCTGAGGTCATCAGTCCCCTAGAACTTAGAACTACTTAAATCTAACTAACTTAAGGGCATCACACACATCCACGCCCGAGGCAGGATTCGAACCTGGGAGCGTAGCGGTTGCGCGGTTCCAGACTGTAGTGCCTAGAACCGCTCGGCCACCCCGGCCGGCGGCTGATTCCATTTCACACTCAAAGGCACATACGGGGTGTTCCGTAAGAGCGTGCAAAAATTGCCTCGTGATGGCTGGGTGTTGTGTGCTGTCCTTAGGTTAGTTAGGTTTAAGTAGTTCTAAGTTCTAGGGGACTTATGACCACAGCAGTTGAGTCCCATAGTGCTCAGAGCCATTTGAACCAATCGTGCAAAAATGTAACAGGAAACAGAGAATGCCCCACTGAACAACTTGAGGTCGGGAACCTGGGGTCGGAGAAGTGAGCTTAAGGAGATATGGAAGTTAACTTGTCTACCGCTTTGCCTATCATTACTGTTTTCCAGCTTATTTACAACTAATATGCGTACAGGTTTACACGCAATGTGCTGTTTATTTACACTTACCTTCTTTATTCCCTGCAGTAAAGGCCGGCCGGAGTGGCCGTGCGGTTCTAGGCGCTGCAGTCTGGAACCGAGCGACCGCTACGGTCGCAGGTTCGAATCCTGCCTCTGGCATGGATGTGTGTGGTGTCCTTAAGTTAGTTAGGTTTAAGTAGTTCTAAGTTCTAGGCGACTGATGACCTCAGAAGTTGAGTCGCATAGTGTTCAGAGCCATTTGAACCATTTTTGAACCCTGCAGCAAAACCAGGTGGAGGAGCATGATTACTAGGAAGTCTGTCTGGACATCTGAGTGGCCACCTATACTTAATGTTCGTGCAAAGAGTTCTACCTGAGTTGGAGAACGCACCATAGGCTGTTCGTGAGAGGCTGTGGATACAACATGGCGGTGCGTCGCCTCACTCAGTGTGCATGTCGACAACCGTCTCCTGGCCGCTAAATTGCAAGGGGAGGTCCTATTCCATGGCCTGCGAGGTCACCTGTCCTGAATAGCCCTGATTATTTCCTCTGGGGACATCTAAAGTCACTTGTGTTTGAGCCGGTCGTTGTGGCCGAGCGGCTCTAGGCGCTTCAGTCTGGAACCGAGCGGCCGCTACGGTCGCAGGTTCTAATCCTGCCTCGCGCATGGATGTGTGTGATGTCCTTAGGTTAGTTAGGTTTAAGTAGTTCTAAGTTCTGGGGGACTGATGACCTCAGAAGTTAAGTCCAATAGTGCTCAGAGCCATTTGAACCATTTGACAGTGACGGATTCCTGACTGGAAACGGAGGAAGACGGCTCCTACGAACACGTGTCTGGTAATGCATCGTTGCCACGGTAGATGACGCTGGCGAATAAAAGTTCTTTGTGTGTTGGAGTGTGACTGACGTAAAGTACTTGAAGCAGCAGAATGGTCGGTTGTTTATGTCGGGAGCATGCCGAGATGGTGTTTGTCTACGGCCAAGCAGATGGAAACGGTCGAGACGCAGCACAGCTATACCAAAGTGAGTACGTCACAGACACCAACCACATCACACTACATTTCAAGCCCTTTTTGGGTGTTTGTGTGGTCGTGGGCCCTTTCAGACAGACTAACGTGCAGGGAGGTGGCAGACAGCGCGTACACCAGATCTGGAGGACCGGGTTCTACAGGACACTGAGACGAACCCTAGCACGAGCTCCAGGCAAGTGGCCCGGCAACATGTAGCAAGCCAAAGTACGATGATGTGTATCCTGCATGACAACCGCCACTACCCCTACCACCTGCCCGGCCGCTGTGACCGAGCGGTTCTAGGCGCTGCAGTCCGGAACCGCGCTGCTGCTACAACCGCAGGTTCTAATCCTGCCTCGGACATGGATGTGTGTGCTGTCCTTAGGTTAGTTAGGCTTAAGTAGTTCTAAGTTCTAGGGGACTGATGACCTCAGCTGTTAAGTCCAATAGTGCTCAGAGCCATTTGAACCATTTTTGAACCTACCACCTGCAACGAGTGCAAGGATTTCAGCAGCGGATTCCCCTCTACGGAAAGGATTTTGTCGATGGTTTTTGCCCCAGACAAACACATCTACGGGGTTTCTGGCACGAGTCCTCTTTATCGACTAAGCAACTTTTAACAGAACTGGAATCACCAGTCTGCATCTGCCAGAAAGAACCCTTGAGGAATGATTGAGGCGTCTAATCAGCATCGGTTCAGCATCAGTGTCTGGGCAGGGACTTTTGGCGACCACATACTTGGACCAGTTATTATTCCACAACGGCTCGACAGCGAAACGTACCTCGACTCCCTGTGGAATACTCTCCCTGGGTTGCCTGGGAACGTGCCTTTAGCAATCCGACAGGTTATATGGTTTCTGGACGACCGAGCACCACCGTACTTCCGCATTACAGTTCGCAGACACCTAAAAAACATCTTCCCCGGACTGGATAGGTTCAAATGCCTCTGAGCAGTATGGGAATTAACATCTGAGGTCACCAGTCCCCAAGTACTTAGAACTACTTAAACCTAACTAACCAAAGGACATCACACACATCCATGCCCGAGGCAGGATTCGAACCTGCGATCGTAGCTATCGTGCGGTTCCGGACTGAAGCGCCTACAACCTTTCGACCACCGCGGCCAGGTCGGACTGGATAGGTTGCAGAGGCTAGATCACCGGAGAAACTCGCTGGTTTTTTACCTCGGGGAGCATCTAAAAAGCGCTGTCTATGCTGAACCGGACCCTCATGTGTACATCCTTCAACTGAGTGTTCACGACGCCTGTGTCACTATTCGTAACAAGAAAAATGAGTCCACAAACATGGCTCCCAAAACGCATACTTCTCGAGATAAATGACTGTTTATAGGAAGGACTGACCAACAATTGGTTGCGGATACTAACACAGTCGTTGCATTGGCGCTACGTCAAATGCATCGGCAGGGTATTATACTACTAGCCATTAAAACTGCTACACCAAGAAGAAATGCAGATGATAAACGTATATTCATTGGACAAATATATTATACTAGAAGTGACGTGTGATTACATTTTCACGCAGTTTGGGTGCATAGATCCTTAGAAATTAGTACCCAGAACAACCATCTCTGGCCGTAATAATGTCCTTGATACGCCTCGGCATTGAGTCAAACAGAGCTCGCATGGCGTGTGCAGGTACAGCTGCCCATGCAGCTTCAACACGATACCACAGTTCATCAAGAGTAGTGACTGGCGTATTGTGACGAACCAGTTGCTCGGCCACCATTGACCAGACGTTTTCAATTGGTGAGAGATCTGGAGAATGTGCTGGCCAGGGCAGCAGTCGAACATTTTCTGTATCCAGAAACGCCCGTACAGGACCTGCAACATGCGGTCGTGCATTATCCTGCTGAAATGTAGTGTTTCGCAGGGATCGAATGAAGAGTAGACCACGTGGCGTAACACATCTGAAATGTATCGTCCACTGTTCAAAGTGCCGTCAATGCGAACAAGAGGTGACAGAGACGTGTAACCAATGGTACCCCATACCATCACACTGGGTGATGCGCGATGACGAATAAACGCTTCCAACGTGCGTTCACCGCGATGTCGCCAAACACGGATGCGACCATCATGATGCTGTAAACAGAGCCTGCATTCATCCGAAAAAATGACGTTTTGCCATTCGTGCACCCAGGTTCGTCGTTGAGTATACCATCGCAGGCGCTCCTGTCTGTGATGCAGCGTCAAGGGTAACCGCAGCCACGATCTCCGAGCTGATAGTCCGCGCTGCCGCAAACGTGGTCGAGCTGTTCGTGCAGATGGTTGTTGTCTTGCAAACGTCCGCATCTGTTGACTCAGGGATCGAGACGTGGCTGCACGATTCGTTAAAGCCGTGCGGATAAGATGCCTGTCATCTCGACTGCTAGTGATAGGAGGCCGTTGGGATCGAGCACGGCGTTCCGTATTACCCTCCTGAACCCACCGATTCCGTATTCTGCTAACAATCATTGGATCTCGACCAACGGGAGCAGCAATGTCGCGATACGATAAACTGTAATCGCGGTAGGCTACAATCCGAAAACGTGATGGTACGCATTTCTCCTCCTCACACGAGGCATCACAACAACGTTTCACCAGGCAACGCCGGTCAACTGCTGTTTGTGTATGAGAAATCGGTTGTAAACTTTCCTCGTATCAGCACGTTGTAGGTGTCGCCGCCGGCGCCAACCTTGTGTGAATGCTCTGAAAAGCTAATCATTTGCATATGACAGCATCTTCTTCCTGTCGGCTAAATTTCGCGTCTGTAGCACGTCATCTTCGTGTTGTAGCAGTTTTAATGGCCAGTAGTGTACTTATTGAACGGCGTTGTGAACTGGGAAGACTTAGGGCGCGGATGGCCGTAGAGAGATTCTACGGGGAAGGGGCTGGGAGTGCTGGTGTCGCCAGTGAGAGCCTCTGAGCTGGGAGACGCCGCCCACCGCTGGTCCGGGGCACGGCCCGCAGTAGCAGGCGGGCGAGTGCAGCACGCACCACTGGGGCCCCTCCCACACACGCACGTGCGTCACCCAGTCCGCCCTCCCCCGCCGCCTCCCGGGCCGCCGGCAGACAGCTCGGCGCCTCTCCGGAGCGCCCGGTCCAGCTCCAGACGGCTCTCCTCCAGCTGGTCGGGTGGGCAGGCTCCAGTCGGCTCCAGCAGGTGGCCCCGGACGATCGCAAGCCCGCCTGCTGCCTGCCCGCCCCAGTGTCGGTTCGCGTTCCGTCCCTCTCAGCTCTGCTCTGCGTCCCGTGTACTGCTGGAGCCTCCGGACGATCCACACAGGTAAGGCGCGGACACACGGCATCATTTAAAACAGCCCACTCTGCCACTCACTTTTTGACGTGAAAACATCTGTACGCTCGTAACACCGATAATCGGTAGAACTGTTTTGCCTGACAGAATAATGTCAGATTTGTATCGGTAATACAGAGGTGTCCGTGACTATTCAGATAGCCAAGCACTGGATACTATATTATTAATTACATTATTACCAGGGACCCGTGCGAAACATTCGCACTTTTATAGTTTTGAATAATGACAGTATTAGGAAGAAATGTAGTCGTTGGGAAAAGGCTAGTTACGGGAATGAACAGAAAACACCTTTGAAAATGAACTGAACGAAGTGAAGTAATAATCACGAATTTATCATACATCCTTACATTTAACAGACGTCACTAGAAAGTAAAGGGAATTATTAATTTTCTTAAAAAAATCTTTATTTATCGATCAACGTCAATTTTTTCCCCCTCACAGTAATCCCCCTCATATGCCGGGTGATCAAAAAGTCAGTATAAATCTGAAAACTTGATAAACCACGGAATAATGTAGATTGAGAGGTAAAAATTAACACACAGGCTTGGAATGACATGGGGTTTTATTAGGATAAAAAAAATACAAAAGTTCAAAAAATGTCGGACAGATGGCGATTCATCTGATCAGAATAGCAATAATTAGCATAACAAAGTGAGACAAGGCAAAGATGATGTTGTTTACAGGAAATGCTCAATATGTCCACAATCATTCCTCAACAATAGCTGTAGTCGAGGAATAATGTTGTGAACAGCACTGTAAAGCATGTCCGGAGTTATGGTGAGGCATTGGCGTCGGATGTTGACTTTCAGCATCCCTAGGGATGTCTGTCGATCACGATACACATGCGACTTCAGGTAACCCCAAAGTAAATAATCGCACGGACTGAGGTCTGGGGACCTGGGAGGCCAAGCATGACGAAAGTGGCGGCTGAACACACGATCATCACCAAACGACGCGCACAAGAGATCTTTCACGCGTTTAGCAATATGGTTGGTTCTAATAAAACCCCATGTCATTCCAAGCATGTGCGTCAATTTTTACCTCTCTATCTACATTATTCCGTGGTTTATTAAGTTTTCAAATTTATACTGACTGTTTGATCACCCGGTATAATACACTTGTGGCAGGGTTTTTTCCAATCTTGGAAGCGCTTCTGGAACTCACTTTTCGTTTTGCTGCTCAGCTCCTTCAGCGATTCTGTCTTTCTCTCTTCAACGAAGGCAGAACCACGCCATTTCATGGTTTTGTTCCGTATCGGAAATAGAAGTAAGTCGCAGGGAGCCACGTCCGGCGAATGTATTGGCTGAAGCAACATAACTTTTATGTATTGTGCCAAAAAATCACGAACAAGCATTCAGGGGCGAGCAATAGCACTATCGTGACGTCGTTTCCATAAGTGCTATCGCCACAGTTCAGCCCGTTTTTGGACTGCTTCACGAAAACGCCACATAACTTCCAGTAGGTAGTATTCCTTACTGACCGTATGACAATAAGGCAGGCACTCGTGTACTGTCCAATTGTAATTACACAAAACAATGAGAAGACCCTTCATCTTTGACCGAACTTGTCGAATTTTTACAGTCTTGGCTCTTCAGGCAGTTTCCATTGGGCCTTTGTTTCCACGTCATACCCTTATATCCATGTTTCGTCGTTGTTATAAGCTTGCCAGCCGGTGTGGCCGAACGGTTCTAGGCACATCAGTTTGGAACCGTGCGACCACTACGGTCGCAGGTTCGAATCCTGCCTCGGGCTTGGATGTGTATGATGTCGTTAGGTTAGTTAGGTTTAAGTAGTTCTAAGTTCTAGGGGACTGATGACCTCAGATGTTAAGTCCCATAGTGCTCAAAGCCATTTGAACCATTTGTTATAAGCTTTCTAGGAGTTATAGATCGTTGATTTCGTTCAGAAATTCCTGAGCGATGACTCTGCTACATCGTTTCTCGTCGAAATTCAACGATTTTGGAACAAAGTTTGCTGCTACACGTTTCGTGTCCAAAACATCCGGAAAAATTGCTTGGCATGAGCCAAAGGGTAAGGCGACATCATCAGCAATCTCTCTCGTGGTGATTTGGCGATTTTCCAGAAGGATTTTCTTTACTTCCAGACTTTATCGTCTTTTATTGTTGTGTAGGATGTCCAGGGCGGTCACCGTCTTCAACATATTCTCTACCCTTATTGAAACGTTTGCACTACTCGTAAACTTTTGTCTTACTCATAGCAGGTTCGCCGAAAGCCAGTCGACATTTCGAATGCGGTGCTGCACTTTATTCCGTTTTTCAAGCAAAATTTAATGCAAATTTCTTGATCGATATTATTCATAAGAAAAATTCCTAGTGGACTCGAAAGCACGCATAACATTTTCGAATGTCAATAATGAACAAAGTATTCAGCATAGCTCAAAATATGTTCATACATCAGAAATACGTCAACCAAAAAGATACAAAAAGTTTTGAAAATAGGATGTATAACATCCGCTAAATTAAAAATTTCCCGCTACTTTTTGATCATACCTCGTACATTTCCATGTGTTCAAAAATGTGCTTTCCATTCGGAATGTTTGTCCCAGCTTGTACGACCGACAGAGATCAGAGACTGGCAATATGCCCACATAGGCTAACCTATAACTTTAGGAAATTGGGAAATTTGTGGTAAGGTCTTATGGGACCAAACTGCTGAGGTCATAGGTCCCTAAGCTTACGCACTACTTAATCTAACTTAAACTAACTTATGCTAAAGACAACACACACCCATGTCCGAGGAGGACTCGAACCTCCGACGTGCGGGAGCCGCGCTATAACTTTAACTCGACAAATATTTTCAATAACAATAAGCAATATAGGTCGTAGTAGCAATAGGTAAATCCAAATTCGAGGCGACAGTGACAAAAGTACATTAGTTTTTAAAAAAAAGTCAACCTGTACAGCGGACAGAGATAACCTGCTACCCCAGTGGTCACGGTAATTATCTGTAACAATGGTTTATATAAATTATCCAGTTAATAAGTACTTTGAAACAAATAAAATAGTGTTTGTAATAAGACAATATCATAAGGGACTCAGCTTCATAAAATATAGGTATGATGCCCTTTTGCCTATAATAATTAAAACTCTGTTTAATGTTAAAACGTTCACAAACATTAAGTTTTAGCGCAACACTAGTACTCAGTGTCAGAAACCTTTCTAACGATACCGCATTCATCCCTGTACGACTAGGAATTGTTGAGAAAAAGGTATGTTGACTGGACAAGTAATATATATGATTAGAGGAAAGTACACAAAACCCGGAATCCCCCTCTCTCCTAAAATGGATCCCAGATTCCTGGCCTTGCATTCTTCTGATGTCTAGAGGAAACAAGTGTAAACAGTAGTTAAGGCGTCTTCTAACTCTCTGTAGCGGCGTGCACATATACTTGGCTTCACTTGTTACTTATCAGTTTTCGCCATTCCACGTTCTGACAATGGAAAAAGTTCTTACATTCCATTATATTTTTCGTTATATTTCCTAAATATTGGCAAGTAAGACCTTGAACGAATATATGTTCTTTAACAGTAAGCTTTAAAGTTAATGTTTATGACCAAACGGTTTACTTCAGATGTTTCTGCAAAAAATTTATTTAGATAACAAAATGTGACCTGGAGCTGCGTAAACTTCAGTATCTTAAAATGGACCCGATACTTCTTCATGTTCAAAACCTGAAAAATATATATAACTTAAACAAGGAAAAATTATCCAAACAGGTAAAGAAATTACTAAATTAAAAACAAGAGAAAAATAATAAAGCAAATAATCTGACATGATAATAATATTAGTACACATATTTATTCTCAAGCAAATAATTTGATATAATAATAATATTAGGCCACATATTTATTCTCTTCGAATTCTATTGCAGAGAATAATAGGGAAGGTTGATCAAAGAAAGTGGAATCGTTTTAAAATGGCAAAGGCTGTTGATGCAGTTCATAAAAGGAAGATGGATTCGACGAAGGCCAGTACACAGTTTAATGTTCCAAAAACTACCCTTAAACGTGGTCCAACACTAATTGTGGTACACGAGTGCAAGGACGCCCACGCGACAGTTTGTAGGGGGTAGGGGGTGTCTAGACCTGGGGTACGGCAACTTGCAAATCATTTTCTGGAGAGAAAAACACCTGACTACACTATAAGTTTTCCTTTCATCAGAGGAAGCAAGAAAGAAAAACAACAATTGTTTTGGGTAAAGATTTTGAAGAAGACCTGGTTTAGTATTGTCTTGGTATGGAAGCCCCTGCCTTTAGACTTACTCGTATTGACTCATGAAGAATGGCCGTACAATTGGCATAGATAAATAACATCGAGCGCCCTTTCAAAGACGAAATTCTCGGTAAAAACTTGGTTAATCTTTTTTTTTTTAAACGTCACAAACCCCAACTGTCTCAAAGAAAACCTACAGGAGCATCCTGCAGCAGGGCTGTTGTGTTCAGTAAAGGAACCACAGAGAAATTTCATAACCTTCTGCGAAGTGTTACAGCTAATTTGAAGCTAGGTTTTGTTTCCTCTCATTTAATACCTTTTTCTAAAAATTTATGTTTTGTGCTGTTTTGCTTATTTCTAGAAGAGGTCCGACTTTTTCAGATTTTTTTTCGAACTTGCTAAGTGTAAGGTTTTTGTAAATAACTTTTTGTGACATATTTCAATGATATTTTCTAAGAGTAAAATGTAAATGGTGCATAACATCACAAAGTACATTGCATCATCATCTTGGAAAACCGGGTGTTTTGTCGGTAATCCGCGTCGTGCTTGCACGATATTCCAGTCGTGTAACTCGCAATCTTCATTAGGTGCTCCCTGGATTGCAGACAGAAAACATTATTTTCCAAGCTGACAACGCCTTGCCGGGAAAGCCTCAATACCTAAACATTACAGAGTCAATAAAATTCTTCTGGGTCTATGATAGCATTGCCACTGTGTAAAACTTCCGACCTTTCGGCTACTGATGTAAGTGTCCTTCCTCAGGGGCTACTTTTTTTTTGCTTGCTGAAAACAAAACACCACCCTGAGGAATGCCACTTGCAATAGTGGCCGAAACGTCGGAAGTTTTACACGCTAACAGTGCAATCACAGACGTAATAATTATATTGGCCGTGACAATGGCCTCAGAAACCTAATTTTACGTAAATATTACATGGTTTTAAAACATAATTTTTTTAAATATCACATAACAATGGGGACTTTTCTCTCTATATAATTATATTTATATTACTAATTAATTAAGTAATCGTGCTAACATTATAATTTTAAGCAAACAACAGCAAATCAATGGATAAGATCATCTTGATAACTCTCACAATTGGTAATATTTTAAATTAAAAGAATAAAATACATTAAATATTGAAGTCATAATTGGTAATAGGCGGTGGTGGTGGTGGTGGTTAGTGTTTAACGTCCCGTCGACAACGAGGTCATTAGAGACGGAGCGCAAGCTCGGGTTAGGGAAGGATTGGGAAGGAAATCGGCCGTGCCCTTTCAAAGGAACCATCCCGGCATTTGCCTGAAACGATTTAGGGAAATCACGGAAAACCTAAATCAGGATGGCCGGAGACGTGATCGAACCGTCGTCCTCCCGAATGCGAGTCCAGTGTGCTAACCACTGCGCCACCTCGCTCGGTAATTGGTAATAGTTTAAATTGGTAAATAGATATTGAATTAATTAGACCTAATATCAGTTCATACTACAAGAAAGCTTTTATAGAAAATAACTAATTTCCAGCTTTAAACTATCCCTTGGCACTAGGGTAGATCACCTGCTCAAGATCAAAGGAACTGAAATTCTAGTCTTCTCTCATGCGAGGCAAACTTGATAACCACCTCCTCAAGGGAATGATCCTTCTTTCTGAGTTCTCCTATAAGCGAGCTTCACTCACACTCACTCACTCACTGGTCATACCGGACTCGAGAGTCCATTACCGCAGCAACGTATTTTCGCCATCTGTCCCTGTCTTGGGCTATTTCCTTCCATTCACCTTCAGTACCTAGGCTCCTCAAATCAGCCTTCACATTGTCCTCCCATCTACGCCTCGGTCTCCCCACAGGACGTTTTCCTTCTAGGTGCTCCACCAGTACTCTGCGCGCTGCCCTGCCCTCATCCATTCGAGCCACGTGACCCGCCCATCGCAGCCTACGTGATTTAATAATACTGATTATGTCGGGGCTTGAATAGAGTCCGTAAACCTCTTCGTTATGCAGTTTTCGCCACTCTCCCCGAATGTCATCCCTTTTTGCTCCGAAAATTTACCTCAAAATTTTGTTTTCAAATACTCGAAACGGCTTTTCATTTTGCACAGTGAGAGACTACGTCTCACACCCATACAGCATAACTGGTAGAATAATAGTTTTGTGTATTCTCATCTTTAAATCCCTAGACAATATCCGTGATGAAAGTAATCTATTCAGTGAGAAGTAGCACGAATTTCCCGCCCGTAATCTCTTCTTCAGTTCGGATTCAATCTCATTTCTCGAAGTGATGTCCATGCCTAGATACTTAAATGTGTTCACTTTTTCAAACTGTATGTCTCCAAATCTTAACATTTCCTGATATACTGCTGTTGGCATTCTAGTAGTAACCAGGTGTTTAGTTTTGCCTTCACTTATCCTTAGGCCTACATCTTCACTAGCCTTGATTAACGCCTTCGCATTTGCTTTTACAGATTCTGTCCTATCGCTAATGATGTTTAGATCATCTGCATACCCTAATATCTTAATATTTCCATTTAACTCCACACCCTCTGAATTACCTGCTGCCATTCATACAATATATTCTAGGACTAAGTTAAAAAGTAGCGGAGACAGGGCATCTCCCTGCTTAAGTCCGTTCTTTATTACAAATTCTTCTGACTCCAATTTCCCCACGCGTACTATACCTTTTGTGTTTTTCGAACTCGCTTCTATAATATTAACAGAATCTTCCGTCGGGTCTTGGTAGAACAACATTATAATGAATGAAAATCACCAGTTTGCTTTTGTTTTGCAATATTACTTTTGTTGTTAACCGGTTTTCGGCTTACAAGGCCATCTTCAGACATTTACTGACTATTATCACCAAAGAAGTTAAATGTTAGCAGACAAAATTGGAAGAGAAGTAACACATCTAGAGTGAAGTAGAAACATACAGTGAGTAACATCTTTGCAATGAAAAAGTAAAAACTGAACAGTACGCAAATAACAATGGAATAGACAGGAAAACCTTTAGCACAAAATAAGAATAACATGCCTACATAAGAGTTTCTATCAATAAACAAAAATAATAAAATAAAATAAAATTAGTACTAGACAAGGCTGCATCAGAAGGTATGAAACATGGAGAGTGATACACAACCAATTAAAAGAAGAGACAGTTATCAATGTAAACACAAAACACATAAGGAACTTAAGCAATATCAATAAGATAAACAGGAATAAATAAATGCAGGAAAATGAAGGTGCTTGAGGGAACCTACAGTTTGAGAGTGTGGGGGTACTGCACTTTAACATTAACATTATAATCAAAGCAGTGGCTGTGTAACGGTTTTCATTAAATAAATGATAAAAGTAAAATATGAACAGTATTTGATGAGACAACTTCAAGGGAATTTAAACATAGACAGTATTACAAGTACCAGTTAAAAGCAAGCCTTAACTATTGAAACTACAGTCTATGTGGAATACAAAGACAACTTTAACAAAACAAAACAACTTAATGAATACAGGAAAATGGGAATATGTAGGAATGTGGGAAGAGAGAGTGTGGGAAGTAATGAACAACAAAGATGATTATATGAAGTTGAGGAGAGGGGAAGTGTTGAGCTGTGTCTGGTCATTTAGGATGAGATCTGGACTGTGAGCAAGATGTTTGTTAATTTCCAGATCTCATCCTAAATGATCAGAGGACAATATTATGGAAATGGAAAAGGATGTAGATGAAGATGAAATGGGAGATACGATACTGCGTGAAGAGTTTGACAGAGCACTGATAGACCCGAGTCGAAACAAGGCCCCGGGAGTAGACAACATTCCATTAGAAGTACTGACGGCTTTGGGAGAGAAGGTCCTGACAAAACTCTACCATCTGGTGAGCAAGATGTATGAGACAGGCGAAATACCCTCAGACTTCAAGAAGAATATAATAATTCCAATCCCAAAGAAAGCAGGTGTTGACAGATGTGAAAATTACCGAACAATCAGTTTAATAAGTCACGGATGCAAAATACTAACACGTGAGGCAATACTGACCCTACGACTTATCTTAGAAGAAAGATTAAGGAAAGGCAAACCTACGTTTCTAGCATTTGTAGACTTAGAGAAAGCTTTTGACAATGTTGACTGGAATACTCTCTTTCAAATTCTAAAGGTGGCAGGGGTAAAATACAGGGAGCGAAAGGCTATTTGCAATTTGTACAGAAACCAGATGGCAGTTATAAGAGTCGAGGGACATGAAAGGGAAGCAGTGGTTGAGAAGGGAGTGAGACAGGGTTGTAGCCTCTCCCCGATGTTATTCTATCTGTATATTGAGCAAGCTATAGAGGAAACAAAAGAAAAATTCGGAGTAGGTATTAAAATCCATGGAGAAGAAATAAAAACTTTGAGGTTCGCCGATGACATTGTAATTCTGTCAGAGACAGCAAAGGACTTGGAAGAGCAGTTGAACGGAATGGACAGTGTCTTGAAAGGAGGATATAAGATGAACATCAACAAAAGCAAAACGAGGATAATGGAATGTAGTCGAATTAAGTCGGGTGATGCTGAGGGAATTAGATTAGGAAATGAGACACTTAAAGTAGTAAAGGAGTTTTGCTATTTGGGGAGTAAAATAACTGATGATGGTCGAAGTAGAGAGGATATAAAATGTAGATTGGCAATGGCAAGGAAAGCGTTTTGTCAAGAAGAGAAATTTGTTAACATCGAGTATAGATTTAAGTGTGAGGAAGTCGTTTCTGAAAGTATTTGTATGGAGTGTAGCCATGTATGGAAGTGAAACGTGGACGATAAATAGTTTGGACAAGAAGAGAATAGAAGCTTTCGAAATGTGGTGCTACAGAAGAATGCTGAAGAGTAGATGGGCAGATCACATAACTAATGTGGAGGTATTGAATAGAATTGGGGAGAAGTAGAGTTTGTGGCACAACTTGACAAGAAGAAGGGACCGGTTGGTAGGACATGTTCTGAGGCATCAAGGGATCACAAATTTAACAACCGAGGGCAGTGTGGAGGGTAAAAATCGTAGAGGGAGACCAAGAGATGAATACACTAAGCAGATTCAGAAGGTTGTAGGCTGCGGTAGGTACTGGCAGATGAAGAAGCTTGCACAGGATAGAGTAGAATGGAGAGCTGCATCAAACCAGTCTCAGGACTGAAGCCCACAACAACAACAATTTCATACCATACCTAGCTACAAGCATATTTAAATTTAAAACCAGTTCAGTGAGAAATATGTGCTGCCACCCTTTTCTACCGCTTTCCTTTTATTCTTTTTAAATCAGGAGTGAGTCTGCCTGTTGAGATTCTATTCACAGGCTGCAAGTTAGGGGAAGATTTAATATCTTTGGCCCGAAAAAAGGATGCGCTTTGAGAATTTTTTCTCGGGATGTGTTATAGATATCTATGACAAATTTGGTCAAATTCTTTATTGATATTTCCTCTACAAACTGGAATTTTTTTCGAACGGAAATGTCGAAGACCAAAGGCGGAAGTACCGTCGGAACGAAACAAAATTTCGATGTAGACCTCCACGCGCGGTATGTCACAGGTCAGCCGGCTCGTCTGAAATCAAAATTGAGTTGATGTTAGCGGAGTATAGAAGATTGTTTGTCAGCTGTACCTCGTTAAAATTATTTGCACCATAGAAAACAAAATGACGGCCATTTAAAAAAAATAGGATTTTTTCATCGATTTTTCGACTTCGTCGGCCAAGTAAAAATATTTATAGTTGATGGATCGGAATAAAAGTGGTACAACTCCTAGACAACTTAGTTAGCTTCGTCGGAAACGAAGAATCATGCCAATCGGTTCAGTAGATTTGAAGTTACCATACCGCGCGATAAAAAAAGTCATTTCGAGAAAAACGCGTTTGAAGTTTTGACTACGTATAAATGCAATATTATGCAACTTACGTTCAATCTGCTATTCCTGGTCCATAAACTAGTCCTTCCTCATAGAGGGCGCTCTGCTCTATCTGGGCCATTCTGCGCTGCTCCAGAGCCGCTCGTACGGCCGGTGACAAACGGTTTTCGGCCGCTCGAATCCGGTGGTCGTCCGAATGCTTTGCGAACTGCGTCGAATTGAGTCGCAGGGTGACGTTCGTCGTTGTCATGGTCTTCAGAATTGCTGAATACCCTTTGTTGAAGCTGCTCACTGCCAGGAAAGTCGCAATCTCCACAGTCTTTGCACCAGTACAATAACTCGTCCTCCGAGAGAAAAAAAACTGGTGCGTGAAAAAGTCCGATTTCAGGGAGGTGCATTTTTTTATTCAACCGCGAATAACAAACATTTCCGGTCCGTATTCGGAAAAACCGTTTCAGGAATGTATTCTGAACACTTTTATGGATCCAAAAATGCAATTTTAAAAAATTTTTTTCATCCATGGTAATTTTTCATTAGACAATAATTTATAAACGACTGTTAAAGTCGCAGTATTGAACACTTTTTTCACAGTATGATATGACTGAGTGTCAAGGTCAAGCTGCAGGTCCTCGGGTGTTCTGTCAACGATAGGAAGGGAGAGCATACTGAACTGAGGCTCAGTTTTGTTAAAGTCCTGTGTTCTTCTTTTGACCTCGTCATCCACACACCGTAGATTATTCATAATCTTAATAGCAACGCTTCCAGGCACGTTCTGTTTTTCTAATAAAGGTAAATGGCAAAAATTGCCTTTACTTGCGTTCTTGCAAACAGACCCAGTCTTTCTTTGAATGCGTTTACGTCCTTCTTTTCCTGCAATGTCACATTCAGTTTCTCTAATATATTAGGTGCAAACATCATCTCGTATCACCGTTCCTCACATTATACTTCTGTAGAAAAATCATGAGATGTCCTTCGTGTGCAGAAATAAGATAATTTCATTCTGAAATACCCACTCTTTTCAACTATCTATTGAAGCTCAGATGCGTTGCGGTAAATTACGTCCTCACACGGTGCTTCCACAAGAAATGATTTGAACTATTATGGAGTCACCTCGCTCTTATTATGTTCCCCACAGCAACAATAGGATCTACCAAATGCTTTAAGTCGAGTACAGCATTAGAAAGCAAAATGCAATGAAAATACAGAATATCACTCTCTGTGTCTTATGCTTGTATCTTATTTTTTAAAAGCTTATCCGTCCATACATTTTTCCCACTGAAATCTCTGCTTCCATCTGTTGTCATGCTTGCCGTTTTGTTCCAGGCACCACCACATTTCTCCACAAAAATCACAGCACACTCAAGCAATTCCCGACCAGCGATTTCACCTATCATTGTTTCTAGGCCATGACGAAATTTTCATTAATTCTTCGGGTAAAGATGAGTAGCTGTGCAGTGTATCCGTGATTTCTGTTCTCATCTGTTGCCAAATGCAACCAAAGAAAATCTTTCTCGCAGTCTTTAGCTATTGAGTGAGTTCGCCTGTTTATCGCTGACTCAAAGAGCAACAATGAAATACTATCAAATTTACTTCTAATGTCAGGACGCAGTATGCCTGCACACTCTAGCTTAATGAACTCACCATTCGGAAAAGGCTTGATGTGCTTAGCAAAGGCTTTCAGAACATGATACAATAAATACGCTGATTTATTTCCTCTACTAATAAGGAATTAAGTGTTTCTCCGTTGTTCATTAAATTCACGACGTTCATCACTGATTTTACATTTTTTTCGGTGGGTTTATGGTTTCAGTAAAGTTGAAAATTTATAGATTTACTGATGCACAGTCAAAATGGAACTAAACTAGATCATTCAGAAAAGCACTGCGCATCGTCCCACTGCCGTAAACAAGTTGGTACTACAATATCGATATATCGGAATTTTATCAAAAATATATAGCGATATCGGCTAGAACTTTTCCCCGTTATATCGATAAATGGCTTTTATGAAACTTCCTTCTGTAACGCTATTTTGAAATGTTGATTGCTTTGTGCACAATGTTTATTGCTTCTTCAGAGCTTTTTCAGATACTCCTCAGCTTTTATTTTGCGTTCTTCCTTGGAAGGTTTGCAGCGCAGTTCTTTATGGTTTGCTTCGTAACTATACTTTGTAAATACGGCTGTCAGAACATGACAGAATAAATACACTGATTTATTTCCTCTATTAATACAGAAATAAGTGTGTCTGCGTTGTTCATTAAATACACGACATCCATCACTGATTTTACATTTTTTCGGTGGGTTTATGGTTTCACTAAAGTTGAAAATTTATGGATTTACTGTTGCAAGGTCAAAATGGAAGTAAACCAGATCAATCAGAAAAGCACTGCGCATCGTACCACTGCCATAAACAAGTTGGTACTACGTCTGTCTATACAATATCGATATATCGATATTTATTCCTAAACCTACAGTTATATCGACGACAACATTTTCCCGATATATCATTATAAAATAGCAATATCGACCCCGATATTTTTATTTTATATTGTATTTTTTTGCACTTTTCGGTAAATATTTGAAGTTGTTCTTTTGAAATAGAAGTAGAACACAATTTTACTTTCATTGTGTAAAGGAGTCTTAACATGTTTTTAGCTTTCATCACTTCCAGTCTTTCTCTTTTCCTATCTGAAGCAAGTATAAATCCACCGATTGCACCGGGGGTGGCGAAGTGAAAGGAATAACACGATGTACGACGTGAAGAAATAGCACACCAGTTGCGCTAAAAAAAAAAAAAAAAAAAAAAAAAAAAAAATGTCAGGGAAGTCGACATGAAGTATTACGGACAAATCTGAGGTGTGACGAAACCGGATAAAGACCCGTCAGGCACCTTTTATTGTGCCACTTAAATTTAGTCACCATTGTTAGCTAAGTGTTGTCGCCTAGCGTGAACGTGCATCATTTTCCTTTCAATGACAGCTTGTTGATTTACAGAATATCTAATAATAAATTAGTACTTAAATAGACAGCTCTAAAGCTGGCAGTATATTTACAATGTGGTCGAAATGGTTCAAATGGCTCTGAGCACTATGGGACTTCACATCTGAGGTCATCAGTCCCCTAGAACTTAGAACTACTTAAACCTAACTAACATAAGGACAGCACACCCATCCATGCCCAAGGCAGGATTCGAACGTGCGATCGTAGCGGTCGCGCGGTTCCAGACTGTAGCGCCTAGAACCGCTATTTACAATGTGCAGCCGATGTTCTTATAGTTAGGTTTGTCGATATTTCCTTCGTTAATATACCGGTGCCTTCATCGGTATATATCGAGAGCAAATAATGATTTTTTTAAAAAAATGTCGATAAATCGGGCTCCCGATATTTTTTAAAAATATCAACAGTGCTAATTGGTGCTCGGCGTTGTGGCGGATGGGAATACTCAGTGCTCAGAGCCATTTTTGAAGGCGGATTTTTCCCCCTGCCTTGGCGGGCCGCAACAAGAATCCTTAGTGGGCTACATGTGGTCCGCGGGCCGCTATTTATCCACCACTGCGCTAACGTGTTAAAATGCTGAAAAATCTTTGCTTAACGTCTACATCTACATGGATACTCTGCAAATCACATTCAAGTGCCTGGCAGAGGGTTCATCGAACCACCTTCACAATTATCTATTATTCCCATCTCGCATAGCGCGCGGGAAGATTGAACACCTATATCTTTCCGTACGAGCTCTGATTTCCCTTATTTTATCTTTGTGATCGTTTCTCCCTATGTAGGTCGGTGTCAACAAAATATTTTTGCATTCGGAGGAGAAAGTTGGTGTTTGGAATTCCATGAGAAGATTCCGTCGCAAAGAAAAACGGCCTTCTTTTAATGATGTCCAGCCCAAATCCTCTATCATTTCTGTGTTTCTCTCCCCCATATTTCGGGATAATACAAAATGTGCTGCGTTTTTTTGAACGACGGTTGGAGTGGCCGTGCGGTTCTAGGCGCTACAGTCTGAAGCCGAGCAGCCGCTACGGTCGCAGGTTCGAATCCTGCCTTGGGCATGGATGTGTGTGATGTCCTTATGTTAGTTAGGTTTAAGTAGTTCTAAGTTCTAGGGGACTGATGACCTCAGAAGTTGAGTCCCATAGTGCTCAGAGCCATTTGAACCATGTTTTTACTTTATTCATAGTCAATTGCCACTTTTCGCACCATACAGATATCTTATCTAAATGATTTTGCAATTATTTTTGGCCATCTGATGACTTTACAAGACGGTAAATGACAGCATCATTTGCAAACAATCGAAGAGCGCTACTCATATTGTCTCCTATGTCGTTAATATAGAGCAGGAACAATAGAGGGACTATAACACATCCTTGGGGAACGCCGGATATTACTTCTGTTTTACTCGATGACTTTCCGTCCAATACTATGAACTGTGACCTTTCTGACAGGAAATCACGAATTCAGTCGCACAACTGAGGCGATACTCCGTAGACACGCAGTTTGGTTAGAAGACACTTGTGAGGAACGGTGTCGAAAGCCTTCTGGAAATATAAAATATGGAGTCAATTTGACATCCTTTGTCGATAACACTCATTACTTCATGAGTATAAAGAGCAAGTCGTGTTTCACAAGAACGTTATTTTCTGAATCCGTGCTGACTATATGTCAATAAACCGTTTGCTTCGAACTTCATAATGTTCGAATACAGTATATGTTCTAAAACCCTACTGCAAATCGACGTTAGTGGTATAGGCCTGTAATTCAGCGGATTACTCCTACTTCACTTTTTGGTTATTGGTGTGACTTGAGCAATTTTCCAGTCTTTAGGCACGGATCTTTCTGTGAGCGAGTGGTTGTATATAATTGCTAATTTACTTGAATGGCCCTTGTCCGTTGTCGGTCGATAAACACGATATTACAGTGCATGCATGCGTGTCCGAAGGAACTTCGCATCGTAATTCGGAATAACAGAGGCACTGGAATATCGGATTTATCCGCTGACACCTTGGCAAGCGACTTTCAAGTAAAATTTGTCGCCTGTACGGGAATACGGGTATATGCAAAATGAACGTACATACATGTTGTAGACACATGGTTGACGAAATATTGAAGATTGGGTCGGGCCGTAAGTGAAGTACGGATAACGCCGGCTCGTTAGCTCAGCGTGTTCGGTCAGAGGGTTAGCTGCCCTCTGTAATAAAAACCGGACTTACTCGATCAGCAACGAACTTAAACGCATGCCTTACGACGTCCGCTCCGAGCAGATGCGACGAACAACAGCGAACAAAATTAGATTAAAAAAAAGTTCCTGTCAGGTACAAATTTTGATTGCCGCCACTCCATTTTGCAGCTGATGGTTGTCCATACTCGCAACTCCGAATTCATTTAATGTATTTCATAACAGCTGCAGTCGCCGCAGTTCCTGTTTCTTTGGACATGCATACACTGCATCACATTCAGAATAACACAGGTACTTTAGTATTGCACAGTAACACCTGGATCACCAAAACGATCATGTTTGACGACGTTGCTGGGTATTTTACATGTTCCCACTTCTCGCCATGTGAGGATATGGCCAGCATTGTCAAACATGGGATACTGTAAAACCGCCATCTATCGCTGAACACAATGTAAGATGGTCATGTCATTTTGGTTTTCTATGCCATCGATGTGCATGTCAGAGAGAGAGAGAGAGAGAGAAAGAGAGAGCAAGCTTCGTTACTGTTAAACAATCTTTGGTCTTTTGTGGCACAATCTTTGCCTCTCTGCAGTCTGATACATTCTTAGTTGAAGTATAGTACGCAATGGACGTATTTAGTAGTGCTGTGTTGACGTGTTTATTGTATCTGTTAACTTGCTCAGAGCTGAGGGCAAGACAATCCTGAGTCCTGTATTAATATGTTAACTGATCAAGCTCTTTGATTTTTATAGAAAATCTCCGTTAATATTGTACGCTTTTTAAATCATTGTTCACTTTGTTAAGCGTAATATTGTTCAGACCTATCTTATGTGTGAAGATCGCGCGAAGTTTTTACTCTGTCTTTTTGAATACGTACTTCATTCTTGGAATATCATTTCATAGGAATACTTACCACACCACACTGTTTACTATTACGCATTACCGCATATGGTATGCAACCGTTGGAAATTTTGTTTAGTAATAGAAGTCTAGCTTACCCGCTGCCTACTTGCTGTTTGTTGTTGCGCCTTCGAGAAATTTGCAACGGTGTTGCCAAGACGCAAGGTAAGTGGAAGTTTTGATTAGGGCCAGATAAGTGTTTGACTTCAGTTGCGCATTTAATGTAAGACAAATTGCATTCAGATCAGTTACAGTTCAGTTCAAATTAGGTAATGTTTAGTTAAAGGTTAGCATACGAGTTTAAGGGGGTAGGACGTCAAACGGGCCGACTTGCGGGGGAGGCACCACTGTCTATACTTGTACAAATAAATTCATGAAACTTTGTCAACATGACCAGGAAGGATTCCGAAGTCACACTCATAGCAGTGGAAGTTCAAAAAACATAACAAAATAACCTTTTTTTACATTTGAAATTTCATCGTTTTTTCACTTAGTATTGGTTGCGTTTGTTGCTAAAGGTACACTTTTCTTCATAAGTGAGAGATTCTTCGATGAATTTTGCACCGCATAAAAAACATACTTAAAGGTGCATGAAACTCCAGAATTTTCCAAATATATTAAAAACTGTGGCAGAAACTGAGATAATTAATTATAAAATTTGAGTTTTTCTGAACATGAAGCTTAAAATGTAACAGCTCATTCATTTTTTCATAAATTAAATAAATTATAGAGTTCATACACTTATAAGTATGGTTTGTATGCTGTGCAAAATTCTCTCACTTATGAAGAAAAGTATACGTACAGCAAAAAATGCAGCCAATTGTAAGTGAAAAAATGATGAAATTTCACACTTAAAAAATTTATTTTGTCATGTTTTTGAACTTCCACTGCTATAATTGTGAATCCTGAATCCTTCCTGGTCATGATGACAAAGTTTTATGAATTTATTTGTAAAATATAGACAGTGCAAATTAAAAAGTCCTGTGGTGCCTCTCCTGCTCAAAGTCGGCCCATTTGGCGTTCTACACCCGCTAAAGTTGGATAACAGTTTGTGGGGACATAGTTTTGGTAACATGTAGACTTTTATAGCGTGGCAGGTAATTTTGGGCTAAATTCCATACAGAAACCAAATATTGTGTGGAGGTAAATATGTAACCTCTATGTGTATGTACCTCTACATATTACCACAACCATGTGTGATGTCGTGTTAAAGGCAACCTACACAAGGTGGGAGGGGGTAATTCTCTGGTTCTGGTGCTTCTAGCCTCTGACCAGCGGTGTGGGATAACAGAGAATGTTGCACGGAGAACATTACTTGTTCTCGGATGGCAGGCGCAGGGTTGCAGGGATTACGATACGCTCGGTGTACAACACAAAGACGCTCTCTTAATGTGGTCGGACGTGGTCGACTGAAACTTTGTCAGTGAGTATGCCTGCCTTCAAGTTGTCATGCAGTCTAACATCGGGCCACTGTCACATCCAAATGCTTCACAAATCTGGATATTGCACGATTGGAGCTGCCAGGTAAATGGTGAGAATGGGGCGGCATCCAGAGTCTGTCAGGTGCTGGTAACGCTGTTCCACGCAAGTGGCATCTCCATTTCGTTCACAGTGATCACTCAACACCTGACACTGTTCTCGCCCCTGATATGGCAGACCTACATACATACTCCGCAATCCACCATACGGTGCGTGGCGGAGGGTACCTCGTACCACAACTAGCATCTTCTCTCCCTCTTCCCCTCCCAAACAGAACGAGGGAAAAATGACTGCCTATATGCCTCTGTACGAGCCCTAATCTCTCTTATCTTATCTTTGTGGTCTTTCCGCGAAATATAAGTTGGCGGCAGTAAAATTGTACTGCAGTCAGTCTCAAATGCTGGTTCTCTACATTTCCTCAGTATCGATTCACGAAGAGAACGCCTCCTTTCCTCCAGAGACTCCCACCCGAGTTCCTGAAGCATTTCCGTAACACTCGCGTGATTATCAAACCTACCAGTAACAAATCTAGCAGCCCGCCTATGAATTGCTTCTATGTTCTCCCTCAATCCGACCTGATAGGGATTCCAAACGCTCGAGCAGTACTCAAGAATAGGTCGTACTAGTGTTTTAAAAGCGGTCTCCTTTACAGGTGAACCACATCTTCCCAAAATTCTACCAATGAGCCGAAGACAACTATCCGCCTTCCCCACAACTGCCATTACATGCTTGTCTCACTTCATATCGCTCTGCAATGTTACGCCCAAATATTTAATCGACGTGACTGTGTCAAGCGCTACACCACTAATGGAGTATTCAAACATTACAGGACTCATTTTCCTATTCATCTGCATTAATTTACGTTTATCTATATTTAGAGTTAGCTGCCATTCTTTACACCAATCACAAATCCTGTCCAAGTAATCTTGTATCCTTCTACAGCCACTCAACGACGACACCTTCCCGTACACCACAGCATCATCAGCAAACAGCCGCACATTGCTATCCACCCTATCCAAAAGATCATTTATGTAGATAGAAAACAACAGCGGACCCACCACACTCCCCTGGGGCACTCCAGATGATACCCTCACCTCCGATGAACACTCACCATCGAGTACAACGTACTGGGTTCTATTACTTAAGAAGTCTTCGAGCCACTCACATACTTGGGAACCAATCCCATATGCTCGTACATTACTTATGAGTCTGCAGTGGAGCACCGAGTCAAACGCTTTCCGGAAGTCAAAGAATATGGCATCCGTCTGATACCCTACATCCATGGTTCGCAAGATATCATGCGAAAAAAGGGCGAGTTGCGTTTCGCAGGAGCGATGCTTTCTAAAGCCGTGTTGATGCATGAACAGCAACTTCTCTGTCTCAAGGAAATTCATTAATTCGAACTGGGAATATGTTCGAGAATCCTGCAACCAACCGATGTTACGGATATTGGTCTGTAATTTTGAGGATCCGTCCTTCTACCCTTCTTATATTCAGGCGTCACCTGCTGGCCAGGCCTGGGAAGAACACTGGCAACACTAATGCATTCTTATGGCCAGTGCGAGAGAATTGGCTGTTTGACTATCTTCTGGAAATTGTCCTAAGCTGTGACTTATGTCATTTTATGCTCAGAACATGGTTTTTTCTTCGCGAATTTCAGTATTTAAAGAAAAAACTGGAATGACATTCAAATAATTTGAAAGCCCTCTAAAGTGCTCCATTTGAGTCGTGAGATACCTGTGACGTCACAGGCTAGTTCGCTGTTCCAACAGTTGTTCACAGTGAGATATCTTGTTTGGAATTTGGCTACGAATGGTGTGTAGTACTACGCTTTACAAATATATCTATAAATCACCTGAAAAACTGTTTTTGACTGTTCCAACGAATCAGAAGATGCATAAACGTGTTTTCAACACGCTCGTAGAGATCCAACTGAGACAGTTGTTTATTTCTGTGAGGATCATTTTGATATAAGTAATTACTCAATATAAACACTGTAGCGTAGTAGGTGCTGTGCTACTAATGAAATGAAACTTCATGGCAGATTAAAACTGTGACTCACGCCGTGTCCTCACAGCTTTACCTCCGCCTTTACCTCGTCTCCTACCTTCCAAACTTTACAGAAGCTCTCCTGCGAACCTTGCAGAACTAGCACTCCTGAAAGAAAGGACATTGCGCAGACATGGCTTAGCCACAGACTGAGGGATGTTTCCAGAATGAGATTTTCACTCTGCAGCGGAGTGTACGCTGATATGAAACTTCCTGCCAGATTCTTTCAGGAGTGCTAGTTTTGCAAGATTCGCAGGAGAGATTCTGAAAAGTTTGGAAGGTAGGAGACGCGGTACTGACAGAAGTAAAGCTGTGAGGACGGGGTGTGCGTCGTGCTTGGGTAGCCTAGATGGTAGAGCACTTGCCCGCGAAAGGCAAAGGTCCCGAGTTCGAGTCTCGGTCCGGCACACAGTTTTAATGTGTCAGGAAGTTTCATATTAGCGCACACTCCGTTGCAAAGTGAAAATCTCATTCTACTAATGAAATGTTCACAATATCATCCTTATTCGGAGTTTACTTCTTTCGTAACACAGTTATGTAAGAGCTTTAAATTCTGTATCATATTAAATCTTAATATCTGCTTTAATGTATTAGCTTTATTTTACACTGACCAATTTGAGATGACTCACAAGGTTGGTATTAGGAAACCCATGCCTGATGCAGCTCTTATTCGGAAGAATTTGAGACCAGCTCAAAAATTTCGACCATATTATTTTTGCCAAACAAGTCGTTGAAGGAAATAATTTGCCACTTGCATCTGTCTGCGCTGAGCCTGTTGCAAAGCTGTATTTTTTTGGCAAAAAGAGAAATTGAACATTGCTTAGAACCGAGGATTAGTGAGACCGCTGTATTATGATAAAATGAAAGTTGGTACTGCTTAAGCATTTTCAACTTTTTTTGCCATTATGAAACTTTCTCTGAATATGTACACCTATCGCTGGACTTATGTGCTGTTTGTATCTTTCCGGCATATACCTTTTTCAGTGACGGTGAGCAATTTCGAAAAAAATCTCCTTTTCCACTCAAATCAAATTACGAACTGAATCTCGGTCTTGAAATATACAAGTATGTTATTTCAGTGTGTTTAATAGTCAATTCAAGATCAAGAATATGGAAACTATACATGCAGAAACATATTAGACAATATACTTTACTTACATTCAGTTTAAAACCGCAAACGGGATGAAAATTCAATTGACTTAACGAATAACTTGTAGTAGTATGTATCACAGATCGTCGTACAGCATTACGTAGTGTTCCTCTACCAGCAATTCCCTGTTCAAGCTGTCGACGAGTCCAGAATCTTCTTCGCTATTTTCACCGCTCTTCTTCGACAATCGCTAACAGAGTTGACGCAGGTATTTTAGCAAAGAAACTGTGCGGTCTGCGATCCAAATAAAGCCGGCAACTGTCGGTGGAGAGGCCGGCCGATGTGGCCGAGCGGTTCTGGGCGCTACAGTCTGGAACCGCGCGACCGCTACGGTCGCAGGGCCGAATCCTGCCTCGGACATGGATGTGTGTGACGTCCTTAGGTTAGTTAGGTTTAAGTATTTCTAGGTTCTAGGGGACTGATGACCTCAGATGTTAAGTCCCATAGTGTTCAGAGCCATCTTAACCATTTTTGTCGCTGGAGAGCGCTTAGAGAACAAAATCACGTTAAGCAGCTCGTCCCGTGTAGTGTGTCTACGACGCACTCTCTCGTGAGGTCGAATCTCACGTTCACGTCCACGTCAACGTTAGCTGCTCGACCTGGGTGAGGACGACTTAAGGAAGCGTAGTGGGGCAGATAGGCTACTTCAAAATGGTTCAAATGGCTCTGAGCACTATGGGACTTAACTGCTGAGGTCATCAGTCCCCTAGAGCTTAGAACTACTTAAACCTAACTAACCTAAGGACATCACACACATCCATGCCCGAGGCCGGATTCGAACCTGCGGCCGTAGCGGTCTCGCGGTTCCAGACTGTAGCGCCTAGAGCCGCTCCGCCACTTCGGCCGGCCACATCTACATGATCTACATCTACATCTACATGACTACTCTGCAATTCACATTTAAGTGCTTGGCAGAGGGTTCGTCGAACCACAATCATACTATATTTCTACCATTCCACTCCCGAACAGCGCGCGGGAAAAACGAACACCTAAACCTTTCTGTTCGAGCTCTGATTTCTCATATTTTATTTTGATGATCATTCCTACCTATGTAGGTTGTGCTCAACAAAATATTTTCGCATTCGGAAGAGAAAGTTGGTGACTGAAATTTCGTAAATAGATCTCGCCGCGACGAAAAATGTCTTTGCTGTAATGACTTCCATCCCAATTCGCGTATCATATCTGCCACACTCTCTCCCCTACTACGTGATAATGCAAAACGAGCTCCCCTTTTTTGCACCCTTTCGATGTCCTCCGTCAATCCCACCTGGTAAGGATCCCACACCGCGCAGCAATATTCTAACAGAGGACGAACGAGTGTAGTGTAAGCTGTATCTTTAGTGGACTTGTTGCATCTTCTAAGTGTCCTGCCAATGAAGCGCAACCTTTGGCTCACCTTCCCCACAATATTATCTATGTGGTCTTTCCAACTGAAGTTGTTCGTAATTTTAACACCCAGGTACTTAGTTGAATTGACAGCCTTGAGAATTGTACTATTTATCGAGTAATCTAATTCCAAAGGATTTCTTTTGGAACACGTGTGGATAATCTCACACTTTTCGTTATTTAGCGTCAACTGCCACCTACCACACCATACAGCAATCTTTTCTAAATCGCTTTGCAACTGATACTGGTCTTCGGATGACCTTACTAGACGTTAAATTACAGCTTCATCTGCGAACAACCTAAGAGGGTTGTCACCCAGGTTATTTATGTAGATCAGGAACAGCAGAGGTCCCAGGACGCTTCCCTGGGGAACACCTGATATCACTTCAGTTTTACTCTATGATTTGCCGTCTATTACTACGAACTGCGACCTTCCTGACAGGAAATTACGAATCCAATCGCACAACTGAGACGGTAACCCATAGGCCCGCAGCTTGATTAGAAGTCGCTTGTGAGGAACGGTGTCAAAAGCTTTCCGGAAATCTAGAAATACGCAATCAACTTGAGACCCCCCGTCGATAGCGGCCATTACTTCGTGCGAATAAAGAGCTAGCTGCGTTGCACAAGAACGATGTTTTCTGAAACCATGCTGATTACGTATCAATAGATCGTTCCCTTCGAGGTGATTCATAATGTTTGAATACAGTATATTCTCCAAAACCCTACTGCAAACCGACGTCAAAGATATAGGTCTGTAGTTAGATGGATTAGTCCTACTACCCTTCTTAAACACTGGTGCGACCTGCACAATTTTCCAATCTGTAGGTACAGATCTATTGGTGAGCGAGCGGTTGAATATGAGTGCTAAGTAGGGAGCTATTGTATCAGCGTAATCTGAAAGGAACCTAATCGGTATACAATCTGGACCTGAAGACTTGCCCGTATCGAGCGATTTGAGTTGCTTCGCAACCCCTAAGGTATCTACTTCTTAGAAACTCATGCTAGCAGCTGTTCGTGTTTCAAATTCTGGAATATTCCATTCGTCTTCCCTGGTGAAGGAATTTCGGAAAACTGCGTTCAATAACTCCGCTTTAGCGGCACAGTCATCGGTAACAGTACCATCGGCACTGCGCAGATAGGCTACTGTTTGCAGTATCTAAAGGATGGCCGAAATAAAAGTTTCGAAAAATGTTTAAAGGACTGATACGCAATTCAGCATTGATAACGAACAGGAGAATTGCTTGTAGTAGTTTCAACAACGAAACTTTGTATCGAAACCTGGCAGAAAATACAAATAGATTCTGGTCCTATGTAAAATATGTTAGCGGCAAGACACTTAATAGTCAATGTCTTCTCTGTGCAGTAGCAATAGAACTACTATCGATGATAGTGCTGCTAAAACAGAACTACTAAACACAGCCTTCCGCAATTCCTTCACCAAAGAAGACGAAGTAACTATTCCAGAATTCGATTCAAAAATAGCTGCCAACATGAGTAACTTAGAAGTAGATATCCTCGGAGTAGTGAAGCGACTTAAATTACTTAATAAAAGCAAATCATCCGGTCCAGACTGTATACCAATTACGTTCCTTTCAGAGTATACTGATGCAATAGCACGATACTTAGCTGTCATATACAACCAAGAGCTGACAAGTGCGAGAATTATCGCACAATCAGCTTAACAGCTCATGCATCGAAGCTGCTTACAAGAATAATATACAGAAGAATGGAAAAGAAAATTGAGAATGCGCTAGGTGACGATCAGTTTGGCTTTAGGAAAAATAAAGGGACGAGAGAGGCAATTCTGACGTTACGGGTAATAATGGAAGCAAGGCTAAAGAAAAATCAAGGCACTTTCATAGGATTTGTCGACCTGGAAAAAGCGTTCGACAATGTAAAATGGTGCAAGCTGATCTAGATTCTGAAAAAAGTAGGGGTAAGCTATAGGGAGAGACGGGTCATATACAATATGTACAACAACCAAGAGGGAATAATAAGAGTGGACGATCAAGAACGAAGTGCTCGTGTTAAGAAGGGTGTAAGACAAGGCTGTAGCCTTTCGCCCCTACTCTTCAATCTGTACGTCGAGGAAGCAATGATGGAAATAAAAGAAAGGTTCAGGAGTGGAATTAAAATACAAGGTGAAAGGATATCAATGATACGATTCGCTGATGACATTGCTATCCTGAGTGAAAGTGGAGAAGAATTAAATGATCTGCTGAACGGAATGAACAGTCTAATGAGTACACAGTATGGTTTGAGAGTAAATCGGAGAAAGGCGAAGGTAATGAGAAGTAGTAGAAATGAGAACACCGAGAAACTTAACATCAGGATTGATGGTCACGAAGTCAATGAAGTTAAGGAATTCTGCTACCTAGGCAGTAAAATAACCAATGACGGACGAAGCAAGGAGGACATCAAAAGCAGACTCGCTATGGCAAAAAAGGCATTTCTGGCCAAGAGAAGTCTACTAATATCAAATACCGGCCTTAATTTGAGGAAGAAATTTCTGAGGATGTACGTCTAGAGTACAGCATTGTATGGTAGTGAAACATGGACTGTGGGAAAACCGGAAGAGAAGAGAATCGAAGCATTTGAGATGTGGTGCTATAGACGAACGTTGAAAATTAGGTGGACTGATAAGGCAAGGAATGAGGAGGTTCTACGCAGAATCGGAGAGGAAAGGAATATGTGGAAAACACTGATAAGGAGAAGGGACAGGATGATAGGACATCTGCTAAGACATGAGGGAATGACTTCCATGGTACTAGAGGGAGATGTAGAGGGCAAAAACTGTAGAGGAAGACAGAGATTGGAAAACGTCAAGCAAATAATTGAGGACGTAGGTTGCAAGTGCTACTCTGAGATGAAGAGGTTAGCACAGGAAAGGAATTCGTGGCGGGCCGCATCAAAAAAAAAAAAAAAATAAATAAATAAATAAAATACAACCACGCCTCGACGAAAGACCCGTACCAAAGACTGGAAAGTTGCACAGGATACGCCAATATTCAAGAAAGGTAGTAGGAGTAATGCACTAAATTATAGGCCCATATCATTAATGTCAATATGCAGCAGGATTTCGGAACCTATATTGTGTTCGAACATTACGAATTATCTCGAAGAGAACGGTCTATTGACGCACAGTCAACAAGAATTTAGAAAAAATTGGGAAGTTGTCGTAAGGTCTTATGGGACCAAACTGCTGAGGTCATCGGTCTCTAAACCTGCACACTACTTAATCTAACCTAAACTAACATACGCTATGGACAACACACACACCCATGCTCGAGCGAGGACTCGAACCTCCGACGGGGAGAGTCGCGCGAACCGTAACAAGGCGCCAGAGACCAAGCGGCTACCCCGCGCGGCGAATTTAGAAAACATCATCCTTGTGAAACCCAATTAGCTCTTTACACACACGAAGTGTTGCGTGCTCTTGACAAGAGATTTCAAATTGACTCCGTATTTCTAGATTTCCAAAAGTCTTTTGACACTGTAGTCAAATTGCGTGCTTATGGAATATTCTCTCAGTTATGTGACTCGATTCGTGATTTCCTTCCAGAAAGGTCACAGATAATAGTAACTAAGGGAAGTCATCGAGTAAAGCCAGAAATGATTTCTGGCGTTTCCCAAGGCATAGGCCCTCTGCTGTTCCTTGCCTACATATACGATTTAGGAGACGGTCTGAGAAGGTTGTTTTCAGATGATGTTGTCTGTTAACGTCTAGTAAAGTCATCGTAAAATCAAAACAAACTGCATAACGGCTTAGAAAAGATATGTGTTGCGCGAAAATTGGCAATTGACTCTAAATAATGAAAAGTGTGAAGTCATCCACATGAATGCTAAAAGGAATCCGTTAAACTTGGCTTGCACAACAAATCAGTCAAATCTAAAGGCCGTAAATTCTACTAAATACCTGGGAATTACAATTACGAACAACTTAAATTGGAAAAACACACAGAAAATGTTGTGGGGAAGGTGACTCAAAGACTGCGTTTTATTGGCTGAACACTAAGAAGATGCAACAGATCTGCTAAAGAGGCTGCCCACACTGCGTTGGTCCGCTCTCTTTTGGAGTATTGCTGCGCGTTGTGGGATCCTTACCAGATATGACGGCACGGTAACTCAGCGTGTTCGGTCAGAGGGTTAGATGCCCTCTGTAATAAAAAAACTGAGGTAAGGATCAACGACGAACTGAAACGGGTGTCATGCGACGTCAGCCCCGAGCAGATACAACGACGAAAACGAACAAAATGAGATAAAAAAAAGATACTGTTAACGGAGTACATCGAGAAAATTCAAAGAAGAGCCGTATGATTTGTATTACCGAGAAATAGGGCAGAGAGTGTCACGGACATGATGTAGGCTTTGGGGTGGACATCGTTAAAACAAATGGGTTTCTCGTTGCGGCGGAATCTTCTCACGAAATTTCAGTCACCAAGTTCCTCCTCCGAATGCGAATTTTGTTGACGCCGACATACGTAAGGAGAAACGACCTTCATAATAAAATAAGGGAAATCAGAGATCTCACGGAAAGATTTAAGTATTCGTTTTCTCCGCTCACTGTTCGATATTGGAATAATAGAGTATTATTGTGAAGGTGTTTGGAGGAACCCTCTGCCAGGCACGTAAGTATAATTTGGAGAGTATCCATGTAGATGTATATATAGCTGTAGATGTATTGCCTTTAACACAAAATGCTGGAATCCGCAACATCGATGCACCAGTGTCAGTACACTCGCATCCGCAAGGCCCTTAGCTGTTCCTTATCTATATGAACGATTTGGCAGACAATCTGAGCAGCCGTCTTAGGTTGTTTGCAAATGACGCTGTCGTTTACCGAGTAGCAAAGTCACCAGAAGATCAAAATAAATTGCAAGACGATTTAGAAAAGATATATGTGTGGTGCGAAGATTGGCAATTGATCCTAAATAACGAAAAGTTTGAGGTCATTCACATGAATGCTAAAAAGAATTTGTTAAACTTAGGTTACACGATAAATCAGCCAAATCTAAAGGCCGTAAATGCAACTAAATACCTAGGAATTACAATTACGAACAACTTCAATTGGAAGGAACACATAGAAAATGTTTGGGGAAGGCTAATCAAAGACTGCGTTTTATTGGCAGGACACTTAGGAAATGTAAGAGACCTACTAAAGAGACTGCCTAAACTACGCTTGTCCGTCCTTTGTTAGAATACTGCTGTGTTGTGTGGGATCCTTACCAGATAGGGCTGACGGAGTACATCGAAAAATTCAAAGAAGGGCAGCACGTTTCATATTATTGGGAAATAGAGAAGAGAGTGACACTGAAATGATACCGGATTTGGGATGGACATCATGGAAAGAAATGCGTTTTTCGTTGCCGAGGAATATTCTCACGAAATTCCAATCACCAGCTTTCTTCTCCGAATGCGAAAATATGTTGTTGACGCCGTCCTACTTAGGGAGAAACGATCACCATGATAAAATAAGGGAAACATGTAGGTGTTCATTCTTTCCGTGCGCCGTATGAGGTAGGATTAATAGAGAATTGTTATCTTGGTTCGATGAGCCCTCTGCCGGGCACTTAAATGTGATTTGCAGAGTATCCATGTAGATGTAAATGTAGATCTGCTGCACGTTCTGTCCTGGGTACACGGTGGTTATCACGAAACGTCCGCTGCTTGAGAGGGCCCCCCGTTGAGAACGAGTGGCCGGACGGCGTGGCCGAGAGGTTCTAGGCGCTACAATCAGGAACTGCACGACCGCTACGGTCACAGGTTCGAATCCTGCCTCGGGCATGGATATGTGTGACGTCAGAAGTTAAGTCCCATAGTCCCATAGTTCTCGGAGCCATGTGAACCATTTGAGAACGAGTGGACGCAGGACATTGAAGCTTTGCAGAGAAGGACATGCTGAAGAGAAAGAACGAATGGGCCGTTGAAAGACACCCATTTTAATTTTCACATTATACGGCAACACTTGTGGACAGCGTACCATGTGTACGTTCCAGGTTACAAACCTTGCTCAATGTGAAGACCATCTAATTCCACGGCAACCTGGAACCGCACCAGAGATTGCTCTACTGCTGCCCGAGTCATCACGGATGGTTTGGTTTGTGACGATGTCTGGTTTGTGGGGCGCTCAACTGCACGGACATCAGCGCCCGTACAAAGTCCCACTTTCTATTGCACAGTCCAATTTTTACACTCACACAAGTGATGATGATGACGATGAAATGATGAGGACAACACAGACATCCAGTCCCCAGGCAGAGAAAATCCCCAAGGCGACCAGGAATAGAACCCGGGACGCCATGAGGCAGCAACGCTAGCCACAACCACGAGCCGCGGACATCTCAGGTGGGTTGTTGGCCGCCTGTCTCGCTAAGGTCACCTTCAGTCTCCAGCGTGTAATGGTGCCACGTTGACAAACTCTGTGGGTATTCGCTGCACGTTATTCCTGGACAATTCGTGTCAACGAGTTGCAACCTCCTACACAATAAAAACAGGGCGCACACTGATACCCTTAATATGAGTTAGAAACTTGAAGAGAAGAACTATCCACTGAAGTGTGTTTGTTTTCTGTGTGGCAGGCAGATATCACACAGGTTCAAATCTGGTGATATCGGTGGCCACGCAGTTTGGAACAATCAGCCAGTGATAACAGGGCAACCGAGTGATGGCACGAACAATACGTCAATACTCGCGAAGAGCAACAGCACTACTGATGCTGTTTCGATGAAACAGCTGTACGAGTAGAGCCCTGCCAGGCTTGTCCAGGTCCATGTAGACTGACCGCAATTGTAATGCACACCGGTTTGTTGTGTTTCCTACGTCGGCCTGCCAGCGCAGCACCTAACGGCAAGTCATGACGCTGACGATACTAACAACGCAAATACTTCAGAACATAGTCTGAACATCTTTCCTAGAAAGACGAGGATCCGCTCGATAAATACCGGGGCGTGTTGAAACAAAAATGGGTGAAACGGCTCTAAGCACTATGGGTCTTAACATCTGAGGTCATCAGTCCCTTAGAACTTAGAACTACTTAAACCTAACTAACCTAAGGACATCACACACATCCATGCCCGAGGCAGGATTCGAACCTGGCACCGTAGCAGCAGCGCGGTTCCGGACTGTTGAGCCTAGAACCGCTCGGCCACAGTGGCAGGCCGTGTTGAAACGTAATGCCTCAGAATTTTTGGTTTGAAAACACTTAAACTTCTCTTTAAATAAAATAAACTTTATTGATTTTCTACATCTTTATTCTTCGTGCCTACATATTGTTTTCTCAACATAGCCATCCTGTTGATGAACACATTTCTCTGAACGAGAGACTAGTTTGTTAATACACTACTGGCCACTAAAATTGCTACAACAAGAATAAATGCAGATGATAAACGGTTATTCAGTGGACAAGTCTATTATACTAGAACTGACATGTGATCGCATTTTCAAGCAATTTGGGTGCATAGATTCTGAGAAATCAGTACCCAGAAAAAACCACCTCTGGCCGAAATAACGGCCTTGATACGCCTGGGCATTGAGTCACACAGAGCTTGGATGGCGTGTACATGTACAGCTGCCCATGCAGCTTCAACGCGATACCACAGTTCATCAACAGCAGTGACTGGCTTATTGTGACGAGCCAGTTGCTCGGCCACCATTGACCAGAAGTTTTCAATTGGTAAGAGATCTGGAGAACGTGCTGGCCAGGGCAGCAATGGAACATTTTCTGTATCCAGAAAGGCCCATACAGGACCTGCAACATGCGGTCGTGCATTATCCTGCTGAAATGTAGGGTTTCGCTAGGGATTGAATGAAGAGTAGAGCCACGGGTCGTAACACATCTGAAATGTAACGTCCACTGTTCAAAGTGCCGTCAATGCGAACAAGAGGTGACCGGGACGTGTAACCAATGGCACCCCATACCATCACGCCGGGTGATACGCCAGTATGGCGATGACGAATATACGCTTCGAATGTGCGTTCACCGCGATGTCGCCAGACACGGATGCGACCATCGTGATGCTGTAAACAGAACTTGGATTCATCCGAAAAAATGACGTTTTGCCATTCGTGCACCCAGTTTCGTCGTCGAGTACACCATCGCAGGCGCTTCTGTCTGTGATGCAGCGTCAAGGGTAACCGCAGCCGTGGTCTCCGAGCTGATAGTCCATGCTGCTGCAAACGTCGTCGAACTGCTCGTGCAGATGGTTGTTGTCTTGCAAACGTCCCCATCTGTTGACTCAGGGATCGAGACGTGGCTGCACGATCCGTTACAGCCATGCGGATAAGATGCCTGTCATCTCGACAGTGATAAGAGGCCGTTGGCATCCACCACGGCATTCCGTATTACCCTCCTGAACCCACCGATTCCATATTCTGCTAACAGTCATTGGATCTCGACCAATGCGAGCAGCAATGTCGCGATACGATAAACGTAATCGTGATAGGCTACAATCCGACTTTTAACAAAGTCGGAAACGTGATGGTATGCATTTCTCCTCCTTACACGAGGCATCGCAACAACGTTTCACCAGGCAATGACGGTCAACTGCTATGAGAAATCGGTTGGAAAATTTCCTCATGTCAGCACGTTGTAGGTGTCGCCACCGGCGCCAACCTTGTGTGAATTATCTGAAAAGCTAATCATTTGAATATCACACTATCTTCTTCCTGTCGGTTAAATTTCGCGTCTGTAGCACGTCATCTTCGTGTTGTAGCAATTTTAATGGCCAATAGTGTACCATCACTGTAGGATGTCTGACTTTGTTGACGGTGCCACTACCTCAGCTCCGCTTCAACTCAATCAGAGTGGACTTCTCGAAGGTGTTCATTAAGTTTTGGAGACAGATCGTATCTGTCCCACACGCTGAGGTCACGAGAAGGAGCAACTCAGCGTCGCACATTACTGACGTCGATACAATCATCACCGTATGAAGCTTTCATTCTTCTATGGATTTCACTTGGAGGCACGTTTCTGCGGTTAGCTCGATTACAGCACGCCGTTTCTCAGGCACCGGCGTAGTGCAGCACCTCTACTACGCATGGACTCAACAAGTCGTTGAAAGTCCCCTGCAGAAATTTTGACCCATGCTGCCTCTGTAGCCGTCCATAATTGCGAAAGTGTTGCAGTTGCAGGATTTTGTGCAAGAATTGACCTCTCGATTATTTCCTATACATAACAGTTTTCGTGTCAAGTGACCTGGGTGGCCAGATCACTCGCTCGAACTGTCCAGAATGTTCTTCAAACCAATAGCGAACAACTGTGGCCCAGTGATGTCACATCATTGTTGGCCAACGAATGTCTGCAAATGGCTACGAGTAGCCGGACATAACTATTTCCGGTCAATGATCGGTTCAGTTGGACCAGAGGATCCAGGGCATTCCATGTAAACACAGCCCACACCGTTATGAAGCCACCGCCAGTTTGTACAGTGGGTTGTTGACAACTTGGGTCCATCACTGCGTGAGGTCTCCGACACACTCGAACCCTACCATCAGCTCTTGCCAAATGAAACCCATACTCATCCAATCAGGACATGGTTTTCCAGTCGTCTACGGTCCAACCTATATGGTCACTAGTCCAGGAGGGCCGCTACAGGTGATGTCATGCTGCCAGAAAAAGCACTCAGGTCGTCTTCTGCTGGCACAGTCCATTGACGCCAATCTTCGCAGCAGTGTCCTAACGGACACGATCGTCGTACGACCCACACGGATTTCTGTGGTTATTCTAGAGTGTTGCTTGTCTGTTAGCACTGGCAACTCCACTCAAACGCCGCTGCTCTCGGTCGTTAAGTGAAGGCACAGCCCGTGGTGAGAGGTAATGCCTGAAATTTGGTATTCTCGGTACACTGTTAACACTGTATCTCGAAGTGATGAATTCCCGAACGTTTTAGGAAATGGAATGTCCTATGCGTCTAGCTGCAACTGCCATTCCGCATTCAAAGTTAAATTCCCGTCGTATGGCCACAATCACGTCGGAAATCAAATGACAGCTCTGCCAGTGCACTTCATTATTATACACTATGTGATCAGAAGTATCCGGACACCCCCAAAAACACACGTTTTTCATATTAGGTGCATTGTGCTGCCACCTACTGCCAGGTACTCCATATCAGCGACCTCAGTTAGTCGTTAGAGTTGTGACTTGGCAAGACAGCCAAGCCACAGTGACGGGTAGCCGAAAGGCACGCGTTTAAGCTCACGCAGGCTGGCGTGAGGTCTGGAACAGTTAAAGGATTTGAGTCTAGCAAATAAAGTACGTAGCTGTTGGAATACTTAACTTTAATCCATAATTGGTGAACATCGGTCTGACGGTACATGCATCACAAGATTAATAGCAATTGACAATGGCGCCTTGCTAGGTCGTAGCAAATGATGTAGCTGAAGGCTATGCTAACTATGGTCTCGGCAAATGAGAGCGTAATTTGTCAGTGAACCATCGCTAGCAAAGTCGGCTGTACAACTGGGGCGAGTGCTAGGAAGTCTCTCTAGACCTGCCGTGTGGCGGCGCTCGGTCTGCAATCACTGACAGTGGCGACACGCGGGTCCGACGTATACTACCGGACCGCGGCCGATTTAAAGGCAAGCACCTAGCAAGTGTGGTGTCTGGCGGTGACACCACAGACATTGTGAGAGAGCAGAATGGGGCGCTCCGCGGAACTCACGAACGTGGTCAGGTGATTAGGTGTCACTTGTGTCATACGTCTGTACGTGAGATTTCCACATTCCTAAAGATCTCTAGGTCCAATGTTTTCAGTGCGATAGTGAAGTGGAAACGTGAAGGGACACATACAGCATAAAAGCTTACAGGCCGATCTCGTCCGTTGAGAGACAGACACCGCCGGCAGTTGAAGAGGGTCGTAATGTGTAATAGGCAGACATCTAACCAGACCATCACACAGGAATTCTGTATCAGGATCCACTGAAGCTGCTATGACAGTCAGGCGGTAGGTGAGAAAACTTGAATCTCATGGTCGAGCGGCTGCTCATAAGCCACACACCACGCCGGTTAATGCCAAACGACGCCTCGCTTGGTGTACGGAGCGTAAACATATGACGATTGAACAGTGGAAAAAAGTTGTGTGGAGTGACGAATCACGGTATACAATGTGGGCTGCACGATGGCAGGGTGTGGGTATGGCGAATGCCCGGCGAACGTCATCTGCCAGCGTGTGTAGTGCCAACAGTAAACTTCGGAGGCGGTGGTGTTGTGGTGTGGTCGCGTTTTCCATGAAGGGGGCTTTGCACCCGTTGTTGCTTTGCGTGGCACTATCAAAGCACAGGTCTACATTGATGTTTTAAGCACCTTCTTGCTTCCCACTGTTGAAGAGCAATTCGGGGATGGCGATTGCACCTTTCAGCACGATGGAACACCTGTTCGTAATGTACGGCATGTGGCGGAGTGGTTGCACGACAGTAACATCCCTGTAATGGACTGGCCTGCGCAGAGTCCTGACCCAACTCCTATAGAACACTTTTGGGATGTTTTGTCACGCTGACTTCGTGCCAGGCTTCACCGACTGACATCGATACCTCTCCTCAGTGCAGCACTCCGTGGAGAATGGGCTGCCATTCCCCAATAAACCTTCCAGCACCTGATTGAACGTAAGCCTGCGAGAGTGGAAGGTGGCATCGAGGCTAAGGGTGGGCCAATGCCGTACTGAATTCCAGCATTACCTATGGAGGGCGCAACGTACTTGTAAGTCATTTTCAGCCAGGTGTCCGATAACTTTTGATGACAAAGTGTACCTTCTATGCGCTATACTACTACCATTTGTATATGTGCATAGAATCCCCCAGGCTGTGGCTAAGTTATGTCTCCGCAGTATCCTTTCTTCCGGGAGTGCTAGTTCTGCAAGGTTCGCAGGAGAGCTTCTGTGAAGTTTGGAAGGTAGGAGACATGGTACTGGCAGAAGTAAAGCTGTGAGGACGGGGTGTGAGACGTGCTTGGGTAGCTCAGTTGGTAGAGCACTTGCCGGCGAAAGGCAAAGGTCCCGAGTTCGAGTCTCAGTCCGGCACACAGTTTTAATCTGCCAGGAAGTTTTGTATACGTGCATATCGGTATCGCATGACTTTTGTAGCCTCAGTGTAGTTACGTTATACGAGGGTTGTTTTTTAAGTAAGGGCTGTTTTTATTTTTAAAAAAAGATACAAATACTTTTGTAAAAAACTTTTATTTTCTGATTCTACACACTTTTACCTATTTTTCTACATAGTTGCCTTGTTTATTTAAGCACTTGTCATACCGTGCAACTAAGTTTTTGATTCCCTCTTCAAAGAATTCGGCCGCCTGCTCCGACAGCCAAGAGTTCACGTCCGCTTTCACTTCATCGTCATCATTGAAGCGCTGCCCGCCAAGATGGTGTTTCAGGTACCGGAAAAGGTGAAAATCGCTAGGAGCAAGGTCGGGGCTGTATGGTGCATGGTCCAAAACTTCCCAACCAAAAGAATCAATCAAATCCCGAGTTTTTTGAAAGGCGTGAGGCCTAGTGTTATCGTGCAGGAGCAAAACTCCTTTTGTCAGCATGCCGCGCCTTTTGTTTTGAATTGCTCTGCGGAGCTTCTTTAGAGTTGCACAGTAGGCATCTGGGTTGATTGTCGTTCCTCGTGGCATAAAGTCCACTAGCAAAACACCGCGCCGGTCCCAGAACACAGTTGCCATAATCTTGCGCTTTGACAGCGTCTGTTTGGCTTTGACCTTGACGGGTGAGGTTGTGTGTCGCCATTCCATCGATTGTCGCTTGCTTTCGGGAGTGATACGGGATACCCATGTTTCATCTCTAGTGACAATTTGACTCAACATGACATCCCCTTCTTCCTCGTAACGAATCGAAAAGTCCAATGAAGTGGCAAATCTCTTCCCTTTGTGGTCCTCTGTGAGGAGTCTGGGTACCCACCGATAACACAGTTTCTTAAAGTTTAAATTTTCAGAAAAATTTTGTACAAAACCGATCTTGAAACTTGTGGAAATTCCAAAGAAAGAGTGGAAATTGTGAATCTTCTGTCCTCACGAATCTTTGTTTCGACTGCAGCCACCAAATCATCAGTGATCACAGAGGGCCGGCCTGAGCGTTCTTCGTCATGGACGTTTTGACGGCCATTTTTAAACTCTCTAACCCATTGACGCACTTTACCTTCACTCATTGCATTCAAGCCATAAACTTCTGTTAACTGACGATGAATTTCTGCAGCTGATAGGCTTCTCGCGGTCAAAAAACGCATCGCTGACCGTATCTCTCACGCGGCGGGCGATTCAATAATCGTAAACATAATAAAGTAGCACAGCGATGCGCACACGTCAGCTACAGAGCTGCAACTTGCATCAGCGTGAACAGGAAGGATGCCGGCAAGTGGCGCGGTGGCTTGTTGCGGCGTCCGCGCGAACTACGGGACTATACGCGCGAACGGCCCTTACTTAAAAAACAACCCTCGTATACCGGCATGAAACTCGACTGAATAATATGCATCAGATGCAATACCTGAACCGATTTGAGAACATAATAAAAAGTTATGAAGCATTTCTTCTCAGCACATCTTCGAGCTGTTCCGTCTACACTGACGCAAATAGCGGAAATTTAGGTATAGCCAGCCTGCATTGTCTGCGATGTCATTAATATCCAAACTGACCAGCAAGGGTCCCAGTACACTTCCCTGGGACCCACGTGAACGTGCCCCTACATCTGTCGATGACTTTCCATCCGAGGTAACACGCAGTGCCCTCCCTGCAGCGAAATCCCCAATCCAGCCACAGACATTGCTTGATACCCCAAACGGTTGTACTTTCGATAATAAGCGTACGCGTGGCCCTGAATGCGGCAGTCTGAGGTACGTACACTCGCACTCGAGCATCTAATCATCAGAGCGCTGATTCCTTGCGCTGACGCCGAGAGTCCGAAGTGCTGCTTGCAGATTTGGGATCGCGTTGTGGATCCCCTTTCCTATCGGCAGCGGACTCTGCTCACAGATTAACTCGCTATCAGGGGAAACAAATCTGTTCGCCTTTATAATAGCCGCAAGGTTTTTTGAACCAGTCGCCTCCAACAGGTCCAGTTTGTAACCCTTACTCACTTCGTGTAGCAATTCTACTTCATCCACTTTACGTGGCGTATGATGTAAGAGCAACAGATGTTCAGCAAACGTGGAATTGTACACGTTTTCCTCATTTTCACCTAACATGTGTTCTTTATATCTTACTTTAATTGGTCTACATGTGTCCATTGTAATAGTTGGGGCAGTCTAGTTCTTTCCGTGCCCCAATAATATGAATCACTCTTTGTTTCAAGCTATTATTTACGGAAAAGGCAACTCTGTAACCATATTGCTTCTGTAGAAGACTCCTTACCTTATTTGATACGTTCCCCAAAAATGGAATAGAAATAAAGTTATTACCCTCATTCTTTTTCGTCCTGTTATCTCCTAAGATGGAACATTTTACAGCTGTTTTTTTCCAACAATTTGGTCAATTAACTTAGGGCCATATCCATTGTTACTGGTTATAGATTTTACTAAAGATATTTATTTTTCTAAACAATTCTTTTTCTAAACAATTCTCTTACGTTAAGGTAACATATTGTATTTTTCTTTAGACTTGGGTGAAGCTGTCTCTCAGTCACCAACCTAAAGAAAATTGATCTGACGTAGCACACTCATTTGCGATCGCATCAGCGATAAAGCCAGAGGGAAATATCCAGAAGATTCCTTATATTTCATAAACGGTTTGAGATATAGAAATGGGATTTTGGCAAACATCACACAAAGGGAGAATATTTTGTGGTTATTACGCAAAACTTCATCATCTACCGTGTTAGTCCACTAACTACAGACTTTTTCGATGAAAGAATATAGTTTTTAAGGGTCACCAATAACTGGTGAAATGAGAAATGCTATGGGTTTTGGAATAGCATAAGTGAAGATTATACACATTTATTTTGTACCAAGGATGTGCTTTTTCACGAGATGCTGACCTCACTTGTCCTCAGTTGCCCACTCAATAAACTTAATAAACAACTGTTTGAGGATTCTCTTGCAATTGCGTCTGCGAGATGCTTTAAATAGTTTCCACAATGAAATATTGTCTCAAAATATGGTAGAAAACCCAATGAAATTCTGCTCGTATGCAAAGTACACCAGTGGCAAAAAACGGTCAATACCGTCACTGCGCGATAGCGATGGAAATGTTACCGATGATGCTGCCACTAAAGCGGAGTTACTAAATACAGTTTTCCGTAATTCCTTCACGAAAGAAGACAAACTAAATATTCCAGAATTCGAAACCAGTACAGCTGTTAGCATGAGTGACATAAAAGTAGATATCTTAGGTGTTGTGAAACAACTCAAATCACTTGAGAAAGGCAAGTCTTCCGGTCCAGATGGTATACCAATCAGGTTCCTTTCAGAGTATGCAGACACAATAGCGCCTTTCTTAGCAATCATACACAACCGCTCATTTGACGAAAGGTCTGTTCCTAAAGACTGGAAAGTAGCACAGGTCACACCAATATTCAAGAAAGGAAATAGGAGTAACCCATTGAATTACAGACCTCAATTTGCAGTAGGATTTTGGAGCATATACTGTACTCGAACATAATGAATCACCTTAAAGAAAATGACTTACTGATACATAACCAACACGGATACGGAAAATATCGTTCTTGTGCAACACAGCTAGCTCTTTATTCCAATGAACTAATGAGTGCTGTCGACAAGGGATCTCAGATCGATTCCATATTCCTAGATTTCCAGAAGGCTTTTCATACAATTCCTCACAAGCGACTATTAATCAAATTGCGTGCATGTGGAGTATCGTCTCAATTGTGTGACTGGATTCGTGATTTCCTCTCAGAGAGGTCACAGTTCGTAGTGATAGAAATCATCTATTAGAACAGAAGAGATATCTGGCGTTCCACAAAGTACTGTCATAGGCCCTGTGCTGTTCCTTATTCATATAAATGATCTAGGTGATAATCTGAGCAGCCCCCTTCGACTGTTCGAAGATGACGCTGTAATTTACCGTCTAGTAAAGTCATCAGACGATCAATTTCAGTTACAAAATGATCTAGAGAAAATTTCTGTATGGTGCGAAAAGTGGCAATTGACGCTAAACAAAGAAAAGTGCGAGGTCATCTACATGGGTACTAAAAGAAATCCGATAAATTTTGAGTATACGATAAATCGCACAAATGTAAGGGCTGTCAGTTCGACTAAATACCTACGAATTACATTTGCGAGCAACTTAAATTGGAAAGACCACATAGATAATATTGTGGGGAAGGCGAAACAAAGACTGCGCTTTGTTGCCAGAACACTTAGAAGATGCGACAAACCCACTAAAGAGACAGCCTACATTACATTTATCCGTCCTCTGCTGGAATACTGCTGCGCGGTGTGGGATCCTTACCAGGTAGGATTGGCGGAGGACATCGAAAAAGTGCAAAGAATGGCAGCTCGTTTCGTGTTACCGCGCAATAGGGGTGAGTGTCACTGACATGATACGCGAGTTGGGGTGGCAGTCACTGAAATAAAGGCGGTTTTCTTTGCGGCGAGATCTATTTACGAAATTTCAATCACCAACTATCTCTTCTGAATGTTAAAATATTTTGTTGACATCCACCTACGTAGGGAGAAATGATCACCATAATAAAATAAGAGAAATCAGAGCTCGAACGGAAAGATTTAGGTGTTCCTTTTTCCCACGCGCCATTCGAGAGTGGAATGGTAGAGAAGTACTATGAAAATGGTTCGATGAACCCTCTGCCAGGCACTTAAGTGTGAAGTGCAGAGTAATCATGTAGATTTAGATGTAGACAAATCAAAAGTCGATACTATAAAATTTTGCTTCTGCGCCATCACGTTTCACGCCATTGCCAGTCTACATTTTATATCCTCTCTACTTCGGCCATCATCAGTTATTTTGCTGATCAAATAGCAAAAATCATCAACTACTTTAAGTGGATCGTTTCCTAATCTAATTCCCTTAGCATCACCTGGTTTAATTCGACAACATTGAATTATGTTTTGCTTTTGTTGATGTTCGTCCTACACCCTTATTTCAAGACACTGTTCAACTCCTCTTCCAAGTTCATTGCTATCTTTGATAGACTTACAATATAATCGACAAACCTCAAAGCTTTTATTTCTTTTCCCGGCGCTATAATTGCTCCTACAATCCCAGGATACACAACTCTTTTTCCCCACATTCTGTTCATTACCTCCTCATTAATTACGTGGTCTACCCATATTCTTCTGCAGCACCACATTTCGAAAGCTTCTATTCTCTTCTTGCCTAAACTATTTATCGTCCATGTTTCACTTCCATACAAGGCTACACTCCAGTGAAACACTTTCAGAAAAGATTTCCTAACACTTACATTTACATTCGACGTTAACAAATTTCTTTTCTTCAAAAACGGTTCTCTTGCTGCTGCCAATGTACGTTTTATATCCTCTCTACTTCGGTCATCATCAGTTATTTTTCTGTCCAAATACCAAAACTCATCTACTACATTACGTGTCTCGTTTCCTAATCTATGTTATGTGAGTAAGAAGTTTCGTACAAGAAACACAATTTGCTCTTATGGTTCGAAAGTTTGCGTTGTTTTCCATAAGGGTGATAGGACGTCAAACGGGCCGACTTGGAGCAGGTGAGGCACCACAGAAAATTTTAATTTCCACATTCTATACTCCCCCCCCCCCCCCCCCCCCCCCCCATGAACCATGGACCTTGCCGTTGGTGGGGAGGCTTGCGTGCCTCAGCGATACAGATAGCCGTATCGTTGGTGCAACCACAACGGAGGTGTATCTGTTGAGAGGCCAGACAAACGTGTGGTTCCTGAAGAGGGGCAACAGCCTTTTCAGTAGTTGCAAGGGCAACAGTCTGGATGATTGGCTGATCTGGCCTTGTAACAATAACCAAAACGGCCTTGCTGTGCTGGTACTGCGAATGGCTGAAAGCAAGGGGAAACTACAGCCGTAATTTTTCCCGAGGACATGCAGCTTTACTGTATGATTAAATGATGATGGCGTCCTCTTGGGTAAAATATTCCGGAGGTAAAATAGTCCCCCATTCGGATCTCCGGGCGGGGACTACTCAAGAGGATGTCGTTATCAGGAGAAAGAAAACTGGCGTTCTACGGATCGGAGTGTGGAACGTCAGATCCCTTAATCGGGCAGGTAGGTTAGAAAATTTAAAAAGGGTAATGGATAGGTTGAAGTTAGATGTAGTGGGAATTAGTGAAGTTCGGTGGCAGGAGGAACAAGACTTCTGGTCAGGTGACTACAGGGTTATAAACACAAAATCAAATAGGGGTAATGCAGGAGTAGGTTTAATAATGAATAGGAAAATAGGAATGCGGGTAAGCTACTACAAACAGCATAGTGAACGCATTATTGTGGCCAAGATAGATACGAAGCCCACACCTACTACAGTAGTACAAGTTTATATGCCAACTAGCTCTGCAGATGACGAAGAAATTGAAGAAATGTATTATGAAATAAAAGAAATTATTCAGATTGTGAAGGGAGACGAAAATTTAATAGTCATGGGTGACTGGAATTCGAGTGTAGGAAAAGGGAGAGAAGGAAACATAGTAGGTGAATATGGATTGGGGCTAAGAAATGAAAGAGGAAGCCGCCTGGTAGAATTTTGCACAGAGCACAACATAATCATAACTAACACTTGGTTTAAGAATCATGAAAGAAGGTTGTATACATGGAAGAACCCTGGAGATACTAAAAGGTATCAGATAGATTATATAATGGTAAGACAGAGATTTAGGAACCAGGTTTTAAATTGTAAGACATTTCCAGGGGCAGATGTGGACTCTGACCACAATCTAATGGTTATGACCTGTAGATTAAAACTGAAGAAACTGCAAAAAGGTGGGAATTTAAGGAGATGGGACCTGGATAAACTGAAAGAACCAGAGGTTGTACAGAGTTTCAGGGAGAGCATAAGGGAACAATTGACAGGAATGGGGGAAAGAAATACAGTAGAAGAAGAATGGGTAGCTTTGAGGGATGAAGTAGCGAAGGCAGCAGAGGATCAAGTAGGTAAAAAGACGAGGGCTAATAGAAATCCTTGGGTAACAGAAGAAATATTGAATTTAATTGATGAAAGGAGAAAATATAAAGATGCAGTAAATGAAGCAGGCAAAAAGGAATACAAACGTCTCAAAAATGAGATCGACAGGAAGTGCAAAATGGCTAAGCAGGGATGGCTAGAGGACAAATGTAAGGATGTAGAGGCCTATCTCACTAGGGGTAAGATAGATACTGCCTACAGGAAAATTAAGGAGACCTTTGGAGATAAGAGAACGACTTGTATGAATATCAAGAGCTCAGATGGAAACCCAGTTCTAAGCAAAGAAGGGAAAGCAGAAAGGTGGAAGGAATATATAGAGGGTCTATACAAGGGCGATGTACTTGAGGACAATATTATGGATATGGAAGAGGATGTAGATGAAGATGAAATGGGAGATATGATACTGCGTGAAGAGTTTGACAGAGCACTGGAAGACCTGAGTCGAAACAAGGCCCCCGGAGTAGACAACATTCCATTGGAACTAATGACGGCCTTGGGAGAGCCAGTCCTGACAAAACTCTACCATCTGGTGAGCAAGATGTATGAAACAGGCGAAATACCCCCCCCAGGGGGTCCACAACTCTTTTGTGGACACGTGCGTAGCGAGCACGGGACCCCGAGCTAATGTGGCCCTCCTTCCTTTTCCGGGCTGCATACCTTCCCTTCCCTTCCCTTTCCGCATCCCTCCCCGTCCCCCATCTTCGCCCCCCCCCCCTCACCTCTGTCTCTTTCCTTCCTTTCTCCCCCTCTGGGAGTATGGTTTGTGCCTACGTCCGGAGACGGACGCTCGAAAGTGTTCCAAATTCCTTGCTCTTACACTCGCCAGTCCTCGTCCTTCCTCTGTCCTTCTCTTTTCCTTCCCTCTTCTCCTTGCCCTTTTCTCCGCTACGGCGTTTGAGACCCCCTCTTCTTTCCTTTCCCTTTCTCTTCTTTCCTCCCTGTGCGTGTCTGAAGGCCGACCCACGCACTTCCATGCGTAGCCGGTGACGGGGTAACGCGTAATTCCCCGCCCCGGGTAGACAGGTAGGACACGTACGTACCCCCTGGTAAAGGCCAGGCCCAGGGAGGGGTGATTACCCGAGCTGATACCTTCCGAAAGTGCCGATTGGTCCCTCCGTCCGTTTGTCGGGAGGTGTGACCTGAGGTGTGAACAATCACCTAAGGCGGGTGTGCCCTCGGTGAGGGCCCCCACAAGGGAGGAGCGCGCCATCGGAGACGCCGGTAATCATGGGGGATTCTTCCGCAATGGTTTCCTCACCTTCCACTATGTCTGCTCACAAACGTAAGTTCACTGAGTCTCAGCCACAGACGGTTCTTCCATCGTTGCCACAGTTCCTTGTTGTTTCTCGGTCTGACGAAGGTCACGACTTTTCCACGGTCAACCCTTTCATTATTCAGAAAGGTGTCGACGCAATTGCGGGTCCTGTAAAGTCTTGTTCCAGATTACGGAATGGCACCCTGTTGTTAGAAACACACAGTGCCCTCCAGGCTCAAAAATTGCTGCGTACTTCTCTGCTCCACACCTTCCCTGTCCGGGTGGAACCGCACCGTACCTTAAATTCCTCGCGTGGAGTCGTTTATACGCGCTCCCTCGATGGATTGTCTGACGAAGAAATTCAGCACTATCTGTCTGACCAAGGCGTCACGGCTGTTCATCGGGTTATGAAAAGGGTTGACTCGAACATCATTCCAACCCGCACTGTCTTCTTGACATTTGACAAAGTTCAACTCCCATCAAAAATCAAAGCAGGCTATGAGATAATTTCCGTTCGCCCTTATGTCCCAAACCCTACGCGTTGCTATCGATGTCAGCGGTTCAATCACACCAGCCAGTCCTGTTCCAATCCGGCCAAATGTGTTACGTGTGGCAGGGATGCCCATGAGGGTGCTTGTCCACCTCCATCCCCTCGCTGCATCAACTGTATGGGTGACCACGCTGCTTCCTCTCGAGATTGCCCTGTTTTTAAGGACGAAAAGCTGATCCAGGAAATAAGAGTGAAGGAAAAGGTGTCGACCTTTGCTGCTCGAAAGTTACTCGCCAGTCGACAGCCCACCGTGCCTCAGAAAGGAAAATACAGCGCTGTCCTTGCTTCTCCTCGGCCAACAAAGGAGGCGGCCACGCAGACTTGCGATCTCACATTTAGTACCACGGTCGTCAGATCGGCCAGCGCAAAGATCGCCCGTTCAACCTCACCTCTTTCGCCTGCCCACTCTATGGCTCACCCTTCGTCGGGTTCTGCTAAATCTCGAGCCCAAAAGTCAGACGCCAAGTCTTCCAAAAAAGAGCATTCTCGTGAAGAGTTTTTACGTACTGCAACTTCACAACCATCGGTTCCTCAATCGTCTAAACATACCTCCAAGAAGGCTACGAAGAAACACAGTTCCTCTCCTTCTCCGCCAAGGCGTGTCCCATCTACAGCACCACCTGGCGGAAATCGCCCTCGGCCATCTTCTGTGTCGCCGAGGCGCACTGTTGGTGGCCGGTCAACTGGCCGATCGTTGGTGGCAGGAGCTGCTCCTGACCAACCTATGGATCAGGATCTTCTGCCTTCGACTGAATGCCATTCCATCCTGTCGGTCGCAAGCTCTGAGCAGTCGTTGAGTTGACAGCACCCTTGGTGACGTCCCTCCATTTCTGTTCACCCTATGTCCATTATCCACTGGAATATCCGCGGCATTCGCGCCAATCGGGAGGAATTGTCGATCCTCTTACGATCCTACTCGCCGGTCATCTTCTGTCTTCAGGAAACAAAGCTGCGTCCCCATGACCGCTTTGTTCTCCCTCATTTTCAGTCCGTCCGATATGACCTCCCCTCTGTTGAAGGCACTCCAGCCCATGGAGGACTCATGATTCTGCTCCATGATACTCTCCATTATCACCCAATCCCCTTAAACACTTCCTTCCAAGCTGTCGCCGTCCGTCTTTCACTTTCTGGATACACGTTCTCTCTTTGTACGGTATACATTCCATCGTCTACACCAATGGCACGAGCTGATCTCCTTCATCTTCTTGATCAGCTTCCACCCCCCTATTTGCTGGTTGGGGACTTCAATGCCCACCACCCGCTTTGGGGATCTCCACATCCTTGTCCACGTGGCTCACTATTGCTAGACGTCTTCCACCAAGCGGATCTAGTCTGCCTCAACACTGGGGTCCCCACATTTTTGTCTGCCTCCACGGCAAATTTATCCCATTTGGACCTTGCGGTCGGTACTGTTCCGCTAGCTCGGCGCTTCGAATGGTTCGCCCTTGATGATACACACTCGAGTGACCACTTTCCATGTGTTCTTCGACTGCAGCCTCAACTGCCATATATGCGCTCGCGACGCTGGAAGTTTGCCCAAGCCGATTGGACACTTTTTTCGTCTCTAGCGACATTCGATGACCGTCGCTTTCCCAGCGTCGACGATGAGGTCACACATTTTACCGACGTTATTCTCACAGCTGCGGAACGTTCAATACCACGCACCTCCGAATTGCCCCGGCGCCCTCCAGTCCCTTGGTGGAACGAGGCATGCCGTGCCGCAATACGTGAGCGGCGACGTGCTCTTCGCATTTTCCGTCACCATCCAACTTTGTCCAACTGTATCCGATATAAGCAGCTCCGTGCGCGATGCCGTCGCGTCATCCGCGATAGCAAGAAGGCAAGCTGGAAATTCTTTACTAGCTCATTTAACAACTTCACTCCCTCCTCTGAAGTTTGGAGTCGGCTTCGACGGTTCTCAGGAGCGCCTAGTTTCTCCCCGGTCTCTGGGCTCACTGTCGCGCATGATACCTTAGTGGACCCCGTCGCAATTTCTAACTCATTGGGTCAGCACTTTGCTGAGATTTCGAGCTCTTCAAATTACCCGCCGGCGTTTCTCCCGAAGAAACGTGCAGCGGAAGTGCGACATCTTGCTTTCTCCTCTCAAAATCGCGAAAGCTACAATACTGTTTTCTCCATGCGCGAACTCCAACATGCACTCTCTTCTTCTCGCTCCTCCGCCCCAGGACCGGATGGTATCCATGTCCAAATGTTGCTGCATTTATCAACCCATAGCCTGCGTTACCTCCTTCGCCTTTATAATCGAATTTGGACCGACAGTACCTTTCCCAGGCGATGGCGGGAAGCTATTGTCGTTCCCGTTCCGAAACCTGGAAAGGACAAACATCTCCCCTCTAGCTATCGCCCCATTTCTCTCACGAGTAGTGTCTGTAAGGTTTTAGAGCGTATGGTGAATTACCGTTTAGCTTGGTGGCTGGAGTCCCGCAGTCTTTTAACACCTGCCCAATGCGGATTCCGAAAGCATCGTTCTGCTGTTGACCATCTTGTTGCTCTCTCCACTTATATCATGAACAATTTTCTCCGGAAACGCCAAACGGTAGCAATATTTTTTGATCTGGAGAGAGCGTACGATACCTGTTGGAGGACAGGCATCCTCCGTACACTGTTCTCTTGGGGCTTTAGAGGCCGGCTGCCCCTTTTTCTTCGCGAATTTATGGCAGAGCGCACATTTAGGGTGCGGGTGAACACTACTCTCTCCCGTACTTTCTCCCAAGAAAACGGGGTACCCCAGGGCTCCGTGCTGAGTGTTGTACTGTTTGCCATCGCCATTAATCCAATTATGGATTGTCTCCTTCCTGATGTCTCGGGCTCCCTCTTTGTGGACGATTTTGCGATCTACTACAGCTCTCAACGGACCAGCCTTCTTGAAAGACGTCTTCAAGGATGTCTCGATCGCCTCCACTCGTGGAGCATCGAAACCGGCTTCCGTTTCTCACCCAGTAAGACCGTTTGTGTTAATTTTTGGCGACGTAAGGAGTTTCTTCCGCCCTCCTTACATCTAGGCCCTGTCAACCTTCCGTTTTCCGACGTCGCTAAATTCTTGGGTCTTATGTTTGACAGAAAACTGTGCTGGTCCTCCCACGTTTCCTATCTTTCGGCTCGCTGTCTGCGTTCCCTTAACACCCTCCGTGTCCTGAATGGTACCTCTTGGGGAGCGGACCGAGTGGTCCTTCTCCGCCTCTATCGCGCTTTAGTGCGCTCGAAATTGGATTATGGAAGCATAGTCTACTCCTCTGCTCGGCCGCCTATTCTTCGGCGACTCGACTCTATCCACCACCGCGGATTACGTTTAGTGTCTGGAGCTTTTTACACCAGCCCTGTGGAACGCCTTTATGCTGAGACTGCTGAACCTCCGCTGTCCAATCGGCGGGCAGTCCTTCTGAGTCGTTATGCTAGCCATCTGTCTTCCATGCCTGCTAATCCAGCCCATAACCTTTTTTTCGACGCCTCCTTTGATGTCTGGTATTCAGGCCGCTCCTCCTCCCTACTACCCCCGGGAGTCCGCTTCCGTCAACTGCTCCATTCTCTTTCCTTCCGCTTTCCCAAAACCTTCTTGACAACTTGGGGTACAGCACCGCCTTGGCACCGTCCCCGAATCGACTTGCTCAGAGACCTATGTCAATTTCCCAAGGATGGTACCCCTACACTTGTTTACCGTCGGGCATTTGCTGCTCTATGTGCACAAATGACGGAAGCCACATTTATTTACACCGATGGCTCGAAAACATCGTTAGGTGTAGGGAGTGCCTATATTGTTGGCGACACCCCAACTCACTTTCGGCTTCCCGACCAGTGTTCGGTTTATACTGCGGAGCTTTACGCTGTTCTCCAGGCTGTCCACTACATCCGCCGCCATCAGCGGATACAGTACGTAATCTGCTCCGATTCTCTCAGCTCTCTCCTAAGTCTCGAAGCTCTTTACCCTGTGCACCCTCTGGTCCACCGGATTCAGGACTGTCTGCGCTTGCTCCACCTGGGGGGCGTCTCAGTGGCGTTCCTCTGGCTCCCGGGACACGCTGGTATCTGTGGAAATGAGGCGGCCGATATAGCGGCCAAGGCTGCAGTCTCTCTTCCTCGGCCAGCTATTCAGTCTCTTCCGTTTACCGATCTACGGAGCGTTTTATGTCGCCAAGCTGCTCATTTATGGCATGCGCATTGGTCAACACTTCCCCACAATAAATTGCGGGAAGTGAAAGCCCTTCCTTGCGCTTGGACCTCTTCCTCCCGAACGCGTCGTCGGGAGGAGGTAATTTTAGCTCGACTCCGGATAGGGCACTGTCTTTTTAGTCATCGACATCTTTTAAGCGGTGATCCTCCCCCACTCTGTCCCCACTGCTCTCAGCTGTGGACGGTCAGACACCTTTTAATTGAATGCCCCTATTTTAATCCGTTACGCTCCCGTCTACAGCTATCGCCTGATCTATCGTCGATTTTAGCAGATGACACGCGCTCAGCTGACCGCGTTCTACAGTTTATTAGTGACAGTGAAATGACGTCAGTCATTTGAAGCTTTTTTTTGGGGGACAACCAACCCCTTTCTGTAGTGGATTTTTAAGCATTCCTTCTGCCTTTAGTTACTCAAATTTTATGATTTTGTTCCCATTGCTGCTGATTTTAAATTTCGTTTTTTTCCTGTTTTCTATGTCACGGGCTGGGCGCTAATGACCATAGAAGTTTTGCGCCCTAAAACCACAACCAAAAAAAAAAAAAAAAAAAGGCGAAATACCCTCAGACTTCAAGAAGAATATAATAATTCCAATCCCAAAGAAAGCAGGTGTTGACAGATGTGAAAATTACCGAACTATCAGTTTAATAAGTCACAGCTGCAAAATACTAACACGAATTCTTTACAGACGAATGTAAAAACTAGTAGAAGCCAACCTCGGGGAAGATCAGTTTGGATTCCGTAGAAACACTGGAACACGTGAGGCAATACTGACCTTACGACTTATCTTAGAAGAAAGATTAAGGAAAGGCAAACCTACGTTTCTAGCATTTGTAGACTTAGAGAAAGCTTTTGACAATGTTGACTGGAATACTCTCTTTCAAATTCTAAAGGTGGCAGGGGTAAAATACAGGGAGCGAAAGGCTATTTACAATTTGTACAGAAGCCAGATGGCAGTTATAAGAGTCGAGGGACATGAAAGGGAAGCAGTGGTTGGGAAGGGAGTAAGACAGGGTTGTAGCCTCTCCCCGATGTTGTTCAATATGTATATTGAGCAAGCAGTAAAGGAAACAAAAGAAAAATTCGGAGTAGGTATTAAAATTCATGGAGATGAAATAAAAACTTTGAGGTTCGCCGATGACATTGTAATTCTGTCAGAGACAGCAAAGGACTTGGAAGAGCAGTTGAATGGAATGGACAGTGTCTTGAAAGGAGGATATAAGATGAACATCAACAAAAGCAAAACAAGGATAATGGAATGTAGTCGAATTAAGTCGGGTGATGCTGAGGGAATTAGATTAGGAAATGAGGCACTTAAAGTAGTAAAGGAGTTTTGCTATTTGGGGAGCAAAATAACTGATGATGGTCGAAGTGGAGAGGATATAAAATGTAGGCTGGCAATGACCAGGAAAGCGTTTCTGAAGAAGAGAAATTTGTTAACATCCAGTATTGATTTAAGTGTCAGGAAGTCGTTTCTGAAAGTATTCGTATGGAGTGTAGCCATGAATGGAAGTGAAACATGGACGATAAATAGTTTGGACAAGAAGAGAATAGAAGCTTCCGAAATGTGGTGCTACAGAAGAATGCTGAAGATTAGATGGGTAGATCACATAACTAATGAGGAAGTATTGAATAGGATTGGGGAGAAGAGAAATTTGTGGCACAACTTGACCAGAAGAAGGAATCGGTTGGTAGGACATGTTCTGAGGCATCAAGGTATCACCAATTTAGTATTGGAGGGCAGCGTGGAGGGTAAAAATCGTATAGGGAGACCAAGAGATGAATACACTAAGCAGATTCAGAAGGATGTAGGTTGCAGTAGGTACTGGGAGATGAAAAAGCTTGCACAGGATAGAGTAGCATGGAGAGCAGCATCAAAACAGTCTCAGGACTGAAGACCAGAACAACAAACATCTATACTTTTACTAATAAATTCATAAAACTTTGTCAACATGATCAGGAAGGATTCAGGATTCACAGTTATAGCAGTGGAAGTCCAGAAACATAACAAAATAATTTTTTTTTACATGTGAAGTTTCAGCATTTTTTTCACATGCAGTTAGCTGCATTTGTTGCTGTAGGTACACTTTTCTTCATAAGTGAGAGAGATTCTTCGATGAATTTTGCACAGCATACAAACCATACTTACAGGTGCATGAAACTCCAGAATTTATTTACTTTATGAAAAAATGAGTCAGCTGTTACATATTAAACTTAATGTTTTTAAAAGACTCAAATTTTATAGTTAATTATCTCAATTTTTACCACAGTTTTTAATATATTTGGAAAATTCTAGAGTTTTACATTAAGATGTTTCTGTTTAATAAGCATACCAAGTTTGAAAGTGATAGGATATTTATTTCGGATGTTACACGTAGCTAAGTACAGAAATTTGTATTTTGCGGAAAATGGCTGTTAAAGTTTCTGCTTGTATTTGGCATTGTTTTAGAACTGTCCAGCACCATAAGCAGGTTCTCTTTCATTTTATAAATCGGTATCTTCCTTTTCACATTCCTATGGGGCACTCTTCTTGAATTTATCACCTCCAAAAATGATTTATCTGCTTTCACTATACGCTGTCTCTCTATCACAGACACTGCTTTACTGCAGTTCACTTCGGGCATAATTCCCATTTTCTATAAAACATATTTCCTGCTTTGCACACAATCATTAAAACATGAAACTGCATCATAAACACCAATAATAAGTGCATTTCTTCCTAGAAAAATCGTTTTTGGCAATCTTTCCCATACACACTGATTGAAACTTTCATTTGGGTTTTGTGTACCGCCATGAAGACATTTCTTCAATAAGTTTTCGTTTTCAAGATCCGTGAATATAGGTTTGATGGCGTCCTTTGTTCCACGTATGACAGTCTCTGGCGCAAATATAAACATTCGAATTATACAGAGCAAAATACGCTTACGTATGACAGAAGAATGCAGTGCAATGGGGTGTGGCGTTTGGTACATTTAAGACCAAATAATATCCCTTATAATGTCTCAAATGTATGTGTTTTATACACCAAACTATTAAGGAAGATGCGCGCTACAAAATAGGTATATTCTTCAAAACTCGAATTTTTTAAATTTTTGAAGTCCTCGCCCCCTTAATCTGTCGGCAGTGATTTCTGAATGTGTCTCATACGTTGCGCTCAGTAGAGGAATGCCTCTATAGTTTCCACAGTTGCCTCGGTCCTGTTTCATCTGGCGCAATATCGACCTACAGCGCGGATGTGGAGCATCGCACCGAACTCACAGTTAGAAATTTTGCTGCGTCGGAATTCGGCCTTCTCTGATGCAAGGCTGTATCAGATTGATAACATGTGCGTTGTTTGGCGTGCGATGACGTCGGTGGAGTTGGCCTCTGATGCCAACACGGCGCTCAGGTTTCGGCCTCATCGCGCCAGAAGGAACGTCTGAAATCACAGTCCGCGCGCCTACAGCAAGTCGCACGGCTGCGGGCTGTCTTTATTCCACAGCGTGCAGTTGAATCGCATATTTTTTAATGGGTGGGAAATTGATGGAAAATTATACAGGGTGGTCTATTGATCGTGACCGGGCCAAATATCTTACGAAATAAGCATCAAACGAAAAAACTACAAAGAACGGAACTTGTCTAGCTTGAAGGGCAAAACCAGTTGGTGCTATGGTTAGCCCGCTAGATGGCGCTGCCAAACGTCAAACGGATATCAACTGCGTTTTCTTAAATAGGAACCCCCATTTTTGTTACATATTCATGTAGTACGTAAGGAAATACGAATGTTTTAGTTGGACCACTTTTTTCGCTTTGCTTTAGGTGGCGCTGTAATAGTCACAAACATATGGCTCACAATTTTAGACGAAGTTGGTAACAGGTAAGTTTTATAAATTAAAATACAGAACGTAGGTACGTTTGAACGTTTTATTTCGGTTATTCCAACGTGATACATGTACCTTTGTGAACTTATCATTTCTGAGAAAGTATGCTGTTACAGCGTGATTACCTGTAAATACCACATTAATGCAATAAATGCTCAAAATGATGTACGTCAACCTCAATTCATTTGGCAATACGTGTAACGACATTCCTTTCAACAGCGAGTAGTTCGCCTTCCGTAATGTTTGTACATGCATTGACAATGCGCTGACGCATGTTGTCAGGCGTTGTCGGTGGACCACGGTAGCAATATCCTTCAACTTTCCCCACAGAAAAAAAAACCGGGGACGCCAGATCCGGTGAACGTGCGGGCCATGGTATGGTGCTTCGACCACCAATCCACCTGTCAGGAAATATGCTATTCAATACCGCTTCAACCTATCTGCCGGACATCCATCACCATACTGTCATGCAGTACATAGCCATTCTGTCATGCAGTGAAACATCTTGTAGTAACATCGGTAGAATATTACGTAGGAAACCAGCATACATTCTACCATTTAGATTGCCATCGATGAAATGGAGGCCAACTATACTTCCTTCCATAATGTCGCACCATACATTAAACCGCCAAGGTCGCTGATGTTCCAATCGTCGCAGCAATCCTGCATTTTCCCTTGCCCAATAGCGCATATTATGCCGGTTTACGTTACCGCTGTTGGTGAATGACGCTTCGTCGCTAAACAGAACGCGTGCAAAAAATCTGTCATCGTCCCGTAGTTTCTCTTGTGCCCAGTGGCAGAACTGTACACGACGTTCAAAGTCGTCGCCATGCAATTCCTGGTGCATAGAAATATGGTACGTGTGCAATCGATGTTGATGTAGCATTCTCAACACCGACGTTTTTGAGATTACCGATTCTCGCGCAGTTTGTCTGCTACTGATGTGCGGATTAGCCGCGACAGCAGCTAAAACACCTACCTGAGCATTATCATTTGTTGCAGGTCGTGGCTGACGTTTCACATGTGGCTTAACACTTCCTGTTTCCTTAAATAACGTAATTATCCGGCGAACGGTCCGGACATTTTGATGATGTCGTCCAGGATACCGAGCAGCATACATAGCACACGCCCGTTGGGCATTTTGATCACAATAGCCATACATCAACGATATCGACCTCTTCCGCGCTTGGCAAACGGTCCATTTTAACACGGGTAATGTATCACGAAGCAAATACCGTCCGCACTGGCGGAATGTTACGTGACAGCACGTACTTATACGTTAGTGACTATTACGGCGCCATCTACCACAAAGTGAATAAAGTGGTCCAACTAAAACATTCATATTTCTTTACGTACTACACGAATATGTAATAAAAAATGGGGATTCCTATTTTAAAAAAACGCAGTTGACTTCCGTTTGACCTATGGCAGCCCCATCTAGCGGGCCAACCATGGCACCATCTGGTTTCCCCCTTCAAGCTACACGTCTTTCGTTCTTTGTAGTTTTTTCGTTTGATGCTTATTTCGTGAAATATTTGGTCCGGTCACTATCAATGGACCACCCTGTATGTGATGCATGTTAACGTTAATGGGCATCTTTATTGGCATTGTTATGTTCTATGAAGCGAATGTGATTGTCAGACAAGAGACTGAACTTATAATGCTATATTTCGGTAATGTAATTTATCATTAAAGGTTGGCAACTGATTCGTTTTTTGAAAAGTACGAGGAGCATTCAATAAATAATGCAACACATTTTTGCTCGACGAATTTCGGTTGAAAAGTGCGGAATTTTTTGTGGGACATTGTGGAACATAACAGCATCAGCCCCTATAGTTAATAGGTGGCGGCGCTATACGAGTCTCTGAGAATGGCGTTCCAAGCAGAGACGTACAGTGGTGGAAATATTTATTGCGTGACCTCTTACAATTAACGATTTTTGTTACAGTCATTGAATAATTGAGCTAAATTTGCCTGATTTCTCTTGATTTCAATCAGAAATTAATATACTCAATATTTTTTGTCACTTTGTTTTTATTCTTAATTTCTGTATCTATAAAAATGTTTGCTTTTATAAATGAACACTTCCTTGAAAATGAGTGCAAGCGGATTTGTCAGCTATTCTGTTTGCTATTCTGAAATATGAATACTAATGTTGAAAGACACTGCATATTAATGTTGTAACATAACACTGATGAAACTTCCTCGCAGATTAAAACTGTGTGCCGGACCGAGACTCGAACTGGGGACCTTTGCCTTTCGCGGGGAGATGCTCTACCAACGGAGCTACCCAAGCACGACTCACGCCCCGTCCTCACAGCTTTACTTCTGCCAGTACCTCGTCTCCTACCTTCCATACTTTACAGAAGCTCTCCTTCGAACCTTGCACACAGTTTTAATCTGCCAGGAAGTTTCATGTCAGAGCACACTCCGCTGCAGAGTGAAAATCTCATTGTGGAAACATCCCTCAGGCTGTGGCTAAGCCATGTCTCCGCAATATCCTTTCTTTCAGGAGTGCTAGGTCTGCAGGGTTCGCAGGAGAGCTTCTGTAAAGTTTGGAAGGTAGGAGACGAGGTACTGGCAGAAGTAAAGCTGTGAAGACGGGGCGTGAGTCGTGCTTGGGTAGCTCAGTTGG